>NC_090444.1:1069025753-1069336671 GCF_031143425.1 Pleurodeles waltl
CCCTAGGTGGCGGCTGAGCTACAGGCCAAAATCTACAGGTAGGCACTTTGCAAAAAACACCTCTGTTTTCCTTCAAAAATTTGGCTGTGTCCACGTTGCGCTTTGGGGTGTTTCCTGTCGCGGGCGCTAGGCCTACTGAAACAAGTGAGGTATCATTTTTATCGGGAGACGTGGGGGAACGCTGGGTGGAAGGAAATTTGTGGCTCCTATCAGATTCCAGAACTTTCTGCCACAGAAATGTGAGGAACATGTGTTTTTTTTAGCCAAATTTTGAGGTTTGCAAAGGATTCTGGGTAACAGAACCTGGTCCGAGCCACACAAGTCACCCCATCTTGGATTCCCCTAGGTCTCTAGTTTTCAGTAATGCACAGGTTTGGTAGGTTTCCCTAGTTGGCGGCAGAGCTACAGGCCAAAATCTACAGGTAGGCACTTTGCAAAAAACACCTCTGTTTTCCTTCAAAAATTTGGCTGTGTCCACGTTGCGCTTTGGGGCGTTTCCTGTCGCGGGCACTAGGCCTACCCACACAAGTGAGGTATCATTTTTATCGGGAGACGTGGGGGAACGCCGAGTGGAAGGAAATTTGTGGCTCCTCTCAGATTCCAGAACTTTCTGCCACAGAAATGTGAGGAACAGGTGTTTTTTTAGCCAAATTTTGAGGTTTGCAAAGGATTCTGGGTAACAGAACCTGGTCCGAGCCACACAAGTCACCCCATCTTGGATTCCCCTAGGTCTCTAGTTTTCAGAAATGCACAGGTTTGGCAGGTTTCCTTAGGTGGCGGCTGAGCTACAGGCCAAAATCTACAGGTAGGCACTTTGCAAAAAAAACCTCTGTTTTCCATCAAAAATTTGGCTGTGTCCACGTTGCGCTTTGGGGCGTTTCCTGTCGCGGGCGCTAGGCCTACCCACACAAGTGAGGTATCATTTTTATCGGGAGACGTGGGGGAACGCTGGGTGGAAGGAAATTTGTGGCTCCTCTCAGATTCCAGAACTTTCTGCCACAGAAATGTGAGGAACATGTGATTTTTTAGCCAAATTTTGAGGTTTGCAAAGGATTCTGGGTAACAGAACCTGGTCCGAGCCACACAAGTCACCCCATCTTGGATTCCCCTAGGTCTCTAGTTTTCAGAAATGCACAGGTTTGGTAGGTTTCCCTAGGTGGCGGCTGAGCTACAGGCCAAAATCTACAGGTAGGCACTTTGCAAAAAACACCTCTGTTTTCCTTCAAAAATTTGGCTGTGTCCACGTTGACCTTTGGGGCGTTACCTGTCGCGGGCGCTAGGCCTACCCACACAAGTGAGGTATCATTTTTATCGGGAGACGTGGGGGAAAGCTGGGTGGAAGGAAATTTGTGGCTCCTCTCAGATTCCAGAACTTTCTGCCACAGAAATGTGAGGAACATGTTTTTTTTTGCCAAATTTTGAGGTTTGCAAAGGATTCTGGGTAACAGAACCTGGTCCGAGCCACACAAGTCACCCCATCTTGGATTCCCCTAGGTCTCTAGTTTTCAGAAATGCACAGGTTTGGTAGGTTTCCCTAGGTGGCGGCTGAGCTACAGGCCAAAATCTACAGGTAGGCACTTTGCAAAAAACACCTCTGTTTTCCTTCAAAAATGTGGCTGTGTCCACGTTGCGCTTTGGGGTGTTTCCTGTCGCGGGCGCTAGGCCTACTGAAACAAGTGAGGTATCATTTTTATCGGGAGACGTGGGGGAACGCTGGGTGGAAGGAAATTTGTGGCTCCTATCAGATTCCAGAACTTTCTGCCACAGAAATGTGAGGAACATGTGTTTTTTTTAGCCAAATTTTGAGGTTTGCAAAGGATTCTGGGTAACAGAACCTGGTCCGAGCCACACAAGTCACCCCATCTTGGATTCCCCTAGGTCTCTAGTTTTCAGTAATGCACAGGTTTGGTAGGTTTCCCTAGGTGGCGGCAGAGCTACAGGCCAAAATCTACAGGTAGGCACTTTGCAAAAAACACCTCTGTTTTCCTTCAAAAATTTGGCTGTGTCCACGTTGCGCTTTGGGGCGTTTCCTGTCGCGGGCACTAGGCCTACCCACACAAGTGAGGTATCATTTTTATCGGGAGACGTGGGGGAACGCCGAGTGGAAGGAAATTTGTGGCTCCTCTCAGATTCCAGAACTTTCTGCCACAGAAATGTGAGGAACAGGTGTTTTTTTAGCCAAATTTTGAGGTTTGCAAAGGATTCTGGGTAACAGAACCTGGTCCGAGCCACACAAGTCACCCCATCTTGGATTCCCCTAGGTCTCTAGTTTTCAGAAATGCACAGGTTTGGCAGGTTTCCTTAGGTGGCGTCTGAGCTACAGGCCAAAATCTACAGGTAGGCACTTTGCAAAAAAAAACTCTGTTTTCCATCAAAAATTTGGCTGTGTCCACGTTGCGCTTTGGGGCGTTTCCTGTCGCGGGCGCTAGGCCTACCCACACAAGTGAGGTATCATTTTTATCGGGAGACGTGGGGGAACGCTGGGTGGAAGGAAATTTGTGGCTCCTCTCAGATTCCAGAACTTTCTGCCACAGAAATGTGAGGAACATGTGTTTTTTTAGCCAAATTTTGAGGTTTGCAAAGGATTCTGGGTAACAGAACCTGGTCCGAGCCACACAAGTCACCCCATCTTGGGTTCCCCTAGGTCTCTAGTTTTCAGAAATGCACAGGTTTGGTAGGTTTCCCTAGGTGGCGGCTGAGCTACAGGCCAAAATCTACAGGTAGGCACTTTGCAAAAAACACCTCTGTTTTCCTTCAAAAATTTGGCTGTGTCCACGTTGCGCTTTGGGGCGTTACCTGTCGCGGGCGCTAGGCCTACCCACACAAGTGAGGTATCATTTTTATCAGGAGACGTGGGGGAAAGCTGGGTGGAAGGAAATTTGTGGCTCCTCTCAGATTCCAGAACTTTCTGCCACAGAAATGTGAGGAACATGTTTTTTTTGGCCAAATTTTGAGGTTTGCAAAGGATTCTGGGTAACAGAACCTGGTCCGAGCCACACAAGTCACCCCATCTTGGATTCCCCTAGGTCTCTAGTTTTCAGAAATGCACAGGTTTGGTAGGTTTCCCTAGGTGGCGGCTGAGCTACAGGCCAAAATCTACAGGTAGGCACTTTGCAAAAAACACCTCTGTTTTCCTTCAAAAATTTGGCTGTGTCCACGTTGCGCTTTGGGGCGTTTCCTGTCGCGGGCGCTAGGCCTACTGAAACAAGTGAGGTATCATTTTTATCGGGAGACGTGGGGGAACGCTGGGTGGAAGGAAATTTGTGGCTCCTCTCAGATTCCAGAACTTTCTGCCACAGAAATGTGAGGAACATGTGTTTTTTTAGCCAAATTTTGAGGTTTGCAAAGGATTCTGGGTAACAGAACCTGGTCCGAGCCACACAAGTCACCCCATCTTGGATTCCCCTAGGTCTCTAGTTTTCAGAAATGCACAGGTTTGGTAGGTTTCCCTAGGTGGCGGCTGAGCTACAGGCCAAAATCTACAGGTAGGCACTTTGCAAAAAACACCTCTGTTTTCCTTCAAAAATTTGGCTGTGTCCACGTTGAGCTTTGGGGCGTTACCTGTCGCGGGCGCTAGGCCTACCCACACAAGTGAGGTATCATTTTTATCGGGAGACGTGGGGGAAAGCTGGGTGGAAGGAAATTTGTGGCTCCTCTCAGATTCCAGAACTTTCTGCCACAGAAATGTGAGGAACATGTTTTGTTTTGCCAAATTTTGAGGTTTGCAAAGGATTCTGGGTAACAGAACCTGGTCCGAGCCACACAAGTCACCCCATCTTGGATTCCCCTAGGTCTCTAGTTTTCAGAAATGCACAGGTTTGGTATGTTTCCCTAGGTGGCGGCTGAGCTACAGGCCAAAATCTACAGGTAGGCACTTTGCAAAAAACACCTCTGTTTTCCTTCAAAAATTTGGCTGTGTCCACGTTGCGCTTTGGGGCGTTTGCTGTCGCGGGCGCTAGGCCTACTGAAACAAGTGAGGTATCATTTTTATCGGGAGACGTGGGGGAACGCTGGGTGGAAGGAAATTTGTGGCTCCTATCAGATTCCAGAACTTTCTGCCACAGAAATGTGAGGAACATGTGTTTTTTTTAGCCAAATTTTGAGGTTTGCAAAGGATTCTGGGTAACAGAACCTGGTCCGAGCCACACAAGTCACCCCATCTTGGATTCCCCTAGGTCTCTAGTTTTCAGTAATGCACAGGTTTGGTAGGTTTCCTGTGACGGGGTAAACCCGATCACCGCGAGAC
This sequence comes from Pleurodeles waltl, assembly GCF_031143425.1. Taxonomy (NCBI): domain Eukaryota; kingdom Metazoa; phylum Chordata; class Amphibia; order Caudata; family Salamandridae; genus Pleurodeles; species Pleurodeles waltl. The sequence continues at coordinate 1,069,030,000 of NC_090444.1, forward strand.
GGGAGGCCGGAGATGACGTATCGGACTCCTCTAACACGTCATCTCCGCGTCTCCCTGTTACCGGGGAGACGCGTCCCGATGGAGGCCGGCGTCGGGACGTTTGCCAGGGAAACCTGGACAGGTTTCCCGGCCACGGATTGGCCAGGGAAACACGGCGCCCGTGAAAAGCCGGTGGAGCCGGCAAGAAGAGAGAAGGAGGAGGAGGAAGACGGCGGAGACAAGGAGGAAGAAAACGCGGAGGACGAAGAACGGAGGGAGACCGAGGCAAGGGATCGGACGGCAAGCACGACGAGAGACCAAGAGAGGGAACACCACCTGGAGGACGGAGAACGGGAGCCAGGAAGCCGTGTTGAAGCCTACCTCAGGGAGGACCACCTCAACGCCAGCCACGGCCCCGGAGGGTCGTGGCTTACGAAGGTACGGTCCTTCTGGACCAATAAAGGGTGCACGACAGGGAAGGGGACTGGGGAAGGAAACTAGGGAAGGGGTAGAGGGTGGATGGGGAAAAGAGGTGGGAGAGCACAAAGAAGCACTAGGGACACAATAACACGCTAGTAAATTAGTAATAAGCACTTCCCTCTGTTCCACACAGACACCACACCCCCTCCCCTTTGTTGTCTACCCCAGTCTGATAAAATTTAATAAGAAAGACGTACCTCTTAACGTCCCACTTACCCTCGTTTTCCTTATTTCCTTTTTCCGATATCCACATGGGACGTCCGAGAGACTGACAGTGCCTCCACCTAAAGAGAAGAAAGGGGAAAGACACATCATTTCCAAGGAGAACTTGGGAGAGACTAAGAGTAACAGCAGAACGAACTCTCACTTGATTTATCTTTTGTCTAAAGAACAATAAAACACCTACCTGAGCACCACAACTTCTTGTTTCAGTTGTCCTCATCTGGTTCGGTCTGTCACAGTGGTGTCAGAAGTGGGATCCTTAGGGACCCTACGACAACCGAACAGGATATACAATGAGTGACAACCCTTCCCTCGAGGATATGATCAAACAGCTAGCAGAAGGACAAAGACATTTGCAGCTGGTATGGGAGGCTCACCAACGGGAAGCAAAAGAGGACAGAGAGGCTTTACAATCGGCCTTGAAAAGCCAGGCCACCATTCTTGCAAATAACCAGCTGGTACACGAAACGGCCATGACAAAATTAACCGAGACCATTGCCGCTAGTAAAGTCCACCCGAACGTTCCCAGCTCAGTATTGCAGAAATATCAAGAGAGAGAAGACCCAGAGTCTTTCTTTACTAACTTTGAAAGGGTGGCGTCGTCAGCTCAATGGCCGGAAGAACGCTGGGGACAATATGTTGCTCCGTTACTAACTGGCCTCTTACAAGCAGCCTATCAGGCTGCTAATCCCGGAGGTCTCACACCCTACAAGGATATAAAATCCAGTATTTTGGAACGTGTCGGGCATGATACGGAATACTACCGGATGAAATTCCGCAAGGTCAAGTGGGGACCAAATGAGGACCCCCGGACATTTTATTTCCGGGTAAAAGATTTGGCCTTAAAATGGTTGGGGCCTATTGGCGATAGCCGTGAAGAAGTGATACAAATAATTATACTGGAGCAATACTTGGATGCTCTACCCTTAGCCACAAAACACTGGATACGACAGCATCCAAAAGTAGACACTAACACAGCAATTGATTTGGCCTGCGCGTATCATCGCTCCACCGACATAAGAAATATACCACCACGGCCCAACATAAAACCTGTCTTGCCACCTGTAAAACCCCTCCCAAAGAATCCACTGGACAATACATTTTCCCGTAGAATACCGGAAGGCCCCCCTGTACAGGGACCCCAATGTTACCACTGCGGGGAATGGGGACATATCGCCCGTATGTGTCCTCAGAAACACGAAGGAGGTGAGCCAATGGAAATAGGGGTTACAAGGCGTAGGGTCCTATGTACAGGGAAAGGTAACCACAAGTTCAAACAGTCTGTCAAAATCAATGGACGTTATGTGTGTGCCCTCGTCGACTCCGGGTGCAGCCAGTCCGTGATTAGAGAAGACCTGATAACCACTTTGGGTTCAGAGACAAGTCAGTGGGTACATATTTGTTGTATTCACGGGGACAAGGAACAATACCCGTTAAAAATACTACAGATAGAATGGGGGCCCTACCGGGATAGTCTCCCGATGGGGATAATGCCAAAATTGATCGAGGATTGTATCGTGGGAACAGATTACCTTCATTTTCAAGAACTATTGGATCAGGTTAGAGACTCTAAAATCTCACAGGACTGGTGGGGTGAAGCCCCATTTTCAGAAAGTCCAATTGAATGTCCAATAACCCGTAGGAAACTGACCCGAAGGGACAAAAGAATAGAAAGAGAACAGTTCCGAAATAGTACTAGTCAGAACACCATAAGAGGATTGGTAGCAGAAATCCACGAAGCACCTGTCAGTTTTGCTCAACAACAGAGAGAAGACCCCTCCCTGTCTCACGCCTGGAAAGCTGCAGTGTCAGAGGAAATGGATGAGGTGGGTCCCTACTTCCTAATCAAAAATAATCTCCTATATCGGGTAAACACCACACGTACAGGGGAAAAAAGAAAACAACTCATAGTACCTGAATACTATAGGGATCACATCCTTACGCTCGCTCATAATCATCCGGGAGAGGGACACTTTGGGTGGGACAAAACTGAAGAATATCTCCTCAGGCGATTTTATTGGCCCGGTGTTTTTGCCAGCATAAGAAAATATTGTGCCCAATGTCCCAGGTGTCAACTGACTGAACCAGGTAAACCAAAAAAAGCACCACTCATGCCCCTCCCCATTATAGATATTCCGTTTAGACGGGTGGGGATGGATTTGGTTGGACCCTTGGTTCCTTCTTCAAAAGGACACACTTACATACTGGTCATAGTTGATTATGCTACCCGATACCCCGAGGCTATTCCCCTGACCAGTATGACAACAAAGACTGTAGCCCAAGCGATGATAACGGTGTTTTCGCGTCTTGGATTCCCTCAGGAAATACTCACCGATCAGGGCACTCCCTTTACGTCCACCTTGATGAAACAAGTGTGTAAAACTTTAGGCATATCTCAGATCAAAACATCCGTTTACCATCCTCAAACGGATGGTTTGGTCGAACGATATAATCGTACTATCAAAACATTACTTCGAAAAATTGTGCATGACACAGGGAGAGACTGGGATCAGAAATTACCATTGGTATTATACGCGATCCGAACGCACAAACAGGCTTCCACGGGGCATAGTCCATTCGAGCTAGTGTTTGGGCGACAACCGCGTTCCCTTCTGGACATGGCGGTGGAGGCCTGGGAGGAAGAAGCCACGGAGGGAGGGACTCCATTGTTGGAATATGCTCATAACTTGAGAACACATTTACAGGGATTATTGGACGAAGTACGAGACAATATGGAACAGGCTCAAAGAACCCAAAAGCATTATTATGATAAGGGGAGTAAGTTAAGAGTTTTCCAACCCGATGAACAAGTCTCAATCATGCGACCCACATCCGAACATAAATTGCTTGCGAAATGGCAAGGCCCCCATAGAATCATCCGAGCCGTCTCCCCTGTAACTTACCTAGTGGAAATAACGACCAACCCCAGGAAAACCCAAATATATCATGTAAATCTTTTAAAGAAGTGGGAGACACCCGAGACACCCGACACTGTCCCAAGAATAGTTAGCCTTCTGTGCCCGAGTAAGGAATTGAAAATTGAATTTTGCCCTACCACACTAGCCAAGGGGACAACCCTACCCACTATAGACGAAGCATTAAAGGAAGCGGAAAAGAGGCAGGTATACCGCTTATTGCAGCAATACCAACAATTGTTTTCAGAAGACCCCGGTAGAACCACACTAATTCGTCATAAAATACGAACAAACCCCGACACAGTAGTCCGGGTCAGACCCTATCGCATCCCAGCAGCAAGGAAGCAGGTTATAGAAGATGAAATACAGAAAATGTTGACCCTAGGAGTAATAGAGCCCTCTACCAGTCCCTGGTGTTCGCCCGTAGTTCTTGTACCAAAACCTGACGGTACGGTCAGGTTTTGCATAGACTTCCGAAAACTTAATGAGAATTCGTTATTTGACACGTATCCAATCCCTAGGGTGGACGATGTCCTAGAGAAACTAGGAAAGGCGAAATATATGTCCACAATAGATTTAACCAAAGGATATTGGCAGATACCCTTAGCCCCCGAAGATAAAGAAAAAACGGCATTTTCTACCCAGTCCGGGCTGTATCATTTTACTGTATTACCTTTTGGACTGCATGGTGCACCAGCCACTTTCCAAAGGTTAATGGATAGTATATTAAAACCATACCCTGCTTTTTCAGCAGCATACTTAGATGATGTAGTTGTTTTTAGCGATACCTGGGTAAACCATTTAGACCATCTAAGCCAAGTTTTTAATGCACTCACCGAGGCTGGTTTGACAGCCAATCCCAAGAAGTGCGTTATCGGGAAAACCGACATTTCATATCTGGGATACAGAATCAGTCAGGGAACACTTCAACCCCAAGCTCAGAAGGTGGACGCGATCTTACATGCCCCTCTCCCGAAAACTAAAAAAGACTTGAGCTCTTTCTTGGGCCTAGTAGGATATTATCGGCGCTTCATACCTCACTATTCCACTCTAGCCGCTCCCCTTACGGACCTCCTGTCCAAATCACATCCAAATCAGCTATTACCTTTCTCTGCTATTCAAACTTCTAGTTTTGAACGCTTGAAGAACTGTTTAACCAAAGAACCCATATTGTTATGCCCGGATTTTTCGAAACCCTTTCACCTTTACACTGATGCCTCCGATGTGGGGCTCGGGGGGGTTCTGACGCAGCCTGGAGCAGAGGGACTCGATCATCCCGTTGTGTATATCAGCCGCAAACTGGGCCTTCGGGAACGTCGTTTCCCCATAATAGAAAGGGAGTGTTTGGCCATTAAATGGGCCGTAGATTGTCTACAGTATTACCTGTTGGGCCGGCCTTTTGTACTTTTTACGGATCACGCCCCTCTCACTTGGCTTGCCACTCATAAAGATACGAATGCCCGGATTCTCAGATGGTTCCTTGAACTTCAACCATTCTCCTTTCAGGTCCGACATGTTCCTGGGAGTTTGCAAGTCCCTGCTGATTATCTCTCTCGCTTCCCTGTTTCCGATTCGGTCCTGGAGCAGGACCTGTCTTGGGAAGGGGTATGTGACGGGGTAAACCCGATCACCGCGAGACGGGAGGCCGGAGATGACGTATCGGACTCCTCTAACACGTCATCTCCGCGTCTCCCCGGTAACAGGGATGGATGGAGGCCGGCGTCGGGACGTTGCCAGGGAAACCTGGACAGGTTTCCCGGCCACGGATTGGCCAGGGAAACACGGCGCCCGTGAAAAGCCGGTGGAGCCGGCAAGAAGAGAGAAGGAGGAGGAGGAAGACGGCGGAGACAAGGAGGAAGAAAACGCAGAGGACGAAGAACGGAGGGAGACCGAGGCAAGGGATCGGACGGCAAGCACGACGAGAGACCAAGAGAGGGAACACCACCTGGAGGACGGAGAACGGGAGCCAGGAAGCCGTGTTGAAGCCTACCTCAGGGAGGACCACCTCAACGCCAGCCACGGCCCCGGAGGGTCGTGGCTTACGAAGGTACGGTCCTTCTGGACCAATAAAGGGTGCACGACAGGGAAGGGGACTGGGGAAGGAAACTAGGGAAGGGGTAGAGGGTGGATGGGGAAAAGAGGTGGGAGAGCACAAAGAAGCACTAGGGACACAATAACACGCTAGTAAATTAGTAATAAGCACTTCCCTCTGTTCCACACAGACACCACACCCCCTCCCCTTTGTTGTCTACCCCAGTCTGATAAAATTTAATAAGAAAGACGTATCTCTTAACGTCCCACTTACCCTCGTTTTCCTTATTTCCTTTTTCCGATATCCACATGGGACGTCCGAGAGACTGACAGTGCCTCCACCTAAAGAGAAGAAAGGGGAAAGACACATCATTTCCAAGGAGAACTTGGGAGAGACTAAGAGTAACAGCAGAACGAACTCTCACTTGATTTATCTTTTGTCTAAAGAACAATAAAACACCTACCTGAGCACCACAACTTCTTGTTTCAGTTGTCCTCATCTTGTTCGGTCTGTCACATTTCCCTAGGTGGCGGCAGAGCTACAGGCCAAAATCTACAGGTAGGCACTTTGCAAAAAACACCTCTGTTTTCCTTCAAAAATTTGGCTGTGTCCACGTTGCGCTTTGGGGCGTTTCCTGTCGCGGGCGCTAGGCCTACCCACACAAGTGAGGTATCATTTTTATCGGGAGACGTGGGGGAACGCCGAGTGGAAGGACATTTGTGGCTCCTCTCAGATTCCAGAACTTTCTGCCACAGAAATGTGAGGAACAGGTGTTTTTTTAGCCAAATTTTGAGGTTTGCAAAGGATTCTGGGTAACAGAACCTGGTCCGAGCCACACAAGTCACCCCATCTTGGATTCCCCTAGGTCTCTAGTTTTCAGAAATGCACAGGTTTGACAGGTTTCCTTAGGTGGCGGCTGAGCTACAGGCCAAAATCTACAGGTAGGCACTTTGCAAAAAAAACCTCTGTTTTCCATCAAAAATTTGGCTGTGTCCACGTTGCGCTTTGGGGCGTTTCCTGTCGCGGGCGCTAGGCCTACCCACACAAGTGAGGTATCATTTTTATCGGGAGACGTGGGGGAACGCTGGGTGGAAGGACATTTGTGGCTCCTCTCAGATTCCAGAACTTTCTGCCACAGAAATGTGAGGAACATGTGTTTTTTTAGCCAAATTTTGAGGTTTGCAAAGGATTCTGGGTAACAGAACCTGGTCCGAGCCACACAAGTCACCCCATCTTGGATTCCCCTAGGTCTTTAGTTTTCAGAAATGCACAGGTTTGGTAGGTTTCCCTAGGTGGCGGCTGAGCAACAGGCCAAAATCTACAGGTAGGCACTTTGCAAAAAACACCTCTGTTTTCCTTCAAAAATTTGGCTGTGTCCACGTTGCGCTTTGGGGCGTTACCTGTCGCGGGCGCTAGGCCTACCCACACAAGTGAGGTATCATTTTTATCGGGAGACGTGGGGGAAAGCTGGGTGGAAGGAAATTTGTGGCTCCTCTCAGATTCCAGAACTTTCTGCCACAGAAATGTGAGGAACATGTTTTTTTTTGCCAAATTTTGAGGTTTGCAAAGGATTCTGGGTAACAGAACCTGGTCCGAGCCACACAAGTCACCCCATCTTGGATTCCCCTAGGTCTCTAGTTTTCAGAAATGCACAGGTTTGGTAGGTTTCCCTAGGTGGCGGCTGAGCTACAGGCCAAAATCTACAGGTAGGCACTTTGCAAAAAACACCTCTGTTTTCCTTCAAAAATTTGGCTGTGTCCACGTTGCGCTTTGGGGCGTTTCCTGTCGCGGGCGCTAGGCCTACTGAAACAAGTGAGGTATCATTTTTATCGGGAGACGTGGGGGAACGCTGGGTGGAAGGAAATTTGTGGCTCCTATCAGATTCCAGAACTTTCTGCCACAGAAATGTGAGGAACATGTGTTTTTTTTAGCCAAATTTTGAGGTTTGCAAAGGATTCTGGGTAACAGAACCTGGTCCGAGCCACACAAGTCACCCCATCTTGGATTCCCCTAGGTCTCTAGTTTTCAGTAACGCACAGGTTTGGTAGGTTTCCCTAGGTGGCGGCAGAGCTACAGGCCAAAATCTACAGGTAGGCACTTTGCAAAAAACACCTCTGTTTTCCTTCAAAAATTTGGCTGTGTCCACGTTGCGCTTTGGGGCGTTTCCTGTCGCGGGCGCTAGGCCTACCCACACAAGTGAGGTATCATTTTTATCGGGAGACGTGGGGGAACGCCGAGTGGGAGGAAATTTGTGGCTCCTCTCAGATTCCAGAACTTTCTGCCACAGAAATGTGAGGAACAGGTGTTTTTTTAGCCAAATTTTGAGCTTTGCAAAGGATTCTGGGTAACAGAACCTGGTCCGAGCCACACAAGTCACCCCATCTTGGATTCCCCTAGGTTTCTAGTTTTCAGAAATGCACAGGTTTGGTAGGTTTCCCTAGATGGCGGCTGAGCTACAGGCCAAAATCTACAGGTAGGCACTTTGCAAAAAACACCTCTGTTTTCCTTCAAAAATTTGGCTGTGTCCACGTTGCGCTTTGGGGCGTTTCCTGTCGCGGGCGCTAGGCCTACTGAAACAAGTGAGGTATCATTTTTATCGGGAGACGTGGGGGAACGCTGGGTGGAAGGAAATTTGTGGCTCCTATCAGATTCCAGAACTTTCTGCCACAGAAATGTGAGGAACATGTGTTTTTTTTAGCCAAATTTTGAGGTTTGCAAAGGATTCTGGGTAACAGAACCTGGTCCGAGCCACACAAGTCACCCCATCTTGGATTCCCCTAGGTCTCTAGTTTTCAGTAACGCACAGGTTTGGTAGGTTTCCCTAGGTGGCGGCAGAGCTACAGGCCAAAATCTACAGGTAGGCACTTTGCAAAAAACACCTCTGTTTTCCTTCAAAAATTTGGCTGTGTCCACGTTGCGCTTTGGGGCGTTTCCTGTCGCGGGCGCTAGGCCTACCCACACAAGTGAGGTATCATTTTTATCGGGAGACGTGGGGGAACGCCGAGTGGGAGGAAATTTGTGGCTCCTCTCAGATTCCAGAACTTTCTGCCACAGAAATGTGAGGAACAGGTGTTTTTTTAGCCAAATTTTGAGCTTTGCAAAGGATTCTGGGTAACAGAACCTGGTCCGAGCCACACAAGTCACCCCATCTTGGATTCCCCTAGGTTTCTAGTTTTCAGAAATGCACAGGTTTGGCAGGTTTCCTTAGGTGGCGGCTGAGCTACAGGCCAAAATCTACAGGTAGGCAGTTTGCAAAAAACACCTCTGTTTTCCTTCAAAAATGTGGATGTGTCCACGTTGCGCTTTGGGGCGTTTCCTGTCGCGGGCGCTAGGCCTACCCACACAAGTGAGGTATCATTTTTATCGGGAGACGTGGGGGAACGCTGGGTGGAAGGAAATTTGTGGCTCCTCTCAGATTCCAGAACTTTCTGCCACAGAAATGTGAGGAACATGTGTTTTTTGTAGCTAAATTTTGAGGTTTGCAAAGGATTCTGGGTAACAGAACCTGGTCCGAGCCACACAAGTCACCCCATCTTGGATTCCCCTAGGTCTCTAGTTTTCAGAAATGCACAGGTTTGGTAGGTTTCCCTAGGTGGCGGCTGAGCTACAGGCCAAAATCTACAGGTAGGCACTTTGCAAAAAACACCGCTGTTTTCCTTCAAAAATTTGGCTGTGTCCACGTTGCGCTTTGGGGCGTTTCCTGTCGCGGGCGCTGGGCCTACCCACACAAGTGAGGTATCATTTTTATCGGGAGATGTGCGGGAACGCTGGGTGGAAGGAAATTTGTGGCTCCTCTCAGATTCCAGAACTTTCTGCCACAGAAATGTGAGGAACAGGTGTTTTTTTAGCCAAATTTTGAGCTTTGCAAAGGATTCTGGGAACAGAACCTGGTCCGAGCCACACAAGTCACCCCATCTTGGATTCCCCTAGGTCTCTAGTTTTCAGAAATGCACAGGTTTGGCAGGTTTCCTTAGGTGGCGGCTGAGCTACAGGCCAAAATCTACAGGTAGGCAGTTTGCAAAAAACACCTCTGTTTTCCTTAAAAAATGTGGATGTGTCCACGTTGCGCTTTGGGGCGTTTCCTGTCGCGGGCGCTAGGCCTACCCACACAAGTGAGGTGTCATTTTTATCGGGAGACGTGGGGGAACGCTGGGTGGAAGGAAATTTGTGGCTCCTCTCAGATTCCAGAACTTTCTGCCACAGAAATGTGAGGAACATGTGTTTTTTTTAGCTAAATTTTGAGGTTTGCAAAGGATTCTGGGTAACAGAACCAGGTCCGAGCCACACAAGTCACCCCATCTTGGATTCCCCTAGGTCTCTAGTTTTCAGAAATGCACAGGTTTGGTAGGTTTCCCTAGGTGGCGGCTGAGCTACAGGCCAAAATCTACAGGTAGGCACTTTGCAAAAAACACCGCTGTTTTCCTTCAAAAATTTGGCTGTGTCCACGTTGCGCTTTGGGGCGTTTCCTGTCTCGGGCGCTGGGCCTACCCACACAAGTGAGGTATCATTTTTATCGGGAGATGTGCGGGAACGCTGGGTGGAAGGAAATTTGTGGCTCCTCTCAGATTCCAGAACTTTCTGCCACAGAAATGTGAGGAACATGTGTTTTTTTAGCCAAATTTTGAGGTTTGCAAAGGATTCTGGGTAACAGAACCTGGTCCGAGCCACACAAGTCACCCCATCTTGGATTCCCCTAGGTCTCTAGTCTTCAGTAATGCACAGGTTTGGTAGGTTTCCCTAGGTGGCGGCAGAGCTACAGGCCAAAATCTACAGGTAGGCACTTTGCAAAAAACACCTCTGTTTTCCTTCAAAAATTTGGCTGTGTCCACGTTGCGCTTTGGGGCGTTTCCTGTCGCGGGCGCTAGGCCTACCCACACAAGTGAGGTATCATTTTTATCGGGAGACGTGGGGGAACGCCGAGTGGAAGGAAATTTGTGGCTCCTCTCAGATTCCAGAACTTTCTGCCACAGAAATGTGAGGAACAGGTGTTTTTTTAGCCAAATTTTGAGGTTTGCAAAGGATTCTGGGTAACAGAACCTGGTCCGAGCCACACAAGTCACCCCATCTTGGATTCCCCTAGGTCTCTAGTTTTCAGAAATGCACAGGTTTGGCAGGTTTCCTTAGGTGGCGGCTGAGCTACAGGCCAAAATCTACAGGTAGGCACTTTGCAAAAAAAACCTCTGTTTTCCATCAAAAATTTGGCTGTGTCCACGTTGCGCTTTGGGGCGTTTCCTGTCGCGGGCGCTAGGCCTACCCACACAAGTGAGGTATCATTTTTATCGGGAGACGTGGGGGAACGCTGGGTGGAAGGAAATTTGTGGCTCCTCTCAGATTCCAGAACTTTCTGCCACAGAAATGTGAGGAACATGTGTTTTTTTAGCCAAATTTTGAGGTTTGCAAAGGATTCTGGGTAACAGAACCTGGTCCGAGCCACACAAGTCACCCCATCTTGGATTCCCCTAGGTCTCTAGTTTTCAGAAATGCACAGGTTTGGTAGGTTTCCCTAGGTGGCGGCTGAGCTACAGGCCAAAACCTACAGGTAGGCACTTTGCAAAAAACACCTCTGTTTTCCTTCAAAAATTTGGCTGTGTCCACGTTGCGCTTTGGGGCGTTACCTTTTGGCGGGCGCTAGGCCTACCCACACAAGTGAGGTATCATTTTTATCGGGAGACGTGGGGGAAAGCTGGGTGGAAGGAAATTTGTGGCTCCTCTCAGATTCCAGAACTTTCTGCCACAGAAATATGAGGAACATGTTTTTTTTTGCCAAATTTTGAGGTTTGCAAAGGATTCTGGGTAACAGAACCTGGTCCGAGCCACACAAGTCACCCCATCTTGGATTCCCCTAGGTCTCTAGTTTTCAGAAATGCACAGGTTTGGTAGGTTTCCCTAGGTGGCGGCTGAGCTACAGGCCAAAATCTACAGGTAGGCACTTTGCAAAAAAAACCTCTGTTTTCCTTCAAAAATGTGGCTGTGTCCACGTTGCGCTTTGGGGCGTTTCCTGTCGCGGGCGCTAGGCCTACCCACACAAGTGAGGTATCATTTTTATCGGGAGACGTGGGGGAACGCTGGGTGGAAGGAAATTTGTGGCTCCTCTCAGATTCCAGAACTTTCTGCCACAGAAATGTGAGGAATACGTGTTTTTTTTAGCCAAATTTTGAGGTTTGCAAAGGATTCTGGGTAACAGAACCTGGTCCGAGCCACACAAGTCACCCCATCTTGGATTCCCCTAGGTCTCTAGTTTTCAGAAATGCACAGGTTTGGTAGGTTTCCCTAGGTGGCGGCTGAGCTACAGGCCAAAATCTACAGGTAGGCACTTTGCAAAAAACACCTCTGTTTTCCTTCAAAAATTTGGCTGTGTCCACGTTGCGCTTTGGGGCGTTACCTGTCGCGGGCGCTAGGCCTACTCAAACAAGTGAGGTATCATTTTTATCGGGAGTAGTGGGGGAACGCTGGGTGGAAGGAAATTTGTGGCTCCTCTCAGATTCCTGAACTTTCTGCCACAGAAATGTGAGGAACATGTGTTTTTTTTGCCAAATTTTGAGGTTTGCAAAGGATTCTGGGTAACAGAACCTGGTCTCAGCCACACAATTCACCCCATCTTGGATTCCCCTAGGTCTCTAGTTTTCAGAAATGCACAGGTTTGGTAGGTTTCCCTAGGTGGCGGCTGAGCTACAGGCCAAAATCTACAGGTAGGCACTTTGCAAAAAACACCGCTGTTTTCCTTCAAAAATTTGGCTGTGTCCACGTTGCGCTTTGGGGCGTTTCCTGTCGCGGGCGCTGGGCCTACCCACACAAGTGAGGTATCATTTTTATCGGGAGATGTGCGGGAACGCTGGGTGGAAGGAAATTTGTGGCTCCTCTCGGATTCCAGAACTTTCTGCCACAGAAATGTGAGGAACATGTGTTTTTTTAGCCAAATTTTGAGGTTTGCAAAGGATTCTGGGTATCAGAACCTGGTCCGAGCCACACAAGTCACCCCATCTTGGATTCCCCTAGGTCTCTAGTCTTCAGTAATGCACAGGTTTGGTAGGTTTCCCTAGGTGGCGGCAGAGCTACAGGCCAAAATCTACAGGTAGGCACTTTGCAAAAAACACCTCTGTTTTCCTTCAAAAATTTGGCTGTGTCCACGTTGCGCTTTGGGGCGTTTCCTGTCGCGGGCGCTAGGCCTACCCACACAAGTGAGGTATCATTTTTATCGGGAGACGTGGGGGAACGCCGAGTGGAAGGAAATTTGTGGCTCCTCTCAGATTCCAGAACTTTCTGCCACAGAAATGTGAGGAACAGGTGTTTTTTTAGCCAAATTTTGAGGTTTGCAAAGGATTCTGGGTAACAGAACCTGGTCCGAGCCACACAAGTCACCCCATCTTGGATTCCCCTAGGTCTCTAGTTTTCAGAAATGCACAGGTTTGGCAGGTTTCCTTAGGTGGCGGCTGAGCTACAGGCCAAAATCTACAGGTAGGCACTTTGCAAAAAAAACCTCTGTTTTCCATCAAAAATTTGGCTGTGTCCACGTTGCGCTTTTGGGCGTTTCCTGTCGCGGGCGCTAGGCCTACCCACACAAGTGAGGTATCATTTTTATCGGGAGACGTGGGGGAACGCTGGGTGGAAGGAAATTTGTGGCTCCTCTCAGATTCCAGAACTTTCTGCCACAGAAATGTGAGGAACATGTGTTTTTTTAGCCAAATTTTGAGGTTTGCAAAGGATTCTGGGTAACAGAACCTGGTCCGAGCCACACAAGTCACCCCATCTTGGATTCCCCTAGGTTTCTAGTTTTCAGAAATGCACAGGTTTGGTAGGTTTCCCTAGGTGGCGGCTGAGCTACAGGCCAAAATCTACAGGTAGGCACTTTGCAAAAAACACCTCTGTTTTCCTTCAAAAATTTGGCTGTGTCCACGTTGCGCTTTGGGGCGTTACCTGTCGCGGGCGCTAGGCCTACCCACACAAGTGAGGTATCATTTTTATCGGGAGACGTGGGGGAAAGCTGGGTGGAAGGAAATTTGTGGCTCCTCTCAGATTCCAGAACTTTCTGCCACAGAAATGTGAGGAACATGTTTTTTTTTGCCAAATTTTGAGGTTTGCAAAGGATTCTGGGTAACAGAACCTGGTCCGAGCCACACAAGTCACCCCATCTTGGATTCCCCTAGGTCTCTAGTTTTCAGAAATGCACAGGTTTGGTAGGTTTCCCTTGGTGGCGGCTGAGCTACAGGCCAAAATCTACAGGTAGGCACTTTGCAAAAAAAACCTCTGTTTTCCTTCAAAAATGTGGCTGTGTCCACGTTGCGCTTTGGGGCGTTTCCTGTCGCGGGCGCTAGGCCTACCCACACAAGTGAGGTATCATTTTTATCGGGAGACGTGGGGGAACGCTGGGTGGAAGGAAATTTGTGGCTCCTCTCAGATTCCAGAACTTTCTGCCACAGAAATGTGAGGAATACGTGTTTTTTTTAGCCAAATTTTGAGGTTTGCAAAGGATTCTGGGTAACAGAACCTGGTCCGAGCCACACAAGTCACCCCATCTTGGATTCCCCTAGGTCTCTAGTTTTCAGAAATGCACAGGTTTGGTAGGTTTCCCTAGGTGGCGGCTGAGCTACAGGCCAAAATCTACAGGTAGGCACTTTGCAAAAAACACCTCTGTTTTCCTTCAAAAATTTGGCTGTGTCCACGTTGCGCTTTGGGGCGTTACCTGTCGCGGGCGCTAGGCCTACTCAAACAAGTGAGGTATCATTTTTATCGGGAGTAGTGGGGGAACGCTGGGTGGAAGGAAATTTGTGGCTCCTCTCAGATTCCTGAACTTTCTGCCACAGAAATGTGAGGAACATGTGTTTTTTTTGCCAAATTTTGAGGTTTGCAAAGGATTCTGGGTAACAGAACCTGGTCTCAGCCACACAATTCACCCCATCTTGGATTCCCCTAGGTCTCTAGTTTTCAGAAATGCACAGGTTTGGTAGGTTTCCCTAGGTGGCGGCTGAGCTACAGGCCAAAATCTACAGGTAGGCACTTTGCAAAAAACACCTCTGTTTTCCTTCAAAAATTTGGATGTGTCCACGTTGCGCTTTGGGGCATTTCCTGTCGCGGGCGCTAGGCCTACCCACACAAGTGAGGTATCATTTTTATCGGCAGACGTGGGGGAACGCTGGGTGGAAGGAAATTTGTGGCTCCTATCAGATTCCAGAACTTTCTGCCACAGAAATGTGAGGAACATGTGTTTTTTTTAGCCAAATTTTGAGGTTTGCAAAGGATTCTGGGTAACAGAACCTGGTCCGAGCCACACAAGTCACCCCATCTTGGATTCCCCTAGGTCTCTAGTTTTCAGAAATGCACAGGTTTGGTAGGTTTCCCTAGGTGGCGGCTGAGCTACAGGCCAAAATCTACAGGTAGGCACTTTGCAAAAAACACCTCTGTTTTCCTTCAAAAATTTCGCTGTGTCCACGTTGCGCTTTGGGGCGTTTCCTGTCGCGGGCGCTAGGCCTACCCACACAAGTGAGGTATCATTTTTATCGGGAGATGTGGGGGAACGATGGGTGGAAGGAAATGTGTGGCTCCTCTCATATTCCAGAACTTTCTGCCACAGAAATGTGAGGAACATGTGTTTTTTTAGCCAAATTTTGAGGTTTGCAAAGGATTCTGGGTAACAGAACCTGGTCCGAGCCACACAAGTCACCCCATCTTGGATTCCCCTAGGTCTCTAGTTTTCAGTAATGCACAGGTTTGGTAGGTTTCCCTAGGTGGCGGCAGAGCTACAGGCCAAAATCTACAGGTAGGCACTTTGCAAAAAACACCTCTGTTTTCCTTCAAAAATTTGGCTGTGTCCACGTTTTGCTTTGGGGCGTTTCCTGTCGCGGGCGCTAGGCCTACCCACACAAGTGAGGTATCATTTTTATCGGGAGACGTGGGGGAACGCCGAGTGGAAGGAAATTTGTGGCTCCTCTCAGATTCCAGAACTTTCTGCCACAGAAATGTGAGGAACAGGTGTTTTTTTAGCCAAATTTTGAGGTTTGCAAAGGATTCTGGGTAACAGAACCTGGTCCGAGCCACAGAAGTCACCCCATCTTGGATTCCCCTAGGTCTCTAGTTTTCAGAAATGCACAGGTTTGGCAGGTTTCCTTAGGTGGCGGCTGAGCTACAGGCCAAAATCTACAGGTAGACACTTTGCAAAAAAAACCTCTGTTTTCCATCAAAAATTTGGCTGTGTCCACGTTGCGCTTTGGGGCGTTTCCTGTCGCGGGCGCTAGGCCTACCCACACAAGTGAGGTATCATTTTTATCGGGAGACGTGGGGGAACGCTGGGTGGAAGGAAATTTGTGGCTCCTCTCAGATTTCAGAACTTTCTGCCACAGAAATGTGAGGAACATGTGTTTTTTTGTCCAAATTTTGAGGTTTGCAAAGGATTCTGGGTAACAGAACCTGGTCCGAGCCACACAAGTCACCCCATCTTGGATTCCCCTAGGTCTCTAGTTTTCAGAAATGCACAGGTTTGGTAGGTTTCCCTAGGTGGCGGCTGAGCTACAGGCCAAAATCTACAGGTAGGCACTTTGCAAAAAACACCTCTGTTTTCCTTCAAAAATTTGGCTGTGTCCACGTTGCGCTTTGGGGCGTTACCTGTCGCGGGCCCAAGGCCTACCCACACAAGTGAGGTATCATTTTTATCGGGAGACGTGGGGGAAAGCTGGGTGGAAGGAAATTTGTGGCTCCTCTCAGATTCCAGAACTTTCTGCCACAGAAATGTGAGGAACATGTTTTTTTTTGCCAAATTTTGAGGTTTGCAAAGGATTCTGGGTAACAGAACCTGGTCCGAGCCACACAAGTCACCCCATCTTGGATTCCCCTAGGTCTCTAGTTTTCAGAAATGCACAGGTTTGGTAGGTTTCCCTAGGTGGCGGCTGAGCTACAGGCCAAAATCTACAGGTAGGCAGTTTGCAAAAAACACCTCTGTTTTCCTTCAAAAATTTGGCTGTGTCCACGTTGCGCTTTGGGGCGTTTCCTGTCGCGGGCGCTAGGCCTACTCAAACAAGTGAGGTATCATTTTTATCGGGAGACGTGGGGGAACGCTGGGTGGAAGGAAATTTGTGGCTCCTCTCAGATTCCTGAACTTTCTGCCACAGAAATGTGAGGAACATGTGTTTTTTTTGCCAAATTTTGAGGTTTGCAAAGGATTCTGGGTAACAGAACCTGGTCTCAGCCACACAATTCACCCCATCTTGGATTCCCCTAGGTCTCTAGTTTTCAGAAATGCACAGGTTTGGTAGGTTTCCCTAGGTGGCGGCTGAGCTACAGGCCAAAATCTACAGGTAGGCAGTTTGCAAAAAACACCCCTGTTTTCCTTCAAAAATTTGGATGTGTCCACGTTGCGCTTTGGGGCGTTTCCTGTCGCGGGGGCTAGGCCTACCCACACAAGTGAGGTATCATTTTTATCGGGAGACGTGGGGGAACGCTGGGTGGAAGGAAATTTGTGGCTCCTCTCAGATTCCAGAACTTTCTGCCACAGAAATGTGAGGAACATGTGTTTTTTTAGCCAAATTTTGAGGTTTGCAAAGGATTCTGGGTAACAGAACCTGGTCCGAGCCACACAAGTCACCCCATCTTGGATTCCCCTAGGTCTCTAGTTTTCAGAAATGCACAGGTTTGGTAGGTTTCCCTAGGTGGTGGCTGAGCTACAGGCCAAAATCTACAGGTAGGCACTTTGCAAAAAACACCTCTGTTTTCCTTCAAAAATTTGGCTGTGTCCACGTTGCGCTTTGGGGCGTTTCCTGTCGCGGGCGCTAGGCCTACCCACACAAGTGAGGTATCATTTTTATCGGGAGATGTGGGGGAACGATGGGTGGAATGAAATTTGTGGCTCCTCTCATATTCCAGAACTTTCTGCCACAGAAATGTGAGGAACATGTGTTTTTTTAGCCAAATGTTGAGGTTTGCAATGGATTCTGGGTAACAGAACCTGGTCCGAGCCACACAAGTCACCCCATCTTAGATTCCCCTAGGTCTCTAGTTTTCAGAAATGCACAGGTTTGGTAGGTTTCCCTAGGTGGCGGCTGAGCTACAGGCCAAACTCTAGAGGTAGGCACTTTGCAAAAAACACCTCTGTTTTCCATCAAAAATTTGGCTGTGTCCACGTTGCGCTTTGGGGCGTTTCCTGTTGCGGGCGCTAGGCCTACCCACACAAGTGAGGTATCATTTTTATCGGGAGACGTGGGGGAACGCTGGGTGGAAGGAAATTTGTGGCTCCTCTCAGATTCCAGAACTTTCTGCCACAGAAATGTGAGGAATATGTGTTTTTTTAGACAAATTTTGAGGTTTGCAAAGGATTCTGGGTAACAGAACCTGGTCCGAGCCACACTAGTCACCCCATCTTGGATTCCCCTAGGTCTCTAGTTTTCAGTAATGCACAGGTTTGGTAGGTTTCCCTAGGTGGCGGCAGAGCTACAGGCCAAAATCTACAGGTAGGCACTTTGCAAAAAACACCTCTGTTTTCCTTCAAAAATTTGGCTGTGTCCACGTTGCGCTTTGGGGCGTTTCCTGTCGCGGGCGCTAGGCCTACCCACACAAGTGAGGTATCATTTTTATCGGGAGACGGGGGGGAACGCCGAGTGGAAGGAAATTTGTGGCTCCTCTCAGATTCCAGAACTTTCTGCCACAGAAATGTGAGGAACAGGTGTTTTTTTAGCCAAATTTTGAGGTTTGCAAAGGATTCTGGGTAACAGAACCTGGTCCGAGCCACACAAGTCACCCCATCTTAGATTCCCCTAGGTCTCTAGTTTTCAGAAATGCACAGGTTTGGCAGGTTTCCTTAGGTGGCGGCTGAGCTACAGGCCAAAATCTACAGGTAGGCACTTTGCAAAAAAAACCCTCTGTTTTCCTTCAAAAATTTGGCTGTGTCCACGTTGCGCTTTGGGGCGTTTCCTGTCGCGGGCGCTAGGCCTACCCACACAAGTGAGGTATCATTTTTATCGGGAGACGTGGGGGAACGCTGGGTGGAAGGATATTTGTGGCTCCTCTCAGATTCCAGAACTTTCTGCCACAGAAATGTGAGGAACATGTGTTTTTTTAGCCAAATTTTGAGGTTTGCAAAGGATTCTGGGTAACAGAACCTGGTCCGAGCCACACAAGTCACCCCATCTTGGATTCCCCTAGGTCTCTAGTTTTCAGAAATGCACAGGTTTGGTAGGTTTCCCTAGGTGGCGGCTGAGCTACAGGCCAAAATCTACAGGTAGGCACTTTGCAAAAAACACCTCTGTTTTCCTTCAAAAATTTGGCTGTGTCCACGTTGCGCTTTGGGGCGTTACCTGTCGCGGGCGCTAGGCCTACCCACACAAGTGAGGTATCATTTTTATCGGGAGACGTGGGGGAAAGCTGGGTGGAAGGAAATTTGTGGCTCCTCTAAGATTCCAGAACTTTCTGCCACAGAAATGTGAGGAACATGTGTTTTTTTAGCCAAATTTTGAGGTTTGCAAAGGATTCTGGGTAACAGAACCTGGTCCGAGCCACACAAGTCACCCCATCTTGGATTCCCCTAGGTCTCCAACAGGTTTGGTAGGTTTCCCTAGGTGGCGGCTGAGCTACAGGCCAAAATCTACAGGTAGGCACTTTGCAAAAAACACCTCTGTTTTCCTTCAAAAATTTGGCTGTGTCCACGTTGCGCTTTGGGGCGTTTCCTGTCGCGGGCGCTAGGCCTACCCACACAAGTGAGGTATCATTTTTATCGGGAGACGTGGGGGAACGCTGGGTGGAAGGAAATTTGTGGCTCCTCTCAGATTCCAGAACTTTCTGCCACAGAAATGTGAGGAATATGTGTTTTTTTAGACAAATTTTGAGGTTTGCAAAGGATTCTGGGTAACAGAACCTGGTCCGAGCCACACAAGTCACCCCATCTTGGATTCCCCTAGGTCTCTAGTTTTCAGTAATGCACAGGTTTGGTAGGTTTCCCTAGGTGGCGGCAGAGCTACAGGCCAAAATCTACAGGTAGGCACTTTGCAAAAAACACCTCTGTTTTCCTTCAAAAATTTGGCTGTGTCCACGTTGCGCTTTGGGGCGTTTCCTGTCGCGGGCGCTAGGCCTACCCACACAAGTGAGGTATCATTTTTATCGGGAGACGGGGGGGAACGCCGAGTGGAAGGAAATTTGTGGCTCCTCTCAGATTCCAGAACTTTCTGCCACAGAAATGTGAGGAACAGGTGTTTTTTTAGCCAAATTTTGAGGTTTGCAAAGGATTCTGGGTAACAGAACCTGGTCCGAGCCACACAAGTCACCCCATCTTAGATTCCCCTAGGTCTCTAGTTTTCAGAAATGCACAGGTTTGGCAGGTTTCCTTAGGTGGCGGCTGAGCTACAGGCCAAAATCTACAGGTAGGCACTTTGCAAAAAAAAACCTCTGTTTTCCTTCAAAAATTTGGCTGTGTCCACGTTGCGCTTTGGGGCGTTTCCTGTCGCGGGCGCTAGGCCTACCCACACAAGTGAGGTATCATTTTTATCGGGAGACGTGGGGGAACGCTGGGTGGAAGGATATTTGTGGCTCCTCTCAGATTCCAGAACTTTCTGCCACAGAAATGTGAGGAACATGTGTTTTTTTAGCCAAATTTTGAGGTTTGCAAAGGATTCTGGGTAACAGAACCTGGTCCGAGCCACACAAGTCACCCCATCTTGGATTCCCCTAGGTCTCTAGTTTTCAGAAATGCACAGGTTTGGTAGGTTTCCCTAGGTGGCGGCTGAGCTACAGGCCAAAATCTACAGGTAGGCACTTTGCAAAAAACACCTCTGTTTTCCTTCAAAAATTTGGCTGTGTCCACGTTGCGCTTTGGGGCGTTACCTGTCGCGGGCGCTAGGCCTACCCACACAAGTGAGGTATCATTTTTATCGGGAGACGTGGGGGAGAGCTGGGTGGAAGGAAATTTGTGGCTCCTCTAAGATTCCAGAACTTTCTGCCACAGAAATGTGAGGAACATGTGTTTTTTTAGCCAAATTTTGAGGTTTGCAAAGGATTCTGGGTAACAGAACCTGGTCCGAGCCACACAAGTCACCCCATCTTGGATTCCCCTAGGTCTCTAGTTTTCAGAAATGCACAGGTTTGGTAGGTTTCCCTAGGTGGCGGCTGAGCTACAGGCCAAAATCTACAGGTAGGCACTTTGCAAAAAACACCTCTGTTTTCCTTCAAAAATTTGGCTGTGTCCACGTTGCGCTTTGGGGCGTTTCCTGTCGCGGGCGCTAGGCCTACCCACACAAGTGAGGTATCATTTTTATCGGGAGACGTGGGGGAACGCTGGGTGGAAGGAAATTTGTGGCTCCTCTCAGATTCCAGAACTTTCTGCCACAGAAATGTGAGGAACTTGTGTTTTTTTTAGCCAAATTTTGAGGTTTGCAAAGGATTCTGGGTAACAGAACATGGTCCGAGCCACACAAGTCACCCCATCTTGGATTCCCCTAGGTCTCTAGTTTTCAGAAATGCACAGGTTTGGTAGGTTTCCCTAGGTGGCGGCTGAGCTACAGGCCAAAATCTACAGGTAGGCACTTTGCAAAAAACACCTCTGTTTTCCTTCAAAAATTTGGCTGTGTCCACGTTGCGCTTTGGGGCGTTTCCTGTCGCGGGCGCTAGGCCTACCCACACAAGTGAGGTATCATTTTTATCGGGAGATGTGGGGGAACGATGGGTGGAAGGAAATTTGTGGCTCCTCTCATATTCCAGAACTTTCTGCCACAGAAATGTGAGGAACATGTGTTTTTTTAGCCAAATTTTGAGGTTTGCAATGGATTCTGGGTAACAGAACCTGGTCCGAGCAACACATGTCACCCCATCTTGGATTCCCCTAGGTCTCTAGTTTTCAGAAATGCACAGGTTTGGTAGGTTTCCCTAGGTGGCGGCTGAGCTACAGGCCAAACTCTACAGGTAGGCACTTTGCAAAAAACACCTCTGTTTTCCTTCAAAAATTTGGCTGTGTCCACGTTGCGCTTTGGGGCGTTTCCTGTTGCGGGCGCTAGGCCTACCCACACAAGTGAGGTATCATTTTTATCGGGAGACGTGGGGGAACGCTGGGTGGAAGGAAATTTGTGGCTCCTCTCAGATTCCAGAACTTTCTGCCACAGAAATATGAGGAATATGTGCTTTTTTAGACAAATTTTGAGGTTTGCAAAGGATTCTGGGTAACAGAACCTGGTCCGAGCCACACAAGTCACCCCATCTTAGATTCCCCTAGGTCTCTAGTTTTCAGAAATGCACAGGTTTGGCAGGTTTCCCTAGGTGGCGGCTGAGCTACAGGCCAAACTCTACAGGTAGGCACTTTGCAAAAAACACCTCTGTTTTCCTTCAAAAATTTGGCTGTGTCCACGTTGCGCTTTGGGGCGTTTCCTGTTGCGGGCGCTAGGCCTACCCACACAAGTGAGGTATCATTTTTATCGGGAGACGTGGGGGAAAGCTGGGTGGAAGGAAATTTGTGGCTCCTCTAAGATTCCAGAACTTTCTGCCACAGAAATGTGAGGAACATGTGTTTTTTTAGCCAAATTTTGAGGTTTGCAAAGGATTCTGGGTAACAGAACCTGGTCCGAGCCACACAAGTCACCCCATCTTGGATTCCCCTAGGTCTCTAGTTTTCAGAAATGCACAGGTTTGGTAGGTTTCCCTAGGTGGCGGCTGAGCTACAGGCCAAAATCTACAGGTAGGCAGTTTGCAAAAAACACCTCTGTTTTCCTTCAAAAATTTGGATGTGTCCACGTTGCGCTTTGGGGCGTTTCCTGTCGCGGGCGCTAGGCCTACCCACACAAGTGAGGTATCATTTTTATCGGCAGACGTGGGGGAACGCTGGGTGGAAGGAAATTTGTGGCTCCTATCAGATTCCAGAACTTTCTGCCACAGAAATGTGAGGAACATGTGTTTTTTTTAGCCAAATTTTGAGGTTTGCAAAGGATTCTGGGTAACAGAACCTGGTCCGAGCCACACAAGTCACCCCATCTTGGATTCCCCTAGGTCTCTAGTTTTCAGAAATGCACAGGTTTGGTAGGTTTCCCTAGGTGGCGGCTGAGCTACAGGCCAAAATCTACAGGTAGGCACTTTGCAAAAAACACCTCTGTTTTCCTTCAAAAATTTCGCTGTGTCCACGTTGCGCTTTGGGGCGTTTCCTGTCGCGGGCGCTAGGCCTACCCACACAAGTGAGGTATCATTTTTATCGGGAGATGTGGGGGAACGATGGGTGGAAGGAAATGTGTGGCTCCTCTCATATTCCAGAACTTTCTGCCACAGAAATGTGAGGAACATGTGTTTTTTTAGCCAAATTTTGAGGTTTGCAAAGGATTCTGGGTAACAGAACCTGGTCCGAGCCACACAAGTCACCCCATCTTGGATTCCCCTAGGTCTCTAGTTTTCAGTAATGCACAGGTTTGGTAGGTTTCCCTAGGTGGCGGCAGAGCTACAGGCCAAAATCTACAGGTAGGCACTTTGCAAAAAACACCTCTGTTTTCCTTCAAAAATTTGGCTGTGTCCACGTTTTGCTTTGGGGCGTTTCCTGTCGCGGGCGCTAGGCCTACCCACACAAGTGAGGTATCATTTTTATCGGGAGACGTGGGGGAACGCCGAGTGGAAGGAAATTTGTGGCTCCTCTCAGATTCCAGAACTTTCTGCCACAGAAATGTGAGGAACAGGTGTTTTTTTAGCCAAATTTTGAGGTTTGCAAAGGATTCTGGGTAACAGAACCTGGTCCGAGCCACACAAGTCACCCCATCTTGGATTCCCCTAGGTCTCTAGTTTTCAGAAATGCACAGGTTTGGCAGGTTTCCTTAGGTGGCGGCTGAGCTACAGGCCAAAATCTACAGGTAGACACTTTGCAAAAAAAACCTCTGTTTTCCATCAAAAATTTGGCTGTGTCCACGTTGCGCTTTGGGGCGTTTCCTGTCGCGGGCGCTAGGCCTACCCACACAAGTGAGGTATCATTTTTATCGGGAGACGTGGGGGAACGCTGGGTGGAAGGAAATTTGTGGCTCCTCTCAGATTCCAGAACTTTCTGCCACAGAAATGTGAGGAACATGTGTTTTTTTGTCCAAATTTTGAGGTTTGCAAAGGATTCTGGGTAACAGAACCTGGTCCGAGCCACACAAGTCACCCCATCTTGGATTCCCCTAGGTCTCTAGTTTTCAGAAATGCACAGGTTTGGTAGGTTTCCCTAGGTGGCGGCTGAGCTACAGGCCAAAATCTACAGGTAGGCACTTTGCAAAAAACACCTCTGTTTTCCTTCAAAAATTTGGCTGTGTCCACGTTGCGCTTTGGGGCGTTACCTGTCGCGGGCCCAAGGCCTACCCACACAAGTGAGGTATCATTTTTATCGGGAGACGTGGGGGAAAGCTGGGTGGAAGGAAATTTGTGGCTCCTCTCAGATTCCAGAACTTTCTGCCACAGAAATGTGAGGAACATGTTTTTTTTTGCCAAATTTTGAAGTTTGCAAAGGATTCTGGGTAACAGAACCTGGTCCGAGCCACACAAGTCACCCCATCTTGGATTCCCCTAGGTCTCTAGTTTTCAGAAATGCACAGGTTTGGTAGGTTTCCCTAGGTGGCGGCTGAGCTACAGGCCAAAATCTACAGGTAGGCAGTTTGCAAAAAACACCTCTGTTTTCCTTCAAAAATTTGGCTGTGTCCACGTTGCGCTTTGGGGCGTTTCCTGTCGCGGGCGCTAGGCCTACTCAAACAAGTGAGGTATCATTTTTATCGGGAGACGTGGGGGAACGCTGGGTGGAAGGAAATTTGTGGCTCCTCTCAGATTCCTGAACTTTCTGCCACAGAAATGTGAGGAACATGTGTTTTTTTTGCCAAATTTTGAGGTTTGCAGAGGATTCTGGGTAACAGAACCTGGTCTCAGCCACACAATTCACCCCATCTTGGATTCCCCTAGGTCTCTAGTTTTCAGAAATGCACAGGTTTGGTAGGTTTCCCTAGGTGGCGGCTGAGCTACAGGCCAAAATCTACAGGTAGGCAGTTTGCAAAAAACACCCCTGTTTTCCTTCAAAAATTTGGATGTGTCCACGTTGCGCTTTGGGGCGTTTCCTGTCGCGGGGGCTAGGCCTACCCACACAAGTGAGGTATCATTTTTATCGGGAGACGTGGGGGAACGCTGGGTGGAAGGAAATTTGTGGCTCCTCTCAGATTCCAGAACTTTCTGCCACAGAAATGTGAGGAACATGTGTTTTTTTAGCCAAATTTTGAGGTTTGCAAAGGATTCTGGGTAACAGAACCTGGTCCGAGCCACACAAGTCACCCCATCTTGGATTCCCCTAGGTCTCTAGTTTTCAGAAATGCACAGGTTTGGTAGGTTTCCCTAGGTGGCGGCTGAGCTACAGGCCAAAATCTACAGGTAGGCACTTTGCAAAAAACACCTCTGTTTTCCTTCAAAAATTTGGCTGTGTCCACGTTGCGCTTTGGGGCGTTTCCTGTCGCGGGCGCTAGGCCTACCCACACAAGTGAGGTATCATTTTTATCGGGAGATGTGGGGGAACGATGGGTGGAATGAAATTTGTGGCTCCTCTCATATTCCAGAACTTTCTGCCACAGAAATGTGAGGAACATGTGTTTTTTTAGCCAAATGTTGAGGTTTGCAATGGATTCTGGGTAACAGAACCTGGTCCGAGCCACACAAGTCACCCCATCTTAGATTCCCCTAGGTCTCTAGTTTTCAGAAATGCACAGGTTTGGTAGGTTTCCCTAGGTGGCGGCTGAGCTACAGGCCAAACTCTAGAGGTAGGCACTTTGCAAAAAACACCTCTGTTTTCCATCAAAAATTTGGCTGTGTCCACGTTGCGCTTTGGGGCGTTTCCTGTTGCGGGCGCTAGGCCTACCCACACAAGTGAGGTATCATTTTTATCGGGAGACGTGGGGGAACGCTGGGTGGAAGGAAATTTGTGGCTCCTCTCAGATTCCAGAACTTTCTGCCACAGAAATGTGAGGAATATGTGTTTTTTTAGACAAATTTTGAGGTTTGCAAAGGATTCTGGGTAACAGAACCTGGTCCGAGCCACACAAGTCACCCCATCTTGGATTCCCCTAGGTCTCTAGTTTTCAGTAATGCACAGGTTTGGTAGGTTTCCCTAGGTGGCGGCAGAGCTACAGGCCAAAATCTACAGGTAGGCACTTTGCAAAAAACACCTCTGTTTTCCTTCAAAAATTTGGCTGTGTCCACGTTGCGCTTTGGGGCGTTTCCTGTCGCGGGCGCTAGGCCTACCCACACAAGTGAGGTATCATTTTTATCGGGAGACGGGGGGGAACGCCGAGTGGAAGGAAATTTGTGGCTCCTCTCAGATTCCAGAACTTTCTGCCACAGAAATGTGAGGAACAGGTGTTTTTTTAGCCAAATTTTGAGGTTTGCAAAGGATTCTGGGTAACAGAACCTGGTCCGAGCCACACAAGTCACCCCATCTTAGATTCCCCTAGGTCTCTAGTTTTCAGAAATGCACAGGTTTGGCAGGTTTCCTTAGGTGGCGGCTGAGCTACAGGCCAAAATCTACAGGTAGGCACTTTGCAAAAAAAAACCTCTGTTTTCCTTCAAAAATTTGGCTGTGTCCACGTTGCGCTTTGGGGCGTTTCCTGTCGCGGGCGCTAGGCCTACCCACACAAGTGAGGTATCATTTTTATCGGGAGACGTGGGGGAACGCTGGGTGGAAGGATATTTGTGGCTCCTCTCAGATTCCAGAACTTTCTGCCACAGAAATGTGAGGAACATGTGTTTTTTTAGCCAAATTTTGAGGTTTGCAAAGGATTCTGGGTAACAGAACCTGGTCCGAGCCACACAAGTCACCCCATCTTGGATTCCCCTAGGTCTCTAGTTTTCAGAAATGCACAGGTTTGGTAGGTTTCCCTAGGTGGCGGCTGAGCTACAGGCCAAAATCTACAGGTAGGCACTTTGCAAAAAACACCTCTGTTTTCCTTCAAAAATTTGGCTGTGTCCACGTTGCGCTTTGGGGCGTTACCTGTCGCGGGCGCTAGGCCTACCCACACAAGTGAGGTATCATTTTTATCGGGAGACGTGGGGGAAAGCTGGGTGGAAGGAAATTTGTGGCTCCTCTAAGATTCCAGAACTTTCTGCCACAGAAATGTGAGGAACATGTGTTTTTTTAGCCAAATTTTGAGGTTTGCAAAGGATTCTGGGTAACAGAACCTGGTCCGAGCCACACAAGTCACCCCATCTTGGATTCCCCTAGGTCTCTAGTTTTCAGAAATGCACAGGTTTGGTAGGTTTCCCTAGGTGGCGGCTGAGCTACAGGCCAAAATCTACAGGTAGGCACTTTGCAAAAAACACCTCTGTTTTCCTTCAAAAATTTGGCTGTGTCCACGTTGCGCTTTGGGGCGTTTCCTGTCGCGGGCGCTAGGCCTACCCACACAAGTGAGGTATCATTTTTATCGGGAGACGTGGGGGAACGCTGGGTGGAAGGAAATTTGTGGCTCCTCTCAGATTCCAGAACTTTCTGCCACAGAAATGTGAGGAATATGTGTTTTTTTAGACAAATTTTGAGGTTTGCAAAGGATTCTGGGTAACAGAACCTGGTCCGAGCCACACAAGTCACCCCATCTTGGATTCCCCTAGGTCTCTAGTTTTCAGTAATGCACAGGTTTGGTAGGTTTCCCTAGGTGGCGGCAGAGCTACAGGCCAAAATCTACAGGTAGGCACTTTGCAAAAAACACCTCTGTTTTCCTTCAAAAATTTGGCTGTGTCCACGTTGCGCTTTGGGGCGTTTCCTGTCGCGGGCGCTAGGCCTACCCACACAAGTGAGGTATCATTTTTATCGGGAGACGGGGGGGAACGCCGAGTGGAAGGAAATTTGTGGCTCCTCTCAGATTCCAGAACTTTCTGCCACAGAAATGTGAGGAACAGGTGTTTTTTTAGCCAAATTTTGAGGTTTGCAAAGGATTCTGGGTAACAGAACCTGGTCCGAGCCACACAAGTCACCCCATCTTAGATTCCCCTAGGTCTCTAGTTTTCAGAAATGCACAGGTTTGGCAGGTTTCCTTAGGTGGCGGCTGAGCTACAGGCCAAAATCTACAGGTAGGCACTTTGCAAAAAAAAACCTCTGTTTTCCTTCAAAAATTTGGCTGTGTCCACGTTGCGCTTTGGGGCGTTTCCTGTCGCGGGCGCTAGGCCTACCCACACAAGTGAGGTATCATTTTTATCGGGAGACGTGGGGGAACGCTGGGTGGAAGGATATTTGTGGCTCCTCTCAGATTCCAGAACTTTCTGCCACAGAAATGTGAGGAACATGTGTTTTTTTAGCCAAATTTTGAGGTTTGCAAAGGATTCTGGGTAACAGAACCTGGTCCGAGCCACATAAGTCACCCCATCTTGGATTCCCCTAGGTCTCTAGTTTTCAGAAATGCACAGGTTTGGTAGGTTTCCCTAGGTGGCGGCTGAGCTACAGGCCAAAATCTACAGGTAGGCACTTTGCAAAAAACACCTCTGTTTTCCTTCAAAAATTTGGCTGTGTCCACGTTGCGCTTTGGGGCGTTACCTGTCGCGGGCGCTAGGCCTACCCACACAAGTGAGGTATCATTTTTATCGGGAGACGTGGGGGAGAGCTGGGTGGAAGGAAATTTGTGGCTCCTCTAAGATTCCAGAACTTTCTGCCACAGAAATGTGAGGAACATGTGTTTTTTTAGCCAAATTTTGAGGTTTGCAAAGGATTCTGGGTAACAGAACCTGGTCCGAGCCACACAAGTCACCCCATCTTGGATTCCCCTAGGTCTCTAGTTTTCAGAAATGCACAGGTTTGGTAGGTTTCCCTAGGTGGCGGCTGAGCTACAGGCCAAAATCTACAGGTAGGCACTTTGCAAAAAACACCTCTGTTTTCCTTCAAAAATTTGGCTGTGTCCACGTTGCGCTTTGGGGCGTTACCTGTCGCGGGCCCAAGGCCTACCCACACAAGTGAGGTATCATTTTTATCGGGAGACGTGGGGGAAAGCTGGGTGGAAGGAAATTTGTGGCTCCTCTCAGATTCCAGAACTTTCTGCCACAGAAATGTGAGGAACATGTTTTTTTTTGCCAAATTTTGAGGTTTGCAAAGGATTCTGGGTAACAGAACCTGGTCCGAGCCACACAAGTCACCCCATCTTGGATTCCCCTAGGTCTCTAGTTTTCAGAAATGCACAGGTTTGGTAGGTTTCCCTAGGTGGCGGCTGAGCTACAGGCCAAAATCTACAGGTAGGCAGTTTGCAAAAAACACCTCTGTTTTCCTTCAAAAATTTGGCTGTGTCCACGTTGCGCTTTGGGGCGTTTCCTGTCGCGGGCGCTAGGCCTACTCAAACAAGTGAGGTATCATTTTTATCGGGAGACGTGGGGGAACGCTGGGTGGAAGGAAATTTGTGGCTCCTCTCAGATTCCTGAACTTTCTGCCACAGAAATGTGAGGAACATGTGTTTTTTTTGCCAAATTTTGAGGTTTGCAGAGGATTCTGGGTAACAGAACCTGGTCTCAGCCACACAATTCACCCCATCTTGGATTCCCCTAGGTCTCTAGTTTTCAGAAATGCACAGGTTTGGTAGGTTTCCCTAGGTGGCGGCTGAGCTACAGGCCAAAATCTACAGGTAGGCAGTTTGCAAAAAACACCCCTGTTTTCCTTCAAAAATTTGGATGTGTCCACGTTGCGCTTTGGGGCGTTTCCTGTCGCGGGGGCTAGGCCTACCCACACAAGTGAGGTATCATTTTTATCGGGAGACGTGGGGGAACGCTGGGTGGAAGGAAATTTGTGGCTCCTCTCAGATTCCAGAACTTTCTGCCACAGAAATGTGAGGAACATGTGTTTTTTTAGCCAAATTTTGAGGTTTGCAAAGGATTCTGGGTAACAGAACCTGGTCCGAGCCACACAAGTCACCCCATCTTGGATTCCCCTAGGTCTCTAGTTTTCAGAAATGCACAGGTTTGGTAGGTTTCCCTAGGTGGCGGCTGAGCTACAGGCCAAAATCTACAGGTAGGCACTTTGCAAAAAACACCTCTGTTTTCCTTCAAAAATTTGGCTGTGTCCACGTTGCGCTTTGGGGCGTTTCCTGTCGCGGGCGCTAGGCCTACCCACACAAGTGAGGTATCATTTTTATCGGGAGATGTGGGGGAACGATGGGTGGAATGAAATTTGTGGCTCCTCTCATATTCCAGAACTTTCTGCCACAGAAATGTGAGGAACATGTGTTTTTTTAGCCAAATGTTGAGGTTTGCAATGGATTCTGGGTAACAGAACCTGGTCCGAGCCACACAAGTCACCCCATCTTAGATTCCCCTAGGTCTCTAGTTTTCAGAAATGCACAGGTTTGGTAGGTTTCCCTAGGTGGCGGCTGAGCTACAGGCCAAACTCTAGAGGTAGGCACTTTGCAAAAAACACCTCTGTTTTCCATCAAAAATTTGGCTGTGTCCACGTTGCGCTTTGGGGCGTTTCCTGTTGCGGGCGCTAGGCCTACCCACACAAGTGAGGTATCATTTTTATCGGGAGACGTGGGGGAACGCTGGGTGGAAGGAAATTTGTGGCTCCTCTCAGATTCCAGAACTTTCTGCCACAGAAATGTGAGGAATATGTGTTTTTTTAGACAAATTTTGAGGTTTGCAAAGGATTCTGGGTAACAGAACCTGGTCCGAGCCACACAAGTCACCCCATCTTGGATTCCCCTAGGTCTCTAGTTTTCAGTAATGCACAGGTTTGGTAGGTTTCCCTAGGTGGCGGCAGAGCTACAGGCCAAAATCTACAGGTAGGCACTTTGCAAAAAACACCTCTGTTTTCCTTCAAAAATTTGGCTGTGTCCACGTTGCGCTTTGGGGCGTTTCCTGTCGCGGGCGCTAGGCCTACCCACACAAGTGAGGTATCATTTTTATCGGGAGACGGGGGGGAACGCCGAGTGGAAGGAAATTTGTGGCTCCTCTCAGATTCCAGAACTTTCTGCCACAGAAATGTGAGGAACAGGTGTTTTTTTAGCAAAATTTTGAGGTTTGCAAAGGATTCTGGGTAACAGAACCTGGTCCGAGCCACACAAGTCACCCCATCTTAGATTCCCCTAGGTCTCTAGTTTTCAGAAATGCACAGGTTTGGCAGGTTTCCTTAGGTGGCGGCTGAGCTACAGGCCAAAATCTACAGGTAGGCACTTTGCAAAAAAAAACCTCTGTTTTCCTTCAAAAATTTGGCTGTGTCCACGTTGCGCTTTGGGGCGTTTCCTGTCGCGGGCGCTAGGCCTACCCACACAAGTGAGGTATCATTTTTATCGGGAGACGTGGGGGAACGCTGGGTGGAAGGATATTTGTGGCTCCTCTCAGATTCCAGAACTTTCTGCCACAGAAATGTGAGGAACATGTGTTTTTTTAGCCAAATTTTGAGGTTTGCAAAGGATTCTGGGTAACAGAACCTGGTCCGAGCCACACAAGTCACCCCATCTTGGATTCCCCTAGGTCTCTAGTTTTCAGAAATGCACAGGTTTGGTAGGTTTCCCTAGGTGGCGGCTGAGCTACAGGCCAAAATCTACAGGTAGGCACTTTGCAAAAAACACCTCTGTTTTCCTTCAAAAATTTGGCTGTGTCCACGTTGCGCTTTGGGGCGTTACCTGTCGCGGGCGCTAGGCCTACCCACACAAGTGAGGTATCATTTTTATCGGGAGACGTGGGGGAAAGCTGGGTGGAAGGAAATTTGTGGCTCCTCTAAGATTCCAGAACTTTCTGCCACAGAAATGTGAGGAACATGTGTTTTTTTAGCCAAATTTTGAGGTTTGCAAAGGATTCTGGGTAACAGAACCTGGTCCGAGCCACACAAGTCACCCCATCTTGGATTCCCCTAGGTCTCTAGTTTTCAGAAATGCACAGGTTTGGTAGGTTTCCCTAGGTGGCGGCTGAGCTACAGGCCAAAATCTACAGGTAGGCACTTTGCAAAAAACACCTCTGTTTTCCTTCAAAAATTTGGCTGTGTCCACGTTGCGCTTTGGGGCGTTTCCTGTCGCGGGCGCTAGGCCTACCCACACAAGTGAGGTATCATTTTTATCGGGAGACGTGGGGGAACGCTGGGTGGAAGGAAATTTGTGGCTCCTCTCAGATTCCAGAACTTTCTGCCACAGAAATGTGAGGAATATGTGTTTTTTTAGACAAATTTTGAGGTTTGCAAAGGATTCTGGGTAACAGAACCTGGTCCGAGCCACACAAGTCACCCCATCTTGGATTCCCCTAGGTCTCTAGTTTTCAGTAATGCACAGGTTTGGTAGGTTTCCCTAGGTGGCGGCAGAGCTACAGGCCAAAATCTACAGGTAGGCACTTTGCAAAAAACACCTCTGTTTTCCTTCAAAAATTTGGCTGTGTCCACGTTGCGCTTTGGGGCGTTTCCTGTCGCGGGCGCTAGGCCTACCCACACAAGTGAGGTATCATTTTTATCGGGAGACGGGGGGGAACGCCGAGTGGAAGGAAATTTGTGGCTCCTCTCAGATTCCAGAACTTTCTGCCACAGAAATGTGAGGAACAGGTGTTTTTTTAGCCAAATTTTGAGGTTTGCAAAGGATTCTGGGTAACAGAACCTGGTCCGAGCCACACAAGTCACCCCATCTTAGATTCCCCTAGGTCTCTAGTTTTCAGAAATGCACAGGTTTGGCAGGTTTCCTTAGGTGGCGGCTGAGCTACAGGCCAAAATCTACAGGTAGGCACTTTGCAAAAAAAAACCTCTGTTTTCCTTCAAAAATTTGGCTGTGTCCACGTTGCGCTTTGGGGCGTTTCCTGTCGCGGGCGCTAGGCCTACCCACACAAGTGAGGTATCATTTTTATCGGGAGACGTGGGGGAACGCTGGGTGGAAGGATATTTGTGGCTCCTCTCAGATTCCAGAACTTTCTGCCACAGAAATGTGAGGAACATGTGTTTTTTTAGCCAAATTTTGAGGTTTGCAAAGGATTCTGGGTAACAGAACCTGGTCCGAGCCACACAAGTCACCCCATCTTGGATTCCCCTAGGTCTCTAGTTTTCAGAAATGCACAGGTTTGGTAGGTTTCCCTAGGTGGCGGCTGAGCTACAGGCCAAAATCTACAGGTAGGCACTTTGCAAAAAACACCTCTGTTTTCCTTCAAAAATTTGGCTGTGTCCACGTTGCGCTTTGGGGCGTTACCTGTCGCGGGCGCTAGGCCTACCCACACAAGTGAGGTATCATTTTTATCGGGAGACGTGGGGGAAAGCTGGGTGGAAGGAAATTTGTGGCTCCTCTAAGATTCCAGAACTTTCTGCCACAGAAATGTGAGGAACATGTGTTTTTTTAGCCAAATTTTGAGGTTTGCAAAGGATTCTGGGTAACAGAACCTGGTCCGAGCCACACAAGTCACCCCATCTTGGATTCCCCTAGGTCTCTAGTTTTCAGAAATGCACAGGTTTGGTAGGTTTCCCTAGGTGGCGGCTGAGCTACAGGCCAAAATCTACAGGTAGGCACTTTGCAAAAAACACCTCTGTTTTCCTTCAAAAATTTGGCTGTGTCCACGTTGCGCTTTGGGGCGTTTCCTGTCGCGGGCGCTAGGCCTACCCACACAAGTGAGGTATCATTTTTATCGGGAGATGTGGGGGAACGCTGGGTGGAAGGAAATTTGTGGCTCCTCTCAGATTCCAGAACTTTCTGCCACAGAAATGTGAGGAATATGTGTTTTTTTAGACAAATTTTGAGGTTTGCAAAGGATTCTGGGTAACAGAACCTGGTCCGAGCCACACAAGTCACCCCATCTTGGATTCCCCTAGGTCTCTAGTTTTCAGTAATGCACAGGTTTGGTAGGTTTCCCTAGGTGGCGGCAGAGCTACAGGCCAAAATCTACAGGTAGGCACTTTGCAAAAAACACCTCTGTTTTCCTTCAAAAATTTGGCTGTGTCCACGTTGCGCTTTGGGGCGTTTCCTGTCGTGGGCGCTAGGCCTACCCACACAAGTGAGGTATCATTTTTATCGGGAGACGGGGGGGAACGCCGAGTGGAAGGAAATTTGTGGCTCCTCTCAGATTCCAGAACTTTCTGCCACAGAAATGTGAGGAACATGTGTTTTTTTTGCCAAATTTTGAGGTTTGCAGAGGATTCTGGGTAACAGAACCTGGTCTCAGCCACACAATTCACCCCATCTTGGATTCCCCTAGGTCTCTAGTTTTCAGAAATGCACAGGTTTGGTAGGTTTCCCTAGGTGGCGGCTGAGCTACAGGCCAAAATCTACAGGTAGGCAGTTTGCAAAAAACACCCCTGTTTTCCTTCAAAAATTTGGATGTGTCCACGTTGCGCTTTGGGGCGTTTCCTGTCGCGGGGGCTAGGCCTACCCACACAAGTGAGGTATCATTTTTATCGGGAGACGTGGGGGAACGCTGGGTGGAAGGAAATTTGTGGCTCCTCTCAGATTCCAGAACTTTCTGCCACAGAAATGTGAGGAACATGTGTTTTTTTAGCCAAATTTTGAGGTTTGCAAAGGATTCTGGGTAACAGAACCTGGTCCGAGCCACACAAGTCACCCCATCTTGGATTCCCCTAGGTCTCTAGTTTTCAGAAATGCACAGGTTTGGTAGGTTTCCCTAGGTGGCGGCTGAGCTACAGGCCAAAATCTACAGGTAGGCACTTTGCAAAAAACACCTCTGTTTTCCTTCAAAAATTTGGCTGTGTCCACGTTGCGCTTTGGGGCGTTTCCTGTCGCGGGCGCTAGGCCTACCCACACAAGTGAGGTATCATTTTTATCGGGAGATGTGGGGGAACGATGGGTGGAATGAAATTTGTGGCTCCTCTCATATTCCAGAACTTTCTGCCACAGAAATGTGAGGAACATGTGTTTTTTTAGCCAAATGTTGAGGTTTGCAATGGATTCTGGGTAACAGAACCTGGTCCGAGCCACACAAGTCACCCCATCTTAGATTCCCCTAGGTCTCTAGTTTTCAGAAATGCACAGGTTTGGTAGGTTTCCCTAGGTGGCGGCTGAGCTACAGGCCAAACTCTAGAGGTAGGCACTTTGCAAAAAACACCTCTGTTTTCCATCAAAAATTTGGCTGTGTCCACGTTGCGCTTTGGGGCGTTTCCTGTTGCGGGCGCTAGGCCTACCCACACAAGTGAGGTATCATTTTTATCGGGAGACGTGGGGGAACGCTGGGTGGAAGGAAATTTGTGGCTCCTCTCAGATTCCAGAACTTTCTGCCACAGAAATGTGAGGAATATGTGTTTTTTTAGACAAATTTTGAGGTTTGCAAAGGATTCTGGGTAACAGAACCTGGTCCGAGCCACACAAGTCACCCCATCTTGGATTCCCCTAGGTCTCTAGTTTTCAGTAATGCACAGGTTTGGTAGGTTTCCCTAGGTGGCGGCAGAGCTACAGGCCAAAATCTACAGGTAGGCACTTTGCAAAAAACACCTCTGTTTTCCTTCAAAAATTTGGCTGTGTCCACGTTGCGCTTTGGGGCGTTTCCTGTCGCGGGCGCTAGGCCTACCCACACAAGTGAGGTATCATTTTTATCGGGAGACGGGGGGGAACGCCGAGTGGAAGGAAATTTGTGGCTCCTCTCAGATTCCAGAACTTTCTGCCACAGAAATGTGAGGAACAGGTGTTTTTTTAGCCAAATTTTGAGGTTTGCAAAGGATTCTGGGTAACAGAACCTGGTCCGAGCCACACAAGTCACCCCATCTTAGATTCCCCTAGGTCTCTAGTTTTCAGAAATGCACAGGTTTGGCAGGTTTCCTTAGGTGGCGGCTGAGCTACAGGCCAAAATCTACAGGTAGGCACTTTGCAAAAAAAAACCTCTGTTTTCCTTCAAAAATTTGGCTGTGTCCACGTTGCGCTTTGGGGCGTTTCCTGTCGCGGGCGCTAGGCCTACCCACACAAGTGAGGTATCATTTTTATCGGGAGACGTGGGGGAACGCTGGGTGGAAGGATATTTGTGGCTCCTCTCAGATTCCAGAACTTTCTGCCACAGAAATGTGAGGAACATGTGTTTTTTTAGCCAAATTTTGAGGTTTGCAAAGGATTCTGGGTAACAGAACCTGGTCCGAGCCACACAAGTCACCCCATCTTGGATTCCCCTAGGTCTCTAGTTTTCAGAAATGCACAGGTTTGGTAGGTTTCCCTAGGTGGCGGCTGAGCTACAGGCCAAAATCTACAGGTAGGCACTTTGCAAAAAACACCTCTGTTTTCCTTCAAAAATTTGGCTGTGTCCACGTTGCGCTTTGGGGCGTTACCTGTCGCGGGCGCTAGGCCTACCCACACAAGTGAGGTATCATTTTTATCGGGAGACGTGGGGGAAAGCTGGGTGGAAGGAAATTTGTGGCTCCTCTAAGATTCCAGAACTTTCTGCCACAGAAATGTGAGGAACATGTGTTTTTTTAGCCAAATTTTGAGGTTTGCAAAGGATTCTGGGTAACAGAACCTGGTCCGAGCCACACAAGTCACCCCATCTTGGATTCCCCTAGGTCTCTAGTTTTCAGAAATGCACAGGTTTGGTAGGTTTCCCTAGGTGGCGGCTGAGCTACAGGCCAAAATCTACAGGTAGGCACTTTGCAAAAAACACCTCTGTTTTCCTTCAAAAATGTGGCTGTGTCCACGTTGCGCTTTGGGGCGTTTCCTGTCGCGGGCGCTAGGCCTACCCACACAAGTGAGGTATCATTTTTATCGGGAGACGTGGGGGAACGCTGGGTGGAAGGAAATTTGTGGCTCCTCTCAGATTCCAGAACTTTCTGCCACAGAAATGTGAGGAATATGTGTTTTTTTAGACAAATTTTGAGGTTTGCAAAGGATTCTGGGTAACAGAACCTGGTCCGAGCCACACAAGTCACCCCATCTTGGATTCCCCTAGGTCTCTAGTTTTCAGTAATGCACAGGTTTGGTAGGTTTCCCTAGGTGGCGGCAGAGCTACAGGCCAAAATCTACAGGTAGGCACTTTGCAAAAAACACCTCTGTTTTCCTTCAAAAATTTGGCTGTGTCCACGTTGCGCTTTGGGGCGTTTCCTGTCGCGGGCGCTAGGCCTACCCACACAAGTGAGGTATCATTTTTATCGGGAGACGGGGGGGAACGCCGAGTGGAAGGAAATTTGTGGCTCCTCTCAGATTCCAGAACTTTCTGCCACAGAAATGTGAGGAACAGGTGTTTTTTTAGCCAAATTTTGAGGTTTGCAAAGGATTCTGGGTAACAGAACCTGGTCCGAGCCACACAAGTCACCCCATCTTAGATTCCCCTAGGTCTCTAGTTTTCAGAAATGCACAGGTTTGGCAGGTTTCCTTAGGTGGCGGCTGAGCTACAGGCCAAAATCTACAGGTAGGCACTTTGCAAAAAAAAACCTCTGTTTTCCTTCAAAAATTTGGCTGTGTCCACGTTGCGCTTTGGGGCGTTTCCTGTCGCGGGCGCTAGGCCTACCCACACAAGTGAGGTATCATTTTTATCGGGAGACGTGGGGGAACGCTGGGTGGAAGGATATTTGTGGCTCCTCTCAGATTCCAGAACTTTCTGCCACAGAAATGTGAGGAACATGTGTTTTTTTAGCCAAATTTTGAGGTTTGCAAAGGATTCTGGGTAACAGAACCTGGTCCGAGCCACACAAGTCACCCCATCTTGGATTCCCCTAGGTCTCTAGTTTTCAGAAATGCACAGGTTTGGTAGGTTTCCCTAGGTGGCGGCTGAGCTACAGGCCAAAATCTACAGGTAGGCACTTTGCAAAAAACACCTCTGTTTTCCTTCAAAAATTTGGCTGTGTCCACGTTGCGCTTTGGGGCGTTACCTGTCGCGGGCGCTAGGCCTACCCACACAAGTGAGGTATCATTTTTATCGGGAGACGTGGGGGAAAGCTGGGTGGAAGGAAATTTGTGGCTCCTCTAAGATTCCAGAACTTTCTGCCACAGAAATGTGAGGAACATGTGTTTTTTTAGCCAAATTTTGAGGTTTGCAAAGGATTCTGGGTAACAGAACCTGGTCCGAGCCACACAAGTCACCCCATCTTGGATTCCCCTAGGTCTCTAGTTTTCAGAAATGCACAGGTTTGGTAGGTTTCCCTAGGTGGCGGCTGAGCTACAGGCCAAAATCTACAGGTAGGCACTTTGCA
This sequence comes from Pleurodeles waltl, assembly GCF_031143425.1. NCBI lineage: Eukaryota > Metazoa > Chordata > Amphibia > Caudata > Salamandridae > Pleurodeles > Pleurodeles waltl. The sequence goes on from NC_090444.1 coordinate 1,069,067,603, forward strand.
AAAAACACCTCTGTTTTCCTTCAAAAATTTGGCTGTGTCCACGTTGCGCTTTGGGGCGTTTCCTGTCGCGGGCGCTAGGCCTACCCACACAAGTGAGGTATCATTTTTATCGGGAGACGTGGGGGAACGCTGGGTGGAAGGAAATTTGTGGCTCCTCTCAGATTCCAGAACTTTCTGCCACAGAAATGTGAGGAATATGTGTTTTTTTAGACAAATTTTGAGGTTTGCAAAGGATTCTGGGTAACAGAACCTGGTCCGAGCCACACAAGTCACCCCATCTTGGATTCCCCTAGGTCTCTAGTTTTCAGTAATGCACAGGTTTGGTAGGTTTCCCTAGGTGGCGGCAGAGCTACAGGCCAAAATCTACAGGTAGGCACTTTGCAAAAAACACCTCTGTTTTCCTTCAAAAATTTGGCTGTGTCCACGTTGCGCTTTGGGGCGTTTCCTGTCGCGGGCGCTAGGCCTACCCACACAAGTGAGGTATCATTTTTATCGGGAGACGGGGGGGAACGCCGAGTGGAAGGAAATTTGTGGCTCCTCTCAGATTCCAGAACTTTCTGCCACAGAAATGTGAGGAACAGGTGTTTTTTTAGCCAAATTTTGAGGTTTGCAAAGGATTCTGGGTAACAGAACCTGGTCCGAGCCACACAAGTCACCCCATCTTAGATTCCCCTAGGTCTCTAGTTTTCAGAAATGCACAGGTTTGTCAGGTTTCCTTAGGTGGCGGCTGAGCTACAGGCCAAAATCTACAGGTAGGCACTTTGCAAAAAAAAACCTCTGTTTTCCTTCAAAAATTTGGCTGTGTCCACGTTGCGCTTTGGGGCGTTTCCTGTCGCGGGCGCTAGGCCTACCCACACAAGTGAGGTATCATTTTTATCGGGAGACGTGGGGGAACGCTGGGTGGAAGGATATTTGTGGCTCCTCTCAGATTCCAGAACTTTCTGCCACAGAAATGTGAGGAACATGTGTTTTTTTAGCCAAATTTTGAGGTTTGCAAAGGATTCTGGGTAACAGAACCTGGTCCGAGCCACACAAGTCACCCCATCTTGGATTCCCCTAGGTCTCTAGTTTTCAGAAATGCACAGGTTTGGTAGGTTTCCCTAGGTGGCGGCTGAGCTACAGGCCAAAATCTACAGGTAGGCACTTTGCAAAAAACACCTCTGTTTTCCTTCAAAAATTTGGCTGTGTCCACGTTGCGCTTTGGGGCGTTACCTGTCGCGGGCGCTAGGCCTACCCACACAAGTGAGGTATCATTTTTATCGGGAGACGTGGGGGAGAGCTGGGTGGAAGGAAATTTGTGGCTCCTCTAAGATTCCAGAACTTTCTGCCACAGAAATGTGAGGAACATGTGTTTTTTTAGCCAAATTTTGAGGTTTGCAAAGGATTCTGGGTAACAGAACCTGGTCCGAGCCACACAAGTCACCCCATCTTGGATTCCCCTAGGTCTCTAGTTTTCAGAAATGCACAGGTTTGGTAGGTTTCCCTAGGTGGCGGCTGAGCTACAGGCCAAAATCTACAGGTAGGCACTTTGCAAAAAACACCTCTGTTTTCCTTCAAAAATTTGGCTGTGTCCACGTTGCGCTTTGGGGCGTTTCCTGTCGCGGGCGCTAGGCCTACCCACACAAGTGAGGTATCATTTTTATCGGGAGACGTGGGGGAACGCTGGGTGGAAGGAAATTTGTGGCTCCTCTCAGATTCCAGAACTTTCTGCCACAGAAATGTGAGGAACTTGTGTTTTTTTTAGCCAAATTTTGAGGTTTGCAAAGGATTCTGGGTAACAGAACCTGGTCCGAGCCACACAAGTCACCCCATCTTGGATTCCCCTAGGTCTCTAGTTTTCAGAAATGCACAGGTTTGGTAGGTTTCCCTAGGTGGCGGCTGAGCTACAGGCCAAAATCTACAGGTAGGCACTTTGCAAAAAACACCTCTGTTTTCCTTCAAAAATTTGGCTGTGTCCACGTTGCGCTTTGGGGCGTTTCCTGTCGCGGGCGCTAGGCCTACCCACATAAGTGAGGAATCATTTTTATCGGGAGATGTGGGGGAACGATGGGTGGAAGGAAATTTGTGGCTCCTCTCATATTCCAGAACTTTCTGCCACAGAAATGTGAGGAACATGTGTTTTTTTAACCAAATTTTGAGGTTTGCAATGGATTCTGGGTAACAGAACCTGGTCCGAGCAACACATGTCACCCCATCTTGGATTCCCCTAGGTCTCTAGTTTTCAGAAATGCACAGGTTTGGTAGGTTTCCCTAGGTGGCGGCTGAGCTACAGGCCAAAATCTACAGGTAGGCACTTTGCAAAAAACACCTCTGTTTTCCTTCAAAAATTTGGCTGTGTCCACGTTGCGCTTTGGGGCGTTTCCTGTTGCGGGCGCTAGGCCTACCCACACAAGTGAGGTATCATTTTTATCGGGAGACGTGGGGGAACGCTGGGTGGAAGGAAATTTGTGGCTCCTCTCAGATTCCAGAACTTTCTGCCACAGAAATATGAGGAATATGTGCTTTTTTAGACAAATTTTGAGGTTTGCAAAGGATTCTGGGTAACAGAACCTGGTCCGAGCCACACAAGTCACCCCATCTTAGATTCCCCTAGGTCTCTAGTTTTCAGAAATGCACAGGTTTGGCAGGTTTCCCTAGGTGGCGGCTGAGCTACAGGCCAAACTCTACAGGTAGGCACTTTGCAAAAAACACCTCTGTTTTCCTTCAAAAATTTGGCTGTGTCCACGTTGCGCTTTGGGGCGTTTCCTGTTGCGGGCGCTAGGCCTACCCACACAAGTGAGGTATCATTTTTATCGGGAGACGTGGGGGAAAGCTGGGTGGAAGGAAATTTGTGGCTCCTCTAAGATTCCAGAACTTTCTGCCACAGAAATGTGAGGAACATGTGTTTTTTTAGCCAAATTTTGAGGTTTGCAAAGGATTCTGGGTAACAGAACCTGGTCCGAGCCACACAAGTCACCCCATCTTGGATTCCCCTAGGTCTCTAGTTTTCAGAAATGCACAGGTTTGGTAGGTTTCCCTAGGTGGCGGCTGAGCTACAGGCCAAAATCTACAGGTAGGCAGTTTGCAAAAAACACGTCTGTTTTCCTTCAAAAATTTGGCTGTGTCCACGTTGCGCTTTGGGGCGTTTCCTGTCGCGGGCGCTAGGCCTACCCACACAAGTGAGGTATCATTTTTATCGGGAGACGTGGGGGAACGCTGGGTGGAAGGAAATTTGTGGCTACTCTCAGATTCCAGAACTTTCTGCCACAGAAATGTGAGGAACTTGTGTTTTTTTAGCCAAATTTTGAGGTTTGCAAAGGATTCTGGGTAACAGAACCTGTTCCGAGACACACAAGTCACCCCATCTTGGATTCCCCTAGGTCTCTAGTTTTCAGAAATGCACAGGTTTGGTAGGTTTCCCTAGGTGGCGGCTGAGCTACAGGCCAAAATCTACAGGTAGGCACTTTGCAAAAAACACCTCTGTTTTCCTTCAAAAATTTGGCTGTGTCCACGTTGCGCTTTGGGGCGTTTCCTGTCGCGGGCGCTAGGCCTACCCACACAAGTGAGGTATCATTTTTATCGGGAGACGTGGGGGAACGCTGGGTGGAAGGAAATTTGTGGCTCCTCTCAGATTCCAGAACTTTCTGCCACAGAAATGTGAGGAACTTGTGTTTTTTTTTGCCAAATTTTGAGGTTTGCAAAGGATTCTGGGTAACAGAACCTGGTCCGAGCCACACAAGTCACCCCATCTTGGATTCCCCTAGGTCTCTAGTTTTCAGAAATGCACAGGTTTGGTAGGTTTCCCTAGGTGGCGGCTGAGCTACAGGCCAAAATCTACAGGTAGGCACTTTGCAAAAAACACCTCTGTTTTCCTTCAAAAATTTGGCTGTGTCCACGTTGCCCTTTGGGGCGTTTCCTGTCGCGGGCGCTAGGCCTACCCACACAAGTGAGGTATCATTTTTATCGGGAGATGTGGGGGAACGATGGGTGGAAGGAAATTTGTGGCTCCTCTCATATTCCAGAACTTTCTGCCACAGAAATGTGAGGAACATGTGTTTTTTTAGCCAAATTTTGAGGTTTGCAATGGATTCTGGGTAACAGAACCTGGTCCGAGCCACACATGTCACCCCATCTTGGATTCCCCTAGGTCTCTAGTTTTCAGAAATGCACAGGTTTGGTAGTTTTCCCTAGGTGGCGGCTGAGCTACAGGCCAAAATCTACAGGGAGGCAGTTTGCAAAAAACACGTCTGTTTTCCTTCAAAAATTTGGATGTGTCCACGTTGCGCTGTGGGGCGTTTCCTGTCGCGGGCGCTAGGCCTACCCACACAAGTGAGGTATCATTTTTATCGGGAGACGTGGGGGAACGCTGGGTGAAGGAAATTTGTGGCTCCTCTCAGATTCCAGAACTTTCTGCCACAGAAATGTGAGGAACTTGTGTTTTTTTAGCCAAATTTTGAGGTTTGCAAAGGATTCTGGGTAACAGAACCTGTTCCGAGCCACACAAGTCACCCCATCTTGGATTCCCCTAGGTCTCTAGTTTTCAGAAATGCACAGGTTTGGTAGGTTTCCCTAGGTGGCGGCTGAGCTACAGGCCAAAATCTACAGGTAGGCACTTTGCAAAAAACACCTCTGTTTTCCTTCAAAAATTTGGCTGTGTCCACGTTGCGCTTTGGGGCGTTTCCTGTCGCGGGCGCTAGGCCTACCCACACAAGTGAGGTATCATTTTTATCGGGAGACGTGGGGGAACGCTGGGTGGAAGGAAATTTGTGGCTCCTCTCAGATTCCAGAACTTTCTGCCACAGAAATGTGAGGAACTTGTGTTTTTTTTAGCCAAATTTTGAGGTTTGCAAAGGATTCTGGGTAACAGAACCTGGTCCGAGCCACACAAGTCACCCCATCTTGGATTCCCCTAGGTCTCTAGTTTTCAGAAATGCACAGGTTTGGTAGGTTTCCTTAGGTGGCGGCTGAGCTACAGGCCAAAATCTACAGGTAGGTACGTTGTAAAAAAACACCTCTGTTTTCCTTCAAAAATTTGGCTGTGTCCACGTTGCGCTTTGGGGCGTTACCTGTCGCGGGCGCTAGGCCTACCCACACAAGTGAGGTATCATTTTTATCGGGAGACGTGGGGGAACGCCGGGTGGAAGGAAATTTGTGGCTCCTCTCAGATTCCAGAACTTTCTGCCACAGAAATGTGAGGAACATGTGTTTTTTTAGCCAAATTTTGAGGTTTGCAATGGATTCTGGGTAACAGAACCTGGTCCGAGCCACACAAGTCACCCCATCTTAGATTCCCCTAGGTCTCTAGTTTTCAGAAATGCACAGGTTTGGTAGGTTTCCCTAGGTGGCGGCTGAGCTACAGGCCAAACTCTACAGGTAGGCACTTTGCAAAAAACACCTCTGTTTTCCTTCAAAAATTTGGCTGTGTCCAGGTTGTGCTTTGGGGCGTTTCCTGTGCGGGCGCTAGGCCTACCCACACAAGTAAGGTATCATTTTTATCGGGAGACGTGGGGGAACGCTGGGTGGAAGGAAATTTGTGGCTCCTCTCAGATTCCTGAACTTTCTGCCACAGAAATGTGAGGAATATGTGTTTTTTTAGACAAATTTTGAGGTTTGCAAAGGATTCTGGGTAACAGAACCTGGTCCGAGCCACACAAGTCACCCCATCTTGGATTCCCCTAGGTCTCTAGTTTTCAGAAATGCACAGGTTTGGTAGGTTTCCCTTGGTGGCGGCTGAGCTACAGGCCAAAATCTACAGGTAGGCACTTTGCAAAAAACACCTCTGTTTTCCTTAAAAAATTTGCCTGTGTCCACGTTGCGCTTTGGGGCGTTTCCTGTCGCGGGCGCTGGGCCTACCCACACAAGTGAGGTATCATTGTTATCGGGAGACGTGGGGGAATGCTGGGTGGAAGGAAATTTGTGGCTCCTCTCAGATTCCAGAACTTTCTGCCACAGAAATGTGAGGAACATGTGTTTTTTTAGCCAAATTTTGAGGTTTGCAAAGGATTCTGGGTAACAGAACCTGGTCCGAGCCACACAAGTCACCCCATCTTGGATTCCCCTAGGTCTCTAGTTTTCAGAAATGCACAGGTTTGGTAGGTTTCCCTAGGTGGCGGCTGAGCTACAGGCCAAAATCTACAGGTAGGCACTTTTCAAAAAACACCTCTGTTTCCTTCAAAAATTTGGCTGTGTCCACGTTGCGCTTTGGGGCGTTTCCTCTCGCGGGCGCTAGGCCTACCCACACAAGTGAGGTATCATTTTTATCGGAAGACGTGGGGGAACGCTGGGTGGAAGGAAATTTGTGGCTCCTCTCAGATTCCAGAACTTTCTGCCACAGAAATGTGAGGAATATGTGTTTTTTAGACAAATTTTGAGGTTTGCAAAGGATTCTGGGTAACAGAACCTGGTCCGAGCCACACAAGTCACCCCATCTTAGATTCCCCTAGGTCTCTAGTTTTCAGAAATGCACAGGTTTGGTAGGTTTCCCTAGGTGGCGGCTGAGCTACAGGCCAAACTCTAGAGGTAGGCACTTTGCAAAAAACACCTCTGTTTTCCATAAAAAATTTGGCTGTGTCCACGTTGCGCTTTGGGGCGTTTCCTGTCGCGGGCGCTAGGCCTACCCACACAAGTGAGGTATCATTTTTATCGGGAGACGTGGGGGAACGCTGGGTGGAAGGAAATTTGTGGCTCCTCTCAGATTCCAGAACTTTCTGCCACAGAAATGTGAGGAATATGTGTTTTTTTAGACAAATTTTGAGGTTTGCAAAGGATTCTGGGTAACAGAACCTGGTCCGAGCCACACAAGTCACCCCATCTTGGATTCCCCTAGGTCTCTAGTTTTCAGTAATGCACAGGTTTGGTAGGTTTCCCTAGGTGGCGGCAGAGCTACAGGCCAAAATCTACAGGTAGGCACTTTGCAAAAAACACCTCTGTTTTCCTTCAAAAATTTGGCTGTGTCCACGTTGCGCTTTGGGGCGTTTCCTGTCGCGGGCGCTAGGCCTACCCACACAAGTGAGGTATCATTTTTATCGGGAGACGGGGGGGAACGCCGAGTGGAAGGAAATTTGTGGCTCCTCTCAGATTCCAGAACTTTCTGCCACAGAAATGTGAGGAACAGGTGTTTTTTTAGCCAAATTTTGAGGTTTGCAAAGGATTCTGGGTAACAGAACCTGTTCCGAGCCACACAAGTCACCCCATCTTAGATTCCCCTAGGTCTCTAGTTTTCAGAAATGCACAGGTTTGGCAGGTTTCCTTAGGTGGCGGCTGAGCTACAGGCCAAAATCTACAGGTAGGCACTTTGCAAAAAACACCTCTGTTTTCCTTCAAAAATTTGGCTGTGTCCACGTTGCGCTTTGGGGCGTTACCTGTCGCGGGCGCTAGGCCTACCCACACAAGTGAGGTATCATTTTTATCGGGAGACGTGGGGGAAAGCTGGGTGGAAGGAAATTTGTGGCTCCTCTAAGATTCCAGAACTTTCTGCCACAGAAATGTGAGGAACATGTGTTTTTTTAGCCAAATTTTGAGGTTTGCAAAGGATTCTGGGTAACAGAACCTGGTCCGAGCCACACAAGTCACCCCATCTTGGATTCCCCTAGGTCTCTAGTTTTCAGAAATGCACAGGTTTGGTAGGTTTCCCTAGGTGGCGGCTGAGCTACAGGCCAAAATCTACAGGTAGGCAGTTTGCAAAAAACACCTCTGTTTTCCTTCAAAAATTTGGATGTGTCCACGTTGCGCTTTGGGGCGTTTCCTGTCGCGCGCGCTAGGCCTACCCACACAAGTGAGGTATCATTTTTATCGGGATACGTGGGGGAACGCTGGGTGGAAGGAAATTTGTGGCTCCTCTCAGATTCCAGAACTTTCTGCCACAGAAATGTGAGGAACTTGTGTTTTTTTAGCCAAATTTTAAGGTTTGCAAAGGATTCTGGGTAACAGAACCTGTTCCGAGCCACACAAGTCACCCCATCTTGGATTCCCCTAGGTCTCTAGTTTTCAGAAATGCACAGGTTTGGTAGGTTTCCCTAGGTGGCGGCTGAGCTACAGGCCAAAATCTACAGGTAGGCACTTTGCAAAAAACACCTCTGTTTTCCTTCAAAAATTTGGCTGTGTCCACGTTGCGCTTTGGGGCGTTTCCTGTCGCGGGCGCTAGGCCTACCCACACAAGTGAGGTATCATTTTTATCGGGAGACGTGGGGGAACGCTGGGGGGAAGGAAATTTGTGGCTCCTCTCAGATTCCAGAACTTTCTGCCACAGAAATGTGAGGAACTTGTGTTTTTTTTAGCCAAATTTTGAGGTTTGCAAAGGATTCTGGGTAACAGAACCTGGTCCGAGCCACACAAGTCACCCCATCTTGGATTCCCCTAGGTCTCTAGTTTTCAGAAATGCACAGGTTTGGTAGGTTTCCCTAGGTGGCGGCTGAGCTACAGGCCAATATCTACAGGTAGGCACTTTGCAAAAAACACCTCTGTTTTCCTTCAAAAATTTGGCTGTGTCCACGTTGCGCTTTGGGGCGTTTCCTGTCGCGGGCGCTAGGCCTACCCACACAAGTGAGGTATCATTTTTATCGGGAGATGTGGGGGAACGATGGGTGGAAGGAAATTTGTGGCTCCTCTCATATTCCAGAACTTTCTGCCACAGAAATGTGAGGAACATGTGTTTTTTTAGCCAAATTTTGAGGTTTGCAATGGATTCTGGGTAACAGAACCTGGTCCGAGCCACACATGTCACCCCATCTTGGATTCCCCTAGGTCTCTAGTTTTCAGAAATGCACAGGTTTGGTAGGTTTCCCTAGGTGGCGGCTGAGCTACAGGCCAAACTCTACAGGTAGGCACTTTGCAAAAAACACCTCTGTTTTCCTTCAAAAATTTGGCTGTGTCCACGTTGCGCTTTGGGGCGTTTCCTGTTGCGGGCGCTAGGCCTACCCACACAAGTGAGGTATCATTTTTATCGGGAGACGTGGGGGAACGCTGGGTGGAAGGAAATTTGTGGCTCCTCTCAGATTCCAGAACTTTCTGCCACAGAAATGTGAGGAATATGTGTTTTTTTAGACAAATTTTGAGGTTTGCAAAGGATTCTGGGTAACAGAACCTGGTCCGAGCCACACAAGTCACCCCATCTTAGATTCCCCTAGGTCTCTAGTTTTCAGAAATGCACAGGTTTGGTAGGTTTCCCTAGGTGGCGGCTGAGCTACAGGCCAAAATCTACAGGTAGGTACGTTGTAAAAAACACCTCTGTTTTCCTTCAAAAATTTGTCTGTGTCCACGTTGCGCTTTGGGGCGTTACCTGTCGCGGGCGCTAGGCCTACCCACACAAGTGAGGTATCATTTTTATCGGGAGACGTGGGGGAACGCCGGGTGGAAGGAAATTTGTGGCTCCTCTCAGATTCCAGAACTTTCTGCCACAGAAATGTGAGGAACATGTGTTTTTTTAGCCAAATTTTGAGGTTTGCAATGGATTCTGGGTAACAGAACCTGGTCCGAGCCACACAAGTCACCCCATCTTAGATTCCCCTAGGTCTCTAGTTTTCAGAAATGCACAGGTTTGGTAGGTTTCCCTAGGTGGCGGCTGAGCTACAGGCCAAACTCTACAGGTAGGCACTTTGCAAAAAACACCTCTGTTTTCCTTCAAAAATTTGGCTGTGTCCAGGTTGTGCTTTGGGGCGTTTCCTGTGCGGGCGCTAGGCCTACCCACACAAGTAAGGTATCATTTTTATCGGGAGACGTGGGGGAACGCTGGGTGGAAGGAAATTTGTGGCTCCTCTCAGATTCCAGAACTTTCTGCCACAGAAATGTGAGGAATATGTGTTTTTTTAGACAAATTTTGAGGTTTGCAAAGGATTCTGGGTAACAGAACCTGGTCCGAGCCACACAAGTCACCCCATCTTGGATTCCCCTAGGTCTCTAGTTTTCAGAAATGCACAGGTTTGGTAGGTTTCCCTTGGTGGCGGCTGAGCTACAGGCCAAAATCTACAGGTAGGCACTTTGCAAAAAACACCTCTGTTTTCCTTCAAAAATTTGGCTGTGTCCACGTTGCGCTTTGGGGCGTTTCCTGTCGCGGGCGCTGGGCCTACCCACACAAGTGAGGTATCATTGTTATCGGGAGACGTGGGGGAATGCTGGGTGGAAGGAAATTTGTGGCTCCTCTCAGATTCCAGAACTTTCTGCCACAGAAATGTGAGGAACATGTGTTTTTTTAGCCAAATTTTGAGGTTTGCAAAGGATTCTGGGTAACAGAACCTGGTCCGAGCCACACAAGTCACCCCATCTTGGATTCCCCTAGGTCTCTAGTTTTCAGAAATGCACAGGTTTGGTAGGTTTCCCTAGGTGGCGGCTGAGCTACAGGCCAAAATCTACAGGTAGGCACTTTTCAAAAAACAGCTCTGTTTCCTTCAAAAATTTGGCTGTGTCCACGTTGCGCTTTGGGGCGTTTCCTGTCGCGGGCGCTAGGCCTACCCACACAAGTGAGGTATCATTTTTATCGGGAGATGTGGGGGAACGCTGGGTGGAAGGAAATTTGTGGCTCCTCTCATATTCCAGAACTTTCTGCCACAGAAATGTGAGGAACATGCGGTTTTTTGGCCATATTTTAAGGTTTGCAATGGATTCTGGGTAACAGAACCTGGTCCGAGCCACACAGGTCACCCCATCTTGGATTCCCCTAGGTCTCTAATTTTCAGAAATGCACAGGTTTGGTAGGTTTCCCTAGGTGGCGGCTGAGCTACAGGCCAAACTCTACAGGTAGGCACTTTGCAAAAAACACCTCTGTTTTCCTTCAAAAATTTGGCTGTGTCCACGTTGCGCTTTGGGGCGTTTCCTGTCGCGGGCGCTAGGCCTACCCACACAAGTGAGGCATCATTTTTATCGGGAGACGTGGGGGAACGCTGGGTGGAAGGAAATTTGTGGCTCCTCTCAGATTCCAGAACTTTCTGCCACAGAAATGTGAGGAACAGGTGTTTTTTTAACCAAATTTTGAGGTTTGCAAAGGATTCTGGGTAACAGAACCTGGTCCGAGCCACACAAGTCACCCCATCTTGGATTCCCCTAGGTCTCTAGTTTTCAGAAATGCACAGGTTTGGTAGGTTTCCCTATTTGGCGGCTGAGCTACAGGCCAAAATCTACAGTTAGGCACTTTGCAAAAAACACCTTTGTTTTCCTTCAAAAATGTGGCTGTGTCCACGTTGCGCTTTGGGGCGTTTCCTGTTGCGGGCGCTAGGCCTACCCACACAAGTGAGGTATCATTTTTATCGGGAGACGTGGGGGAACGCTGGGTGGAAGGAAATTTGTGGCTCCTATCAGATTCCAGAACTTTCTGCCACAGAAATGTGAGCAACATGTGTTTTTTTAGCCAAATTTTGAGGTTTGCAAAGGATTCTGGGTAACAGAACCTGGTCCCAGCGACACAAGTCACCCCATCTTGGATTCCCCTAGGTCTCTAGTTTTCAGAAATGCACAGGTTTGGTAGGTTTCCCTAGGTGGCGGCTGAGCTACAGGCCAAAATCTACAGGTAGGTACGTTGTAAAAAACACCTCTGTTTTCCTTCAAAAATTTGGCTGTGTCCACGTTGCGCTTTGGGGCGTTACCTGTCGCGGGCGCTAGGCCTACCCACACAAGTGAGGTATCATTTTTATCGGGAGACGTGGGGGAACGCCGGGTGGAAGGAAATTTGTGGCTCCTCTCAGATTCCAGAACTTTCTGCCACAGAAATGTGAGGAACATGTGTTTTTTTAGCCAAATTTTGAGGTTTGCAATGGATTCTGGGTAACAGAACCTGGTCCGAGCCACACAAGTCACCCCATCTTAGATTCCCCTAGGTCTCTAGTTTTCAGAAATGCACAGGTTTGGTAGGTTTCCCTAGGTGGCGGCTGAGCTACAGGCCAAACTCTACAGGTAGGCACTTTGCAAAAAACACCTCTGTTTTCCTTCAAAAATTTGGCTGTGTCCAGGTTGTGCTTTGGGGCGTTTCCTGTGCGGGCACTAGGCCTACCCACACAAGTGAGGTATCATTTTTATCGGGAGACGTGGGGGAACACTGGGTGGAAGGAAATTTGTGGCTCCTCTCAGATTCCAGAACTTTCTGCCACAGAAATGTGAGGAATATGTGTTTTTTTTTGCCAAATTTTGAGGTTTGCAAAGGATTCTGGGTAACAGAACCTGGTCCGAGCCACACAAGTCACCCCATCTTGGATTCCCCTAGGTCTCTAGTTTTCAGAAATGCACAGGTTTGGTAGGTTTCCCTAGGTGGCGGCTGAGCTACAGGCCAAAATCTACAGGTAGGCACTTTGCAAAAAACACCTCTGTTTTCCTTCAAAAATTTGGCTGTGTCCACGTTGCGCTTTGGGGCGTTTCCTGTCGCGGGCGCTAGGCCTACCCACACAAGTGAGGTATCATTTTTATCGGGAGATGTGGGGGAACGATGGGTGGAAGGAAATTTGTGGCTCCTCTCATATTTCAGAACTTTCTGCCACAGAAATGTGAGGAACATGTGTTTTTTTAGCCAAATTTTGAGGTTTGCAATGGATTCTGGGTAACAGAACCTGATCCGAGCCACACATGTCACCCCATCTTGGATTCCCCTAGGTCTCTAGTTTTCAGAAATGCACAGGTTTGGTAGGTTTCCCTAGGTGGCGGCTGAGCTACAGGCCAAACTCTACAGGTAGGCACTTTGCAAAAAACACCTCTGTTTTCCTTCAAAAATTTGGCTGTGTCCACGTTGCGCTTTGGGGCGTTTCCTGTTGCGGGCGCTAGGCCTACCCACACAAGTGAGGTATCATTTTTATCGGGAGACGTGGAGGAACGCTGGGTGGAAGGAAATTTGTGGCTCCTCTCAGATTCCAGAACTTTCTGCCACAGAAATATGAGGAATATGTGTTTTTTTAGACAAATTTTGAGGTTTGCAAAGGATTCTGGGTAACAGAACCTGGTCCGAGCCACACAAGTCACCCCATCTTGGATTCCCCTAGGTCTCTAGTTTTCAGAAATGCACAGGTTTGGTAGGTTTCCCTAGGTGGCGGCTGAGCTACAGGCCAAAATCTACAGGTAGGTAAGTTGTAAAAAACACCTCTGTTTTCCTTCAAAAATTTGGCTGTGTCCACGTTGCGCTTTGGGGCGTTACCTGTCGCGGGCGCTAGGCCTACCCACACAAGTGAGGTATCATTTTTATCGGGAGACGTGGGGGAACGCCGGGTGGAAGGAAATTTGTGGCTCCTCTCAGATTCCAGAAATTTCTGCCACAGAAATGTGAGGAACATGTGTTTTTTTAGCCAAATTTTGAGGTTTGCAATGGATTCTGGGTAACAGAACCTGGTCCGAGCCACACAAGTCACCCCATCTTAGATTCCCCTAGGTCTCTAGTTTTCAGAAATGCACAGGTTTGGTAGGTTTCCCTAGGTGGCGGCTGAGCTACAGGCCAAACTCTACAGGTAGGCACTTTGCAAAAAACACCTCTGTTTTCCTTCAAAAATTTGGCTGTGTCCAGGTTGTGCTTTGGGGCGTTTCCTGTGCGGGCACTAGGCCTACCCACACAAGTGAGGTATCATTTTTATCGGGAGACGTGGGGGAACGCTGGGTGGAAGGAAATTTGTGGCTCCTCTCAGATTCCAGAACTTTCTGCCACAGAAATGTGAGGAATATGTGTTTTTTTTTGTCAAATTTTGAGGTTTGCAAAGGATTCTGGGTAACAGAACCTGGTCCGAGCCACACAAGTCACCCCATCTTGGATTCCCCTAGGTCTCTAGTTTTCAGAAATGCACAGGTTTGGTAGGTTTCCCTTGGTGGCGGCTGAGCTACAGGCCAAAATCTACAGGTAGGCACTTTGCAAAAAACACCTCTGTTTTCCTTCAAAAATTTGGCTGTGTCCACGTTGCGCTTTGGGGCGTTTCCTGTCGCGGGCGCTGGGCCTACCCACACAAGTGAGGTATCATTGTTATCGGGAGACGTGGGGGAATGCTGGGTGGAAGGAAATTTGTGGCTCCTCTCAGATTCCAGAACTTTCTGCCACAGAAATGTGAGGAACATGTGTTTTTTTAGCCAAATTTTGAGGTTTGCAAAGGATTCTGGGTAACAGAACCTGGTCCGAGCCACACAAGTCACCCCATCTTGGATTCCCCTAGGTCTCTAGTTTTCAGAAATGCACAGGTTTGGTAGGTTTCCCTAGGTGGCGGCTGAGCTACAGGCCAAAATCTACAGGTAGGCACTTTTCAAAAAACAGCTCTGTTTCCTTCAAAAATTTGGCTGTGTCCACGTTGCGCTTTGGGGCGTTTCCTGTCGCGGGCGCTAGGCCTACCCACACAAGTGAGGTATCATTTTTATCGGGAGATGTGGGGGAACGCTGGGTGGAAGGAAATTTGTGGCTCCTCTCATATTCCAGAACTTTCTGCCACAGAAATGTGAGGAACATGCGGTTTTTTGGCCATATTTTAAGGTTTGCAATGGATTCTGGGTAACAGAACCTGGTCCGAGCCACACAGGTCACCCCATCTTGGATTCCCCTAGGTCTCTAATTTTCAGAAATGCACAGGTTTGGTAGGTTTCCCTAGGTGGCGGCTGAGCTACAGGCCAAACTCTACAGGTAGGCACTTTGCAAAAAACACCTCTGTTTTCCTTCAAAAATTTGGCTGTGTCCACGTTGCGCTTTGGGGCGTTTCCTGTCGCGGGCGCTAGGCCTACCCACACAAGTGAGGCATCATTTTTATCGGGAGACGTGGGGGAACGCTGGGTGGAAGGAAATTTGTGGCTCCTCTCAGATTCCAGAACTTTCTGCCACAGAAATGTGAGGAACAGGTGTTTTTTTAACCAAATTTTGAGGTTTGCAAAGGATTCTGGGTAACAGAACCTGGTCCGAGCCACACAAGTCACCCCATCTTGGATTCCCCTAGGTCTCTAGTTTTCAGAAATGCACAGGTTTGGTAGGTTTCCCTATTTGGCGGCTGAGCTACAGGCCAAAATCTACAGTTAGGCACTTTGCAAAAAACACCTTTGTTTTCCTTCAAAAATGTGGCTGTGTCCACGTTGCGCTTTGGGGCGTTTCCTGTTGCGGGCGCTAGGCCTACCCACACAAGTGAGGTATCATTTTTATCGGGAGACGTGGGGGAACGCTGGGTGGAAGGAAATTTGTGGCTCCTATCAGATTCCAGAACTTTCTGCCACAGAAATGTGAGCAACATGTGTTTTTTTAGCCAAATTTTGAGGTTTGCAAAGGATTCTGGGTAACAGAACCTGGTCCCAGCGACACAAGTCACCCCATCTTGGATTCCCCTAGGTCTCTAGTTTTCAGAAATGCACAGGTTTGGTAGGTTTCCCTAGGTGGCGGCTGAGCTACAGGCCAAAATCTACAGGTAGGTACGTTGTAAAAAACACCTCTGTTTTCCTTCAAAAATTTGGCTGTGTCCACGTTGCGCTTTGGGGCGTTACCTGTCGCGGGCGCTAGGCCTACCCACACAAGTGAGGTATCATTTTTATCGGGAGACGTGGGGGAACGCCGGGTGGAAGGAAATTTGTGGCTCCTCTCAGATTCCAGAACTTTCTGCCACAGAAATGTGAGGAACATGTGTTTTTTTAGCCAAATTTTGAGGTTTGCAATGGATTCTGGGTAACAGAACCTGGTCCGAGCCACACAAGTCACCCCATCTTAGATTCCCCTAGGTCTCTAGTTTTCAGAAATGCACAGGTTTGGTAGGTTTCCCTAGGTGGCGGCTGAGCTACAGGCCAAACTCTACAGGTAGGCACTTTGCAAAAAACACCTCTGTTTTCCTTCAAAAATTTGGCTGTGTCCAGGTTGTGCTTTGGGGCGTTTCCTGTGCGGGCACTAGGCCTACCCACACAAGTGAGGTATCATTTTTATCGGGAGACGTGGGGGAACGCTGGGTGGAAGGAAATTTGTGGCTCCTCTCAGATTCCAGAACTTTCTGCCACAGAAATGTGAGGAATATGTGTTTTTTTTTGCCAAATTTTGAGGTTTGCAAAGGATTCTGGGTAACAGAACCTGGTCCGAGCCACACAAGTCACCCCATCTTGGATTCCCCTAGGTCTCTAGTTTTCAGAAATGCACAGGTTTGGTAGGTTTCCCTAGGTGGCGGCTGAGCTACAGGCCAAAATCTACAGGTAGGCACTTTGCAAAAAACACCTCTGTTTTCCTTCAAAAATTTGGCTGTGTCCACGTTGCGCTTTGGGGCGTTTCCTGTCGCGGGCGCTAGGCCTACCCACACAAGTGAGGTATCATTTTTATCGGGAGATGTGGGGGAACGATGGGTGGAAGGAAATTTGTGGCTCCTCTCATATTTCAGAACTTTCTGCCACAGAAATGTGAGGAACATGTGTTTTTTTAGCCAAATTTTGAGGTTTGCAATGGATTCTGGGTAACAGAACCTGGTCCGAGCCACACATGTCACCCCATCTTGGATTCCCCTAGGTCTCTAGTTTTCAGAAATGCACAGGTTTGGTAGGTTTCCCTAGGTGGCGGCTGAGCTACAGGCCAAACTCTACAGGTAGGCACTTTGCAAAAAACACCTCTGTTTTCCTTCAAAAATTTGGCTGTGTCCACGTTGCGCTTTGGGGCGTTTCCTGTTGCGGGCGCTAGGCCTACCCACACAAGTGAGGTATCATTTTTATCGGGAGACGTGGAGGAACGCTGGGTGGAAGGAAATTTGTGGCTCCTCTCAGATTCCAGAACTTTCTGCCACAGAAATATGAGGAATATGTGTTTTTTTAGACAAATTTTGAGGTTTGCAAAGGATTCTGGGTAACAGAACCTGGTCCGAGCCACACAAGTCACCCCATCTTGGATTCCCCTAGGTCTCTAGTTTTCAGAAATGCACAGGTTTGGTAGGTTTCCCTAGGTGGCGGCTGAGCTACAGGCCAAAATCTACAGGTAGGTAAGTTGTAAAAAACACCTCTGTTTTCCTTCAAAAATTTGGCTGTGTCCACGTTGCGCTTTGGGGCGTTACCTGTCGCGGGCGCTAGGCCTACCCACACAAGTGAGGTATCATTTTTATCGGGAGACGTGGGGGAACGCCGGGTGGAAGGAAATTTGTGGCTCCTCTCAGATTCCAGAAATTTCTGCCACAGAAATGTGAGGAACATGTGTTTTTTTAGCCAAATTTTGAGGTTTGCAATGGATTCTGGGTAACAGAACCTGGTCCGAGCCACACAAGTCACCCCATCTTAGATTCCCCTAGGTCTCTAGTTTTCAGAAATGCACAGGTTTGGTAGGTTTCCCTAGGTGGCGGCTGAGCTACAGGCCAAACTCTACAGGTAGGCACTTTGCAAAAAACACCTCTGTTTTCCTTCAAAAATTTGGCTGTGTCCAGGTTGTGCTTTGGGGCGTTTCCTGTGCGGGCACTAGGCCTACCCACACAAGTGAGGTATCATTTTTATCGGGAGACGTGGGGGAACGCTGGGTGGAAGGAAATTTGTGGCTCCTCTCAGATTCCAGAACTTTCTGCCACAGAAATGTGAGGAATATGTGTTTTTTTTTGTCAAATTTTGAGGTTTGCAAAGGATTCTGGGTAACAGAACCTGGTCCGAGCCACACAAGTCACCCCATCTTGGATTCCCCTAGGTCTCTAGTTTTCAGAAATGCACAGGTTTGGTAGGTTTCCCTAGGTGGCGGCTGAGCTACATGCCAAAATCTACAGGTAGGCAGTTTGCAAAAAACACGTCTGTTTTCCTTCAAAAATTTGGCTGTGTCCACGTTGCGCTTTGGGGCGTTTCCTGTCGCGGGCGCTAGGCCTACCCACACAAGTGAGGTATCATTTTTATCGGGAGACGTGGGGGAACGCTGGGTGGAAGGAAATTTGTGGCTACTCTCAGATTCCAGAACTTTCTGCCACAGAAATGTGAGGAACTTGTGTTTTTTTTAGCCAAATTTTGAGGTTTGCAAAGGATTCTGGGTAACAGAACCTGTTCCGAGACACACAAGTCACCCCATCTTGGATTCCCCTAGGTCTCTAGTTTTCAGAAATGCACAGGTTTGGTAGGTTTCCCTAGGTGGCGGCTGAGCTACAGGCCAAAATCTACAGGTAGGCACTTTGCAAAAAACACCTCTGTTTTCCTTCAAAAATTTGGCTGTGTCCACGTTGCGCTTTGGGGCGTTTCCTGTCGCGGGCGCTAGGCCTACCCACACAAGTGAGGTATCATTTTTATCGGGAGACGTGGGGGAACGCTGGGTGGAAGGAAATTTGTGGCTCCTCTCAGATTCCAGAACTTTCTGCCACAGAAATGTGAGGAACTTGTGTTTTTTTTAGCCAAATTTTGAGGTTTGCAAAGGATTCTGGGTAACAGAACCTGGTCCGAGCCACACAAGTCACCCCATCTTGGATTCCCCTAGGTCTCTAGTTTTCAGAAATGCACAGGTTTGGTAGGTTTCCCTAGGTGGCGGCTGAGCTACAGGCCAAAATCTACAGGTAGGCACTTTGCAAAAAACACCTCTGTTTTCCTTCAAAAATTTGGCTGTGTCCACGTTGCCCTTTGGGGCGTTTCCTGTCGCGGGCGCTAGGCCTACCCACACAAGTGAGGTATCATTTTTATCGGGAGATGTGGGGGAACGATGGGTGGAAGGAAATTTGTGGCTCCTCTCATATTCCAGAACTTTCTGCCACAGAAATGTGAGGAACATGTGTTTTTTTAGCCAAATTTTGAGGTTTGCAATGGATTCTGGGTAACAGAACCTGGTCCGAGCCACACATGTCACCCCATCTTGGATTCCCCTAGGTCTCTAGTTTTCAGAAATGCACAGGTTTGGTAGTTTTCCCTAGGTGGCGGCTGAGCTACAGGCCAAAATCTACAGGTAGGCAGTTTGCAAAAAACACGTCTGTTTTCCTTCAAAAATTTGGATGTGTCCACGTTGCGCTTTGGGGCGTTTCCTGTCGCGGGCGCTAGGCCTACCCACACAAGTGAGGTATCATTTTTATCGGGAGACGTGGGGGAACGCTGGGTGGAAGGAAATTTGTGGCTCCTCTCAGATTCCAGAACTTTCTGCCACAGAAATGTGAGGAACTTGTGTTTTTTTAGCCAAATTTTGAGGTTTGCAAAGGATTCTGGGTAACAGAACCTGTTCCGAGCCACACAAGTCACCCCATCTTGGATTCCCCTAGGTCTCTAGTTTTCAGAAATGCACAGGTTTGGTAGGTTTCCCTAGGTGGCGGCTGAGCTACAGGCCAAAATCTACAGGTAGGCACTTTGCAAAAAACACCTCTGTTTTCCTTCAAAAATTTGGCTGTGTCCACGTTGCGCTTTGGGGCGTTTCCTGTCGCGGGCGCTAGGCCTACCCACACAAGTGAGGTATCATTTTTATCGGGAGACGTGGGGGAACGCTGGGTGGAAGGAAATTTGTGGCTCCTCTCAGATTCCAGAACTTTCTGCCACAGAAATGTGAGGAACTTGTGTTTTTTTTAGCCAAATTTTGAGGTTTGCAAAGGATTCTGGGTAACAGAACCTGGTCCGAGCCACACAAGTCACCCCATCTTGGATTCCCCTAGGTCTCTAGTTTTCAGAAATGCACAGGTTTGGTAGGTTTCCTTAGGTGGCGGCTGAGCTACAGGCCAAAATCTACAGGTAGGTACGTTGTAAAAAACACCTCTGTTTTCCTTCAAAAATTTGGCTGTGTCCACGTTGCGCTTTGGGGCGTTACCTGTCGCGGGCGCTAGGCCTACCCACACAAGTGAGGTATCATTTTTATCGGGAGACGTGGGGGAACACCGGGTGGAAGGAAATTTGTGGCTCCTCTCAGATTCCAGAACTTTCTGCCACAGAAATGTGAGGAACATGTGTTTTTTTAGCCAAATTTTGAGGTTTGCAATGGATTCTGGGTAACAGAACCTGGTCCGAGCCACACAAGTCACCCCATCTTAGATTCCCCTAGGTCTCTAGTTTTCAGAAATGCACAGGTTTGGTAGGTTTCCCTAGGTGGCGGCTGAGCTACAGGCCAAACTCTACAGGTAGGCACTTTGCAAAAAACACCTCTGTTTTCCTTCAAAAATTTGGCTGTGTCCAGGTTGTGCTTTGGGGCGTTTCCTGTGCGGGCGCTAGGCCTACCCACACAAGTAAGGTATCATTTTTATCGGGAGACGTGGGGGAACGCTGGGTGGAAGGAAATTTGTGGCTCCTCTCAGATTCCTGAACTTTCTGCCACAGAAATGTGAGGAATATGTGTTTTTTTAGACAGATTTTGAGGTTTGCAAAGGATTCTGGGTAACAGAACCTGGTCCGAGCCACACAAGTCACCCCATCTTGGATTCCCCTAGGTCTCTAGTTTTCAGAAATGCACAGGTTTGGTAGGTTTCCCTTGGTGGCGGCTGAGCTACAGGCCAAAATCTACAGGTAGGCACTTTGCAAAAAACACCTCTGTTTTCCTTAAAAAATTTGCCTGTGTCCACGTTGCGCTTTGGGGCGTTTCCTGTCGCGGGCGCTGGGCCTACCCACACAAGTGAGGTATCATTGTTATTGGGAGACGTGGGGGAATGCTGGGTGGAAGGAAATTTGTGGCTCCTCTCAGATTCCAGAACTTTCTGCCACAGAAATGTGAGGAACATGTGTTTTTTTAGCCAAATTTTGAGGTTTGCAAAGGATTCTGGGTAACAGAACCTGGTCCGAGCCACACAAGTCACCCCATCTTGGATTCCCCTAGGTCTCTAGTTTTCAGAAATGCACAGGTTTGGTAGGTTTCCCTAGGTGGCGGCTGAGCTACAGGCCAAAATCTACAGGTAGGCACTTTTCAAAAAACACCTCTGTTTCCTTCAAAAATTTGGCTGTGTCCACGTTGCGCTTTGGGGCGTTTCCTGTCGCGGGCGCTAGGCCTACCCACACAAGTGAGGTATCATTTTTATCGGAAGACGTGGGGGAACGCTGGGTGGAAGGAAATTTGTGGCTCCTCTCAGATTCCAGAACTTTCTGCCACAGAAATGTGAGGAATATGTGTTTTTTAGACAAATTTTGAGGTTTGCAAAGGATTCTGGGTAACAGAACCTGGTCCGAGCCACACAAGTCACCCCATCTTAGATTCCCCTAGGTCTCTAGTTTTCAGAAATGCACAGGTTTGGTAGGTTTCCCTAGGTGGCGGCTGAGCTACAGGCCAAACTCTAGAGGTAGGCACTTTGCAAAAAACACCTCTGTTTTCCATAAAAAATTTGGCTGTGTCCACGTTGCGCTTTGGGGCGTTTCCTGTCGCGGGCGCTAGGCCTACCCACACAAGTGAGGTATCATTTTTATCGGGAGACGTGGGGGAACGCTGGGTGGAAGGAAATTTGTGGCTCCTCTCAGATTCTAGAACTTTCTGCCACAGAAATGTGAGGAATATGTGTTTTTTTAGACAAATTTTGAGGTTTGCAAAGGATTCTGGGTAACAGAACCTGGTCCGAGCCACACAAGTCACCCCATCTTGGATTCCCCTAGGTCTCTAGTTTTCAGTAATGCACAGGTTTGGTAGGTTTCCCTAGGTGGCGGCAGAGCTACAGGCCAAAATCTACAGGTAGGCACTT
The DNA here is from genome assembly GCF_031143425.1 of Pleurodeles waltl. Taxonomy (NCBI): domain Eukaryota; kingdom Metazoa; phylum Chordata; class Amphibia; order Caudata; family Salamandridae; genus Pleurodeles; species Pleurodeles waltl. Next base: position 1,069,089,046 of record NC_090444.1, read on the forward strand.
TGCAAAAAACACCTCTGTTTTCCTTCAAAAATTTGGCTGTGTCCACGTTGCGCTTTGGGGCGTTTCCTGTCGCGGGCGCTAGGCCTACCCACACAAGTGAGGTATCATTTTTATCGGGAGACGGGGGGGAACGCCGAGTGGAAGGAAATTTGTGGCTCCTCTCAGATTCCAGAACTTTCTGCCACAGAAATGTGAGGAACAGGTGTTTTTTTAGCCAAATTTTGAGGTTTGCAAAGGATTCTGGGTAACAGAACCTGGTCCGAGCCACACAAGTCACCCCATCTTAGATTCCCCTAGGTCTCTAGTTTTCAGAAATGCACAGGTTTGGCAGGTTTCCTTAGGTGGCGGCTGAGCTACAGGCCAAAATCTACAGGTAGGCACTTTGCAAAAAACACCTCTGTTTTCCTTCAAAAATTTGGCTGTGTCCACGTTGCGCTTTGGGGCGTTACCTGTCGCGGGCGCTAGGCCTACCCACACAAGTGAGGTATCATTTTTATCGGGAGACGTGGGGGAAAGCTGGGTGGAAGGAAATTTGTGGCTCCTCTAAGATTCCAGAACTTTCTGCCACAGAAATGTGAGGAACATGTGTTTTTTTAGCCAAATTTTGAGGTTTGCAAAGGATTCTGGGTAACAGAACCTGGTCCGAGCCACACAAGTCACCCCATCTTGGATTCCCCTAGGTCTCTAGTTTTCAGAAATGCACAGGTTTGGTAGGTTTCCCTAGGTGGCGGCTGAGCTACAGGCCAAAATCTACAGGTAGGCAGTTTGCAAAAAACACGTCTGTTTTCCTTCAAAAATTTGGATGTGTCCACGTTGCGCTTTGGGGCGTTTCCTGTCGCGGGCGCTAGGCCTACCCACACAAGTGAGGTATCATTTTTATCGGGATACGTGGGGGAACGCTGGGTGGAAGGAAATTTGTGGCTCCTCTCAGATTCCAGAACTTTCTGCCACAGAAATGTGAGGAACATGTGTTTTTTTAGCCAAATTTTAAGGTTTGCAAAGGATTCTGGGTAACAGAACCTGTTCCGAGCCACACAAGTCACCCCATCTTGGATTCCCCTAGGTCTCTAGTTTTCAGAAATGCACAGGTTTGGTAGGTTTCCCTAGGTGGCGGCTGAGCTACAGGCCAAAATCTACAGGTAGGCACTTTGCAAAAAACACCTCTGTTTTCCTTCAAAAATTTGGCTGTGTCCACGTTGCGCTTTGGGGCGTTTCCTGTCGCGGGCGCTAGGCCTACCCACACAAGTGAGGTATCATTTTTATCGGGAGACGTGGGGGAACGCTGGGTGGAAGGAAATTTGTGGCTCCTCTCAGATTCCAGAACTTTCTGCCACAGAAATGTGAGGAACTTGTGTTTTTTTTAGCCAAATTTTGAGGTTTGCAAAGGATTCTGGGTAACAGAACCTGGTCCGAGCCACACAAGTCACCCCATCTTGGATTCCCCTAGGTCTCTAGTTTTCAGAAATGCACAGGTTTGGTAGGTTTCCCTAGGTGGCGGCTGAGCTACAGGCCAAAATCTACAGGTAGGCACTTTGCAAAAAACACCTCTGTTTTCCTTCAAAAATTTGGCTGTGTCCACGTTGCGCTTTGGGGCGTTTCCTGTCGCGGGCGCTAGGCCTACCCACACAAGTGAGGTATCATTTTTATCGGGAGATGTGGGGGAACGATGGGTGGAAGGAAATTTGTGGCTCCTCTCATATTCCAGAACTTTCTGCCACAGAAATGTGAGGAACATGTGTTTTTTTAGCCAAATTTTGAGGTTTGCAATGGATTCTGGGTAACAGAACCTGGTCCGAGCCACACATGTCACCCCATCTTGGATTCCCCTAGGTCTCTAGTTTTCAGAAATGCACAGGTTTGGTATGTTTCCCTAGGTGGCGGCTGAGCTACAGGCCAAACTCTACAGGTAGGCACTTTGCAAAAAACACCTCTGTTTTCCTTCAAAAATTTGGCTGTGTCCACGTTGCGCTTTGGGGCGTTTCCTGTTGCCGGCGCTAGGCCTACCCACACAAGTGAGGTATCATTTTTATCGGGAGACGTGGGGGAACGCTGGGTGGAAGGAAATTTGTGGCTCCTCTCAGATTCCAGAACTTTCTGCCACAGAAATGTGAGGAATATGTGTTTTTTTAGACAAATTTTGAGGTTTGCAAAGGATTCTGGGTAACAGAACCTGGTCCGAGCCACACAAGTCACCCCATCTTAGATTCCCCTAGGTTTCTAGTTTTCAGAAATGCACAGGTTTGGTAGGTTTCCCTAGGTGGCGGCTGAGCTACAGGCCAAAATCTACAGGTAGGTACGTTGTAAAAAACACCTCTGTTTTCCTTCAAAAATTTGGCTGTGTCCACGTTGCGCTTTGGGGCGTTACCTGTCGCGGGCGCTAGGCCTACCCACACAAGTGAGGTATCATTTTTATCGGGAGACGTGGGGGAACGCCGGGTGGAAGGAAATTTGTGGCTCCTCTCAGATTCCAGAACTTTCTGCCACAGAAATGTGAGGAACATGTGTTTTTTTAGCCAAATTTTGAGGTTTGCAATGGATTCTGGGTAACAGAACCTGGTCCGAGCCACACAAGTCACCCCATCTTAGATTCCCCTAGGTCTCTAGTTTTCAGAAATGCACAGGTTTGGTAGGTTTCCCTAGGTGGCGGCTGAGCTACAGGCCAAACTCTACAGGTAGGCACTTTGCAAAAAACACCTCTCTTTTCCTTCAAAAATTTGGCTGTGTCCAGGTTGTGCTTTGGGGCGTTTCCTGTGCGGGCGCTAGGCCTACCCACACAAGTAAGGTATCATTTTTATCGGGAGACGTGGGGGAAAGCTGGGTGGAAGGAAATTTGTGGCTCCTCTCAGATTCCAGAACTTTCTGCCACAGAAATGTGAGGAATATGTGTTTTTTTAGACAAATTTTGAGGTTTGCAAAGGATTCTGGGTAACAGAACCTGGTCCGAGCCACACAAGTCACCCCATCTTGGATTCCCCTAGGTCTCTAGTTTTCAGAAATGCACAGGTTTGGTAGGTTTCCCTTGGTGGCGGCTGAGCTACAGGCCAAAATCTACAGGTAGGCACTTTGCAAAAAACACCTCTGTTTTCCTTCAAAAATTTGGCTGTGTCCACGTTGCGCTTTGGGGCGTTTCCTGTCGCGGGCGCTGGGCCTACCCACACAAGTGAGGTATCATTGTTATCGGGAGACGTGGGGGAATGCTGGGTGGAAGGAAATTTGTGGCTCCTCTCAGATTCCAGAACTTTCTGCCACAGAAATGTGAGGAACATGTGTTTTTTTAGCCAAATTTTGAGGTTTGCAAAGGATTCTGGGTAACAGAACCTGGTCCGAGCCACACAAGTCACCCCATCTTGGATTCCCCTAGGTCTCTAGTTTTCAGAAATGCACAGGTTTGGTAGGTTTCCCTAGGTGGCGGCTGAGCTACAGGCCAAAATCTACAGGTAGGCACTTTTCAAAAAACAGCTCTGTTTCCTTCAAAAATTTGGCTGTGTCCACGTTGCGCTTTGGGGCGTTTCCTGTCGCGGGCGCTAGGCCTACCCACACAAGTGAGGTATCATTTTTATCGGGAGATGTGGGGGAACGCTGGGTGGAAGGAAATTTGTGGCTCCTCTCATATTCCAGAACTTTCTGCCACAGAAATGTGAGGAACATGCGTTTTTTTGGCCATATTTTAAGGTTTGCAATGGATTCTGGGTAACAGAACCTGGTCCGAGCCACACAGGTCACCCCATCTTGGATTCCCCTAGGTCTCTAATTTTCAGAAATGCACAGGTTTGGTAGGTTTCCCTAGGTGGCGGCTGAGCTACAGGCCAAACTCTACAGGTAGGCACTTTGCAAAAAACACCTCTGTTTTCCTTCAAAAATTTGGCTGTGTCCACGTTGCGCTTTGGGGCGTTTCCTGTCGCGGGCGCTAGGCCTACCCACACAAGTGAGGCATCATTTTTATCGGGAGACGTGGGGGAACGCTGGGTGGAAGGAAATTTGTGGCTCCTCTCAGATTCCAGAACTTTCTGCCACAGAAATGTGAGGAACAGGTGTTTTTTTAGCCAAATTTTGAGGTTTGCAAAGGATTCTGGGTAACAGAACCTGGTCCGAGCCACACAAGTCACCCCATCTTGGATTCCCCTAGGTCTCTAGTTTTCAGAAATGCACAGGTTTGGTAGGTTTCCCTATTTGGCGGCTGAGCTACAGGCCAAAATCTACAGTTAGGCACTTTGCAAAAAACACCTTTGTTTTCCTTCAAAAATGTGGCTGTGTCCACGTTGCGCTTTGGGGCGTTTCCTGTTGCGGGCGCTAGGCCTACCCACACAAGTGAGGTATCATTTTTATCGGGAGACGTGGGGGAACGCTGGGTGGAAGGAAATTTGTGGCTCCTATCAGATTCCAGAACTTTCTGCCACAGAAATGTGAGCAACATGTGTTTTTTTAGCCAAATTTTGAGGTTTGCAAAGGATTCTGGGTAACAGAACCTGGTCCCAGCGACACAAGTCACCCCATCTTGGATTCCCCTAGGTCTCTAGTTTTCAGAAATGCACAGGTTTGGTAGGTTTCCCTAGGTGGCGGCTGAGCTACAGGCCAAAATCTACAGGTAGGTACGTTGTAAAAAACACCTCTGTTTTCCTTCAAAAATTTGGCTGTGTCCACGTTGCGCTTTGGGGCGTTACCTGTCGCGGGCGCTAGGCCTACCCACACAAGTGAGGTATCATTTTTATCGGGAGACGTGGGGGAACGCCGGGTGGAAGGAAATTTGTGGCTCCTCTCAGATTCCAGAACTTTCTGCCACAGAAATGTGAGGAACATGTGTTTTTTTAGCCAAATTTTGAGGTTTGCAATGGATTCTGGGTAACAGAACCTGGTCCGAGCCACACAAGTCACCCCATCTTAGATTCCCCTAGGTCTCTAGTTTTCAGAAATGCACAGGTTTGGTAGGTTTCCCTAGGTGGCGGCTGAGCTACAGGCCAAACTCTACAGGTAGGCACTTTGCAAAAAACACCTCTGTTTTCCTTCAAAAATTTGGCTGTGTCCAGGTTGTGCTTTGGGGCGTTTCCTGTGCGGGCACTAGGCCTACCCACACAAGTGAGGTATCATTTTTATCGGGAGACGTGGGGGAACGCTGGGTGGAAGGAAATTTGTGGCTCCTCTCAGATTCCAGAACTTTCTGCCACAGAAATGTGAGGAACATGTGTTTTTTTAGCCAAATTTTGAGGTTTGCAAAGGATTCTGGGTAACAGAACCTGGTCCGAGCCACACAAGTCACCCCATCTTGGATTCCCCTAGGTCTCTAGTTTTCAGAAATGCACAGGTTTGGTAGGTTTCCCTAGGTGGCGGCTGAGCTACAGGCCAAAATCTACAGGTAGGCACTTTTCAAAAAACAGCTCTGTTTCCTTCAAAAATTTGGCTGTGTCCACGTTGCGCTTTGGGGCGTTTCCTGTCGCGGGCGCTAGGCCTACCCACACAAGTGAGGTATCATTTTTATCGGGAGATGTGGGGGAACGCTGGGTGGAAGGAAATTTGTGGCTCCTCTCATATTCCAGAACTTTCTGCCACAGAAATGTGAGGAACATGCGTTTTTTTGGCCATATTTTAAGGTTTGCAATGGATTCTGGGTAACAGAACCTGGTCCGAGCCACACAGGTCACCCCATCTTGGATTCCCCTAGGTCTCTAATTTTCAGAAATGCACAGGTTTGGTAGGTTTCCCTAGGTGGCGGCTGAGCTACAGGCCAAACTCTACAGGTAGGCACTTTGCAAAAAACACCTCTGTTTTCCTTCAAAAATTTGGCTGTGTCCACGTTGCGCTTTGGGGCGTTTCCTGTCGCGGGCGCTAGGCCTACCCACACAAGTGAGGCATCATTTTTATCGGGAGACGTGGGGGAACGCTGGGTGGAAGGAAATTTGTGGCTCCTCTCAGATTCCAGAACTTTCTGCCACAGAAATGTGAGGAACAGGTGTTTTTTTAGCCAAATTTTGAGGTTTGCAAAGGATTCTGGGTAACAGAACCTGGTCCGAGCCACACAAGTCACCCCATCTTGGATTCCCCTAGGTCTCTAGTTTTCAGAAATGCACAGGTTTGGTAGGTTTCCCTATTTGGCGGCTGAGCTACAGGCCAAAATCTACAGTTAGGCACTTTGCAAAAAACACCTTTGTTTTCCTTCAAAAATGTGGCTGTGTCCACGTTGCGCTTTGGGGCGTTTCCTGTTGCGGGCGCTAGGCCTACCCACACAAGTGAGGTATCATTTTTATCGGGAGACGTGGGGGAACGCTGGGTGGAAGGAAATTTGTGGCTCCTATCAGATTCCAGAACTTTCTGCCACAGAAATGTGAGCAACATGTGTTTTTTTAGCCAAATTTTGAGGTTTGCAAAGGATTCTGGGTAACAGAACCTGGTCCCAGCGACACAAGTCACCCCATCTTGGATTCCCCTAGGTCTCTAGTTTTCAGAAATGCACAGGTTTGGTAGGTTTCCCTAGGTGGCGGCTGAGCTACAGGCCAAAATCTACAGGTAGGTACGTTGTAAAAAACACCTCTGTTTTCCTTCAAAAATTTGGCTGTGTCCACGTTGCGCTTTGGGGCGTTACCTGTCGCGGGCGCTAGGCCTACCCACACAAGTGAGGTATCATTTTTATCGGGAGACGTGGGGGAACGCCGGGTGGAAGGAAATTTGTGGCTCCTCTCAGATTCCAGAACTTTCTGCCACAGAAATGTGAGGAACATGTGTTTTTTTAGCCAAATTTTGAGGTTTGCAATGGATTCTGGGTAACAGAACCTGGTCCGAGCCACACAAGTCACCCCATCTTAGATTCCCCTAGGTCTCTAGTTTTCAGAAATGCACAGGTTTGGTAGGTTTCCCTAGGTGGCGGCTGAGCTACAGGCCAAACTCTACAGGTAGGCACTTTGCAAAAAACACCTCTGTTTTCCTTCAAAAATTTGGCTGTGTCCAGGTTGTGCTTTGGGGCGTTTCCTGTGCGGGCACTAGGCCTACCCACACAAGTGAGGTATCATTTTTATCGGGAGACGTGGGGGAACGCTGGGTGGAAGGAAATTTGTGGCTCCTCTCAGATTCCAGAACTTTCTGCCACAGAAATGTGAGGAATATGTGTTTTTTTTTGCCAAATTTTGAGGTTTGCAAAGGATTCTGGGTAACAGAACCTGGTCCGAGCCACACAAGTCACCCCATCTTGGATTCCCCTAGGTCTCTAGTTTTCAGAAATGCACAGGTTTGGTAGGTTTCCCTAGGTGGCGGCTGAGCTACAGGCCAAAATCTACAGGTAGGCACTTTGCAAAAAACACCTCTGTTTTCCTTCAAAAATTTGGCTGTGTCCACGTTGCGCTTTGGGGCGTTTCCTGTCGCGGGCGCTAGGCCTACCCACACAAGTGAGGTATCATTTTTATCGGGAGATGTGGGGGAACGATGGGTGGAAGGAAATTTGTGGCTCCTCTCATATTTCAGAACTTTCTGCCACAGAAATGTGAGGAACATGTGTTTTTTTAGCCAAATTTTGAGGTTTGCAATGGATTCTGGGTAACAGAACCTGGTCCGAGCCACACATGTCACCCCATCTTGGATTCCCCTAGGTCTCTAGTTTTCAGAAATGCACAGGTTTGGTAGGTTTCCCTAGGTGGCGGCTGAGCTACAGGCCAAACTCTACAGGTAGGCACTTTGCAAAAAACACCTCTGTTTTCCTTCAAAAATTTGGCTGTGTCCACGTTGCGCTTTGGGGCGTTTCCTGTTGCGGGCGCTAGGCCTACCCACACAAGTGAGGTATCATTTTTATCGGGAGACGTGGAGGAACGCTGGGTGGAAGGAAATTTGTGGCTCCTCTCAGATTCCAGAACTTTCTGCCACAGAAATATGAGGAATATGTGTTTTTTTAGACAAATTTTGAGGTTTGCAAAGGATTCTGGGTAACAGAACCTGGTCCGAGCCACACAAGTCACCCCATCTTAGATTCCCCTAAGTCTCTAGTTTTCAGAAATGCACAGGTTTGGTAGGTTTCCCTAGGTGGCGGCTGAGCTACAGGCCAAACTCTACAGGTAGGCACTTTGCAAAAAACACCTCTGTTTTCCTTCAAAAATTTGGCTGTGTCCAGGTTGTGCTTTGGGGCGTTTCCTGTGCGGGCGCTAGGCCTACCCACACAAGTGAGGTATCATTTTTATCGGGAGACGTGGGGGAACGCTGGGTGGAAGGAAATTTGTGGCTCCTCTCAGATTCCAGAACTTTCTGCCACAGAAATGTGAGGAATATGTGTTTTTTTAGACAAATTTTGAGGTTTGCAAAGGATTCTGGGTAACAGAACCTGGTCCGAGCCACACAAGTCACCCCATCTTGGATTCCCCTAGGTCTCTAGTTTTCAGAAATGCACAGGTTTGGTAGGTTTCCCTTGGTGGCGGCTGAGCTACAGGCCAAAATCTACAGGTTGGCACTTTGCAAAAAACCCCTCTGTGTTCCTTCAAAAATTTGGCTGTGTCCACGTTGCGCTTTGGGGCGTTTCCTGTCGCGGGCGCTGGGCCTACCCACACAAGTGAGGTATCATTGTTATCGGGAGACGTGGGGGAACGCTGGGTGGAAGGAAATTTGTGGCTCCTCTCAGATTCCAGAACTTTCTGCCACAGAAATGTGAGGAACATGTGTTTTTTTAGCCAAATTTTGAGGTTTGCAAAGGATTCTGGGTAACAGAACCTGGTCCGAGCCACACAAGTCACCCCATCTTGGATTCCCCTAGGTCTCTAGTTTTCAGAAATGCACAGGTTTGGTAGGTTTCCCTAGGTGGCGGCTGAGCTACAGGCCAAAATCTACAGGTAGGCACTTTTCAAAAAACACCTCTGTTTTCTTCAAAAATTTGGCTGTGTCCACGTTGCGCTTTGGGGCGTTTCCTGTCGCGGGCGCTAGGCCTACCCACACAAGTGAGGTATCATTTTTATCGGGAGATGTGGGGGAACGCTGGGTGGAAGGAAATTTGTGGCTCCTCTCATATTCCAGAACTTTCTGCCACAGAAATGTGAGGAACATGCGTTTTTTTGGCCATATTTTAAGGTTTGCAATGGATTCTGGGTAACAGAACCTGGTCCGAGCCACACAGGTCACCCCATCTTGGATTCCCCTAGGTCTCTAATTTTCAGAAATGCACAGGTTTGGTAGGTTTCCCTAGGTGGCGGCTGAGCTACAGGCCAAACTCTACAGGTAGGCACTTTGCAAAAAACACCTCTGTTTTCCTTCAAAAATTTGGCTGTGTCCACGTTGCGCTTTGGGGCGTTTCCTGTCGCGGGCGCTAGGCCTACCCACACAAGTGAGGCATCATTTTTATCGGGAGACGTGGGGGAACGCTGGGTGGAAGGAAATTTGTGGCTCCTCTCAGATTCCAGAACTTTCTGCCACAGAAATGTGAGGAACAGGTGTTTTTTTAGCCAAATTTTGAGGTTTGCAAAGGATTCTGGGTAACAGAACCTGGTCCGAGCCACACAAGTCACCCCATCTTGGATTCCCCTAGGTCTCTAGTTTTCAGAAATGCACAGGTTTGGTAGGTTTCCCTATTTGGCGGCTGAGCTACAGGCCAAAATCTACAGTTAGGCACTTTGCAAAAAACACCTTTGTTTTCCTTCAAAAATGTGGCTGTGTCCACGTTGCGCTTTGGGGCGTTTCCTGTTGCGGGCGCTAGGCCTACCCACACAAGTGAGGTATCATTTTTATCGGGAGACGTGGGGGAACGCTGGGTGGAAGGAAATTTGTGGCTCCTATCAGATTCCAGAACTTTCTGCCACAGAAATGTGAGCAACATGTGTTTTTTTAGCCAAATTTTGAGGTTTGCAAAGGATTCTGGGTAACAGAACCTGGTCCCAGCGACACAAGTCACCCCATCTTGGATTCCCCTAGGTCTCTAGTTTTCAGAAATGCACAGGTTTGGTAGGTTTCCCTAGGTGGCGGCTGAGCTACAGGCCAAAATCTACAGGTAGGTACGTTGTAAAAAACACCTCTGTTTTCCTTCAAAAATTTGGCTGTGTCCACGTTGCGCTTTGGGGCGTTACCTGTCGCGGGCGCTAGGCCTACCCACACAAGTGAGGTATCATTTTTATCGGGAGACGTGGGGGAACGCCGGGTGGAAGGAAATTTGTGGCTCCTCTCAGATTCCAGAACTTTCTGCCACAGAAATGTGAGGAACATGTGTTTTTTTAGCCAAATTTTGAGGTTTGCAATGGATTCTGGGTAACAGAACCTGGTCCGAGCCACACAAGTCACCCCATCTTAGATTCCCCTAGGTCTCTAGTTTTCAGAAATGCACAGGTTTGGTAGGTTTCCCTAGGTGGCGGCTGAGCTACAGGCCAAACTCTACAGGTAGGCACTTTGCAAAAAACACCTCTGTTTTCCTTCAAAAATTTGGCTGTGTCCAGGTTGTGCTTTGGGGCGTTTCCTGTGCGGGCACTAGGCCTACCCACACAAGTGAGGTATCATTTTTATCGGGAGACGTGGGGGAACGCTGGGTGGAAGGAAATTTGTGGCTCCTCTCAGATTCCAGAACTTTCTGCCACAGAAATGTGAGGAATATGTGTTTTTTTTTGCAAAATTTTGAGGTTTGCAAAGGATTCTGGGTAACAGAACCTGGTCCGAGCCACACAAGTCACCCCATCTTGGATTCCCCTAGGTCTCTAGTTTTCAGAAATGCACAGGTTTGGTAGGTTTCCCTAGGTGGCGGCTGAGCTACAGGCCAAAATCTACAGGTAGGCACTTTGCAAAAAACACCTCTGTTTTCCTTCAAAAATTTGGCTGTGTCCACGTTGCGCTTTGGGGCGTTTCCTGTCGCGGGCGCTAGGCCTACCCACACAAGTGAGGTATCATTTTTATCGGGAGATGTGGGGGAACGATGGGTGGAAGGAAATTTGTGGCTCCTCTCATATTTCAGAACTTTCTGCCACAGAAATGTGAGGAACATGTGTTTTTTTAGCCAAATTTTGAGGTTTGCAATGGATTCTGGGTAACAGAACCTGGTCCGAGCCACACATGTCACCCCATCTTGGATTCCCCTAGGTCTCTAGTTTTCAGAAATGCACAGGTTTGGTAGGTTTCCCTAGGTGGCGGCTGAGCTACAGGCCAAACTCTACAGGTAGGCACTTTGCAAAAAACACCTCTGTTTTCCTTCAAAAATTTGGCTGTGTCCACGTTGCGCTTTGGGGCGTTTCCTGTTGCGGGCGCTAGGCCTACCCACACAAGTGAGGTATCATTTTTATCGGGAGACGTGGAGGAACGCTGGGTGGAAGGAAATTTGTGGCTCCTCTCAGATTCCAGAACTTTCTGCCACAGAAATATGAGGAATATGTGTTTTTTTAGACAAATTTTGAGGTTTGCAAAGGATTCTGGGTAACAGAACCTGGTCCGAGCCACACAAGTCACCCCATCTTAGATTCCCCTAAGTCTCTAGTTTTCAGAAATGCACAGGTTTGGTAGGTTTCCCTAGGTGGCGGCTGAGCTACAGGCCAAACTCTACAGGTAGGCACTTTGCAAAAAACACCTCTGTTTTCCTTCAAAAATTTGGCTGTGTCCAGGTTGTGCTTTGGGGCGTTTCCTGTGCGGGCGCTAGGCCTACCCACACAAGTGAGGTATCATTTTTATCGGGAGACGTGGGGGAACGCTGGGTGGAAGGAAATTTGTGGCTCCTCTCAGATTCCAGAACTTTCTGCCACAGAAATGTGAGGAATATGTGTTTTTTTAGACAAATTTTGAGGTTTGCAAAGGATTCTGGGTAACAGAACCTGGTCCGAGCCACACAAGTCACCCCATCTTGGATTCCCCTAGGTCTCTAGTTTTCAGAAATGCACAGGTTTGGTAGGTTTCCCTTGGTGGCGGCTGAGCTACAGGCCAAAATCTACAGGTTGGCACTTTGCAAAAAACCCCTCTGTGTTCCTTCAAAAATTTGGCTGTGTCCACGTTGCGCTTTGGGGCGTTTCCTGTCGCGGGCGCTGGGCCTACCCACACAAGTGAGGTATCATTGTTATCGGGAGACGTGGGGGAACGCTGGGTGGAAGGAAATTTGTGGCTCCTCTCAGATTCCAGAACTTTCTGCCACAGAAATGTGAGGAACATGTGTTTTTTTAGCCAAATTTTGAGGTTTGCAAAGGATTCTGGGTAACAGAACCTGGTCCGAGCCACACAAGTCACCCCATCTTGGATTCCCCTAGGTCTCTAGTTTTCAGAAATGCACAGGTTTGGTAGGTTTCCCTAGGTGGCGGCTGAGCTACAGGCCAAAATCTACAGGTAGGCACTTTTCAAAAAACACCTCTGTTTTCTTCAAAAATTTGGCTGTGTCCACGTTGCGCTTTGGGGCGTTTCCTGTCGCGGGCGCTAGGCCTACCCACACAAGTGAGGTATCATTTTTATCGGGAGATGTGGGGGAACGCTGGGTGGAAGGAAATTTGTGGCTCCTCTCATATTCCAGAACTTTCTGCCACAGAAATGTGAGGAACATGCGTTTTTTTGGCCAAATTTTAAGGTTTGCAATGGATTCTGAGTAACAGAACCTGGTCCGAGCCACACAGGTCACCCCATCTTGGATTCCCCTAGGTCTCTAATTTTCAGAAATGCACAGGTTTGGTAGGTTTCCCTAGGTGGCGGCTGAGCTACAGGCCAAACTCTACAGGTAGGCACTTTGCAAAAAACACCTCTGTTTTCCTTCAAAAATTTGGCTGTGTCCACGTTGCGCTTTGGGGCGTTTCCTGTCGCGGGCGCTAGGCCTACCCACACAAGTGAGGTATCATTTTTATCGGGAGACGTGGGGGAACGCTGGGTGGAAGGAAATTTGTGGCTCCTCTCAGATTCCAGAACTTTCTGCCACAGAAATGTGAGGAATATGTGTTTTTTTAGACAAATTTTGAGGTTTGCAAAGGATTCTGGGTAACAGAACCTGGTCCGAGCCACACAAGTCACCCCATCTTGGATTCCCCTAGGTCTCTAGTTTTCAGAAATGCACAGGTTTGGTAGGTTTCCCTTGGTGGCGGCTGAGCTACAGGCCAAAATCTACAGGTAGGCACTTTGCAAAAAACACCTCTGTTTTCCTTCAAAAATTTGGCTGTGTCCACGTTGCGCTTTGGGGCGTTTCCTGTCGCGGGCGCTGGGCCTACCCACACAAGTGAGGTATCATTGTTATCGGGAGACGTGGGGGAACGCTGGGTGGAAGGAAATTTGTGGCTCCTCTCAGATTCCAGAACTTTCTGCCACAGAAATGTGAGGAACATGTGTTTTTTTAGCCAAATTTTGAGGTTTGCAAAGGATTCTGGGTAACAGAACCTGGTCCGAGCCACACAAGTCACCCCATCTTGGATTCCCCTAGGTCTCTAGTTTTCAGAAATGCACAGGTTTGGTAGGTTTCCCTAGGTGGCGGCTGAGCTACAGGCCAAAATCTACAGGTAGGCACTTTTCAAAAAACACCTCTGTTTCCTTCAAAAATTTGGCTGTGTCCACGTTGCGCTTTGGGGCGTTTCCTGTCGCGGGCGCTAGGCCTACCCACACAAGTGAGGTATCATTTTTATCGGGAGATGTGGGGGAACGCTGGGTGGAAGGAAATTTGTGGCTCCTCTCATATTCCAGAACTTTCTGCCACAGAAATGTGAGGAACATGCGTTTTTTTGGCCAAATTTTAAGGTTTGCAATGGATTCTGGGTAACAGAACCTGGTCCGAGCCACACAGGTCACCCCATCTTGGATTCCCCTAGGTCTCTAATTTTCAGAAATGCACAGGTTTGGTAGGTTTCCCTAGGTGGCGGCTGAGCTACAGGCCAAACTCTACAGGTAGGCACTTTGCAAAAAACACCTCTGTTTTCCTTCAAAAATTTGGCTGTGTCCACGTTGCGCTTTGGGGCGTTTCCTGTTGCGGGCGCTAGGCCTACCCACACAAGTGAGGTATCATTTTTATCGGGAGACGTGGGGGAACGCTGGGTGGAAGGAAATTTGTGGCTCCTCTCAGATTCCAGAACTTTCTGCCACAGAAATGTGAGGAATATGTGTTTTTTTAGACAAATTTTGAGGTTTGCAAAGGATTCTGGGTAACAGAACCTGGTCCGAGCCACACAAGTCACCCCATCTTGGATTCCCCTAGGTCTCTAGTTTTCAGAAATGCACAGGTTTGGTAGGTTTCCCTAGGGAGCGGCTGAGCTACAGGCCAAAATCTACAGGTAGGTAAGTTGTAAAAAACACCTCTGTTTTCCTTCAAAAATTTGGCTGTGTCCACGTTGCGCTTTGTAGCGTTACCTGTCGCGGGCGCTAGGCCTACCCACACAAGTGAGGTATCATTTTTATCGGGAGACGTGGGGGAACGCCGGGTGGAAGGAAATTTGTGGCTCCTCTCAGATTCCAGAACTTTCTGCCACAGAAATGTGAGGAACATGTGTTTTTTTAGCCAAATTTTGAGGTTTGCAATGGATTCTGGGTAACAGAACCTGGTCCGAGCCACACAAGTCACCCCATCTTAGATTCCCCTAGGTCTCTAGTTTTCAGAAATGCACAGGTTTGGCAGGTTTCCCTAGGTGGCGGCTGAGCTACAGGCCAAACTCTACAGGTAGGCACTTTGCAAAAAACACCTCTGTTTTCCTTCAAAAATTTGGCTGTGTCCAGGTTGTGCTTTGGGGCGTTTCCTGTGCGGGCGCTAGGCCTACCCACACAAGTGAGGTATCATTTTTATCGGGAGACGTGGGGGAACGCTGGGTGGAAGGAAATTTGTGGCTCCTCTCAGATTCCAGAACTTTCTGCCACAGAAATGTGAGGAATATGTGTTTTTTTAGACAAATTTTGAGGTTTGCAAAGGATTCTGGGTAACAGAACCTGGTCCGAGCCACACAAGTCACCCCATCTTGGATTCCCCTAGGTCTCTAGTTTTCAGAAATGCACAGGTTTGGTAGGTTTCCCTTGGTGGCGGCTGAGCTACAGGCCAAAATCTACAGGTAGGCACTTTGCAAAAAACACCTCTGTTTTCCTTCAAAAATTTGGCTGTGTCCACGTTGCGCTTTGGGGCGTTTCCTGTCGCGGGCGCTGGGCCTACCCACACAAGTGAGGTATCATTGTTATCGGGAGACGTGGGGGAACGCTGGGTGGAAGGAAATTTGTGGCTCCTCTCAGATTCCAGAACTTTCTGCCACAGAAATGTGAGGAACATGTGTTTTTTTAGCCAAATTTTGAGGTTTGCAAAGGATTCTGGGTAACAGAACCTGGTCCGAGCTACACAAGTCACCCCATCTTGGATTCCCCTAGGTCTCTATTTTTCAGAAATGCACAGGTTTGGTAGGTTTCCCTAGGTAGCGGCTGAGCTACAGGCCAAAATCTACAGGTAGGTAAGTTGTAAAAAACACCTTTGTTTTCCTTCAAAAATTTGGCTGTGTCCACGTTGCGCTTTGGGGCGTTACCTGTCGCGGGCGCTAGGCCTACCCACACAAGTGAGGTATCATTTTTATCGGGAGACGTGGGGAAACGCCGGGTGGAAGGAAATTTGTGGCTCCTCTCAGATTCCAGAACTTTCTGCCACAGAAATGTGAGGAACATGTGTTTTTTTAGCCAAATTTTGAGGTTTGCAATGGATTCTGGGTAACAGAACCTGGTCCGAGCCACACAAGTCACCCCATCTTAGATTCCCCTAGGTCTCTAGTTTTCAGAAATGCACAGGTTTGGTAGGTTTCCCTAGGTGGCGGCTGAGCTACAGGCCAAACTCTACAGGTAGGCACTTTGCAAAAAACACCTCTGTTTTCCTTCAAAAATTTGGCTGTGTCCAGGTTGTGCTTTGGGGCGTTTCCTGTGCGGGCGCTAGGCCTACCCACACAAGTGAGGTATCATTTTTATCGGGAGACGTGGGGGAACGCTGGGTGGAAGGAAATTTGTGGCTCCTCTCAGATTCCAGAACTTTCTGCCACAGAAATGTGAGGAATATGTGTTTTTTTAGACAAATTTTGAGGTTTGCAAAGGATTCTGGGTAACAGAACCTGGTCCGAGCCACACAAGTCACCCCATCTTGGATTCCCCTAGGTCTCTAGTTTTCAGAAATGCACAGGTTTGGTAGGTTTCCCTTGGTGGCGGCTGAGCTACAGGCCAAAATCTACAGGTAGGCACTTTGCAAAAAACACCTCTGTTTTCCTTCAAAAATTTGGCTGTGTCCACGTTGCGCTTTGGGGTGTTTCCTGTCGCGGGCGCTGGGCCTACCCACACAAGTGAGGTATCATTGTTATCGGGAGACGTGGGGGAACGCTGGGTGGAAGGAAATTTGTGGCTCCTCTCAGATTCCAGAACTTTCTGCCACAGAAATGTGAGGAACATGTGTTTTTTTAGCCAAATTTTGAGGTTTGCAAAGGATTCTGGGTAACAGAACCTGGTCCGAGCCACACAAGTCACCCCATCTTGGATTCCCCTAGGTCTCTATTTTTCAGAAATGCACAGGTTTGGTAGGTTTCCCTAGGTGGCGGCTGAGCTACAGGCCAAAATCTACAGGTAGGCACTTTTCAAAAAACACCTCTGTTTCCTTCAAAAATTTGGCTGTGTCCACGTTGCGCTTTGGGGCGTTTCCTGTCGCGGGCGCTAGGCCTACCCACACAAGTGAGGTATCATTTTTATCGGGAGATGTGGGGGAACGCTGGGTGGAAGGAAATTTGTGGCTCCTCTCATATTCCAGAACTTTCTGCCACAGAAATGTGAGGAACATGCGTTTTTTTGGCCAAATTTTAAGGTTTGCAATGGATTCTGGGTAACAGAACCTGGTCCGAGCCACACAGGTCACCCCATCTTGGATTCCCCTAGGTCTCTAATTTTCAGAAATGCACAGGTTTGGTAGGTTTCCCTAGGTGGCGGCTGAGCTACAGGCCAAACTCTACAGGTAGGCACTTTGCAAAAAACACCTCTGTTTTCCTTCAAAAATTTGGCTGTGTCCACGTTGCGCTTTGGGGCGTTTCCTGTCGCGGGCGCTAGGCCTACCCACACAAGTGAGGCATCATTTTTATCGGGAGACGTGGGGGAACGCTGGGTGGAAGGAAATTTGTGGCTCCTCTCAGATTCCAGAACTTTCTGCCACAGAAATGTGAGGAACAGGTGTTTTTTTAGACAAATTTTGAGGTTTGCAAAGGATTCTGGGTAACAGAACCTGGTCCGAGCCACACAAGTCACCCCATCTTGGATTCCCCTAGGTCTCTAGTTTTCAGAAATGCAGAGGTTTGGTAGGTTTCCCTATTTGGCGGCTGAGCTACAGGCCAAAATCTACAGTTAGGCACTTTGCAAAAAACACCTTTGTTTTCCTTCAAAAATGTGGCTGTGTCCACGTTGCGCTTTGGGGCGTTTTCTGTTGCGGGCGCTAGGCCTACCCACACAAGTGAGGTATCATTTTTATCGGGAGACGTGGGGGAACGCTGGGTGGAAGGAAATGTGTGGCTCCTATCAGATTCCAGAACTTTCTGCCACAGAAATGTGAGCAACATGTGTTTTTTTAGCCAAATTTTGAGGTATGCAAAGGATTCTGGGTAACAGAACCTGGTCCCAGCGACACAAGTCACCCCATCTTGGATTTCCCTCGGTCTCTAGTTTTCAGAAATGCACAGGTTTGGTAGGTTTCCCTAGGTGGCGGCTGAGCTACAGGCCAAAATCTACAGGTAGGCACTTTGCAAAAAACACCTCTGTTTTCCTTCAAAAATTTGGCTGTGTCCACGTTGCGCTTTGGGGCGTTTCCTGTCGCGGGCGCTAGGCCTACCCACACAAGTGAGGTATCATTTTTATCGGGAGATGTGGGGGAACGCTGGGTGGAAGGAAATTTGTGGCTCCTCTCATATTCCAGAACTTTCTGCCACAGAAATGTGAGGAACATGCGTTTTTTTGGCCAAATTTTAAGGTTTGCAATGGATTCTGGGTAACAGAACCTGGTCCGAGCCACACAGGTCACCCCATCTTGGATTCCCCTAGGTCTCTAATTTTCAGAAATGCACAGGTTTGGTAGGTTTCCCTAGGTGGCGGCTGAGCTACAGGCCAAACTCTACAGGTAGGCACTTTGCAAAAAACACGTCTGTTTTCCTTCAAAAATTTGGCTGTGTCCACGTTGCGCTTTGGGGCGTTTCCTGTCGCGGGCGCTAGGCCTACCCACACAAGTGAGGCATCATTTTTATCGGGAGACGTGGGGGAACGCTGGGTGGAAGGAAATTTGTGGCTCCTCTCAGATTCCAGAACTTTCTGCCACAGAAATGTGAGGAATATGTGTTTTTTTAGACAAATTTTGAGGTTTGCAAAGGATTCTGGGTAACAGAACCTGGTCCGAGCCACACAAGTCACCCCATCTTGGATTCCCCTAGGTCTCTAGTTTTCAGAAATGCACAGGTTTGGTAGGTTTCCCTTGGTGGCGGCTGAGCTACAGGCCAAAATCTACAGGTAGGCACTTTGCAAAAAACACCTCTGTTTTCCTTCAAAAATTTGGCTGTGTCCACGTTGCGCTTTGGGGCGTTTCCTGTTGCGGGCGCTAGGCCTACCCACACAAGTGAGGTATCATTTTTATTGGGAGACGTGGGGTAACGCTGGGTGGAAGGAAATTTGTGGCTCCTATCAGATTCCAGAACTTTCTGCCACAGAAATGTGAGCAACATGTGTTTTTTTAGCCAAATTTTGAGGTTTGCAAAGGATTCTGGGTAACAGAACCTGGTCCCAGCGACACAAGTCACCCCATCTTGGATTTCCCTAGGTCTCTAGTTTTCAGAAATGCACAGGTTTGGTAGGTTTCCCTAGGTGGCGGCTGAGCTACAGGCCAAAATCTACAAGTAGGCACTTTGCAAAAAACACCTCTGTTTTCCTTCAAAAATTTGGCTGTGTCCACTTTGCGCTTTGGGGCGTTTCCTGTCGCGGGCGCTAGGCCTACCCACACAAGTGAGGTATCATTTTTATCGGGAGACGTGGGGGAACGCCGGGTGGAAGGAAATTTGTGGCTCCTGTCAGATTCCATAACTTTCTGCCACAGAAATGTGTGGAACAGGTGTTTTTTTAGCCAAATTTTGAGGTTTGCAAAGGATTCTGGGTAACAGAACCTGGTCCGAGCCACACAAGTCACCCCATCTTGGATTCCCCTAGGTCTCTAGTTTTCAGAAATGCACAGATTTGGTAGGTTTCCCTAGGTGGCGGCTGAGCTACAGGCCAAAATCTACAGGTAGGCACTTTGCAAAAAACACCTTTGTTTTCCTTCAAAAATTTGGCTGTGTAAACGTTGCGCTTTGGGGCGTTTCCTGTCGCTGGCGCTATGCCTACCCACACAAGTGAGGTATCATTTTTATCTGGAGACGTGGGGGAACGCTTGGTGGAAGGAAATTTGTGGCGCCTCTCATATTCCAGAACTTTCTGCCACAGAAATGTGAGGAACATGTGTTTTTTTAGCCAAATTTTGAGGTTTGCAAAGGATTCTGGGTAACAGAACCTGGTCCGAGCCACACAAGTCACCCCATCTTGGATTCCTCTAGGTCTCTAGTTTTCAGTAATGCACAGGTTTGGTAGGTTTCCCTAGGTGGCGGCAGAGCTACAGGCCAAAATCTACAGGTAGGCACTTTGCAAAAAACACCCCTGTTTTCCTTCAAAAATTTGGCTGTGTCCACGTTGCGCTTTGGGGCGTTTCCTGTCGCGGGCGCTAGGCCTACCCACACAAGTGAGGTATCATTTTTATCGGGAGACGTGGGGGAACGCCGAGTGGAAGGAAATTTGTGGCTCCTCTCAGATTCCAGAACTTTCTGCCACAGAGATGTGAGGAACAGGTGTTTTTTTAGCCAAATTTGGAGGTTTGCAAAGGATTCTGGGTAACAGAACCTGGTCCGAGCCACACAAGTCACCCCATCTTAGATTCCCCTAGGTCTCTAGTTTTCAGAAATGCACAGGTTTGGCAGGTTTCCTTAGGTGGCGGCTAAGCTACAGGCCAAAATCTACAGGTAGGCACTTTGCAAAAAAAACCTCTGTTTTCCTTCAAAAATTTGGCTGTGTCCACGTTGCGCTTTGGGGCGTTTCCTGTCGCGGGCGCTAGGCCTACCCACACAAGTGAGGTATCATTTTTATCGGGAGACGTGGGGGAACGCTGGGTGGAAGGAAATTTGTGGCTCCTCTCAGATTCCAGAACTTTCTGCCACAGAAATGTGAGGAACATGTGTTTTTTTAGGCAAATTTTGAGGTTTGCAAAGGATTCTGGGTAACAGAACCTGGTCCGAGCCACACAAGTCACCCCATCTTGGATTCCCCTAGGTCTCTAATTTTCAGAAATGCACAGGTTTGGTAGGTTTCCTTAGGTGGCGGCTGAGCTACAGGCCAAAATCTACAGGTAGGCACTTTGCAAAAAAAACCTCTGTTTTCCTTCAAAAATGTGGCTGTGTCCACGTTGCGCTTTGGGGCGTTTCCTGTCGCGGGCGCTAGGCCTACCCACACAAGTGAGGTATCATTTTTTGCGGGAGACGTGGGGGAACGCTGGGTGGAAGGAAATTTGTGGCTCCTCTCAGATTCCAGAACTTTCTGCCACAGAAATGTGAGGAACATGTGTTTTTTTAGCCAAATTTTGAGGTTTGCAAAGGATTCTGGGTAACAGAACCTGGTCCGAGCCACACAAGTCACCCCATTTAGGATTCCCCTAGGTCTCTAGTTTTCAGAAATGCACAGGTTTGGTAGGTTTCCCTAGGTGGCGGCTGAGCTACAGGCCAAAATCTACAGGTAGGCACTTTGCAAAAAACACCTCTGTTTTCCTTCAAAAATTTGGCTGTGTCCACGTTGCGCTTTGGGGCGTTACCTGTCGCGGGCGCTAGGCCTACCCACACAAGTGAGGTATCATTTTTATCGGGAGACGTGGGGGAACGCTGGGTGGAAGGAAATTTGTGGCTCCTCTCATATTCCAGAACTTTCTGCCACAGAAATGTGAGGAACATGCGTTTTTTTGGCCAAATTTTAAGGTTTGCAATGGATTCTGGTTAACAGAACCTGGTCCGAGCCACACAGGTCACCCCATCTTGGATTCCCCTAGGTCTCTAATTTTCAGAAATGCACAGGTTTGGTAGGTTTCCCTAGGTGGCGGCTGAGCTACAGGCCAAACTCTACAGGTAGGCACTTTGCAAAAAACACGTCTGTTTTCCTTAAAAAATTTGGCTGTGTCCACGTTGCGCTTTGGGGCGTTTCCTGTCGCGGGCGCTAGGCCTACCCACACAAGTGAGGCATCATTTTTATCGGGAGACGTGGGGGAACGCTGGGTGGAAGGAAATTTGTGGCTCCTCTCAGATTCCAGAACTTTCTGCCACAGAAATGTGAGGAACAGGTGTTTTTTTAGCCAGATTTTGAGGTTTGCAAAGGATTCTGGGTAACAGAACCTGGTCCGAGCCACACAAGTCAACCCATCTTGGATTCCCCTAGGTCTCTAGTTTTCAGAAATGCATAGGTTTGGTAGGTTTCCCTATTTGGCGGCTGAGCTACAGGCCAAAATCTACAGGTAGGCACTTTGCAAAAAACACCTCTGTTTTCCTTCAAAAATTTGGCTGTGTCCACGTTGCGCTTTGGGGCGTTACCTGTCGCGGGCGCTAGGCCTACCCACACAAGTGAGGTATCATTTTTATCGGGAGACGTGGGGGAACGCTGGGTGGAAGGAAATTTGTGGCTCCTCTCATATTCCAGAACTTTCTGCCACAGAAATGTGAGGAACATGCGTTTTTTTGGCCAAATTTTAAGGTTTGCAATGGATTCTGGTTAACAGAACCTGGTCCGAGCCACACAGGTCACCCCATCTTGGATTCCCCTAGGTCTCTAATTTTCAGAAATGCACAGGTTTGGTAGGTTTCCCTAGGTGGCGGCTGAGCTACAGGCCAAACTCTACAGGTAGGCACTTTGCAAAAAACACGTCTGTTTTCCTTCAAAAATTTGGCTGTGTCCACGTTGCGCTTTGGGGCGTTTCCTGTCGCGGGCGCTAGGCCTACCCACACAAGTGAGGCATCATTTTTATCGGGAGACGTGGGGGAACGCTGGGTGGAAGGAAATTTGTGGCTCCTCTCAGATTCCAGAACTTTCTGCCACAGAAATGTGAGGAACAGGTGTTTTTTTAGCCAGATTTTGAGGTTTGCAAAGGATTCTGGGTAACAGAACCTGGTCCGAGCCACACAAGTCAACCCATCTTGGATTCCCCTAGGTCTCTAGTTTTCAGAAATGCACAGGTTTGGTAGGTTTCCCTATTTGGCGGCTGAGCTACAGGCCAAAATCTACAGGTAGGCACTTTGCAAAAAACACCTTTGTTTTCCTTCAAAAATTTGGCTGTGTCCACGTTGCGCTTTGGGGCGTTTCCTGTTGCGGGCGCTAGGCCTACCCACACAAGTGAGGTATCATTTTTATCGGGAGACGTGGGGGAACGCTTGGTGGAAGGAAATTTGTGGCTCCTCTCATATTCCAGAACTTTCTGCCACAGAAATGTGAGGAACATGTGTTTTTTTAGCCAAATTTTGAGGTTTGCAAAGGATTCTGGGTAACAGAACCTGGTCCGAGCCACACAAGTCACCCCATCTTGGATTCCTCTAGGTCTCTAGTTTTCAGTAATGCACAGGTTTGGTAGGTTTCCCTAGGTGGCGGCAGAGCTACAGGCCAAAATCTACAGGTAGGCACTTTGCAAAAAACACCTCTGTTTTCCTTCAAAAATTTGGCTGTGTCCACGTTGCGCTTTGGGGCGTTTCCTGTCACGGGCGCTAGGCCTACCCACACAAGTGAGGTATCATTTTTATCGGGAGACGTGGGGGAACGCCGAGTGGAAGGAAATTTGTGGCTCCTCTCAGATTCCAGAACTTTCTGCCACAGAAATGTGAGGAACAGGTGTTTTTTTAGCCAAATTTTGAGGTTTGCAAAGGATTCTGGGTAACAGAACCTGGTCCGAGCCACACAAGTCACCCCATCTTAGATTCCCCTAGGTCTCTAGTTTTCAGAAATGCACAGGTTTGGCAGGTTTCCTTAGGTGGCGGCTGAGCTACAGGCCAAAATCTACAGGTAGGCACTTTGCAAAAAAAACCTCTGTTTTCCTTCAAAAATTTGGCTGTGTCCACGTTGCGCTTTGGGGCGTTTCCTGTCGCGGGCGCTAGGCCTACCCACACAAGTGAGGTATCATTTTTATCGGGAGACGTGGGGGAACGCTGGGTGGAAGGAAATTTGTGGCTCCTCTCAGATTCCAGAACTTTCTGCCACAGAAATGTGAGGAACATGTGTTTTTTTAGCCAAATTTTGAGGTTTGCAAAGGATTCTGGGTAACAGAACCTGGTCCGAGCCACACAAGTCACCCCATCTTGGATTCCCCTAGGTCTCTAGTTTTCAGAAATGCACAGGTTTGGTAGGTTTCCCTAGGTGGCGGCTGAGCTACAGGCCAAAATCTACAGGTAGGCACTTTGCAAAAAACACCTCTGTTTTCCTTCAAAAATTTGGCTGTGTCCACGTTGCGCTTTGGGGCGTTACCTGTCGCGGGCACTAGGCCTACCCACACAAGTGAGGTATCATTTTTATCGGGAGACGTGGGGGAACGCTGAGTGGAAGGAAATTTGTGGCTCCTCTCATATTCCAGAACTTTCTGCCACAGAAATGTGAGGAACATCCGTTTTTTTGGCCAAATTTTAAGGTTTGCAATGGATTCTGGGTAACAGAACCTGGTCCGAGCCACACAGGTCACCCCATCTTGGATTCCCCTAGGTCTCTAATTTTCAGAAATGCACAGGTTTGGTAGGTTTCCTTAGGTGGCGGCTGAGCTACAGGCCAAAATCTACAGGTAGGCACTTTGCAAAAAAAACCTCTGTTTTCCTTCAAAAATTTGGCTGTGTCCACGTTGCGCTTTGGGGCGTTTCCTGTCGCGGGCGCTAGGCCTACCCACACAAGTGAGGTATCATTTTTATCGGGAGACGTGGGGGAACGCTGGGTGGAAGGAAATTTGTGGCTCCTCTCAGATTCCAGAACATTCTGCCACAGAAATGTGAGGAACATGTGTTTTTTTAGCCAAATTTTGAGGTTTGCAAAGGATTCTGGGTAACAGAACCTGGTCCGAGCCACACAAGTCACCCCATCTTGGATTCCCCTAGGTCTCTAGTTTTCAGAAATGCACAGGTTTGGTAGGTTTCCCTAGGTGGCGGCTGAGCTACAGGCCAAAATCTACAGGTAGGCACTTTGCAAAAAACACCTCTGTTTTCCTTCAAAAATTTGGCTGTGTCCACGTTGCGCTTTGGGGCGTTACCTGTCGCGGGCGCTAGGCCTACCCACACAAGTGAGGTATCATTTTTATCGGGAGACGTGGGGGAACGCTGGGTGGAAGGAAATTTGTGGCTCCTCTCATATTCCAGAACTTTCTGCCACAGAAATGTGAGGAACATGCGTTTTTTTGGCCAAATTTTAAGGTCTGCAATGGATTCTGGGTAACAGAACCTGGTCCGAGCCACACAGGTCACCCCATCTTGGATTCCCCTAGGTCTCTAATTTTCAGAAATGCACAGGTTTGGTAGGTTTCCCTAGGTGGCGGCTGAGCTACAGGCCAAACTCTACAGGTAGGCACTTTGCAAAAAACACGTCTGTTTTCCTTCAAAAATTTGGCTGTGTCCACGTTGCGCTTTGGGGCGTTTCCTGTCGCGGGCGCTAGGCCTACCCACACAAGTGAGGCTACATTTTTATCGGGAGACGTGGGGGAACGCTGGGTGGAAGGAAATTTGTGGCTCCTCTCAGATTCTAGAACTTTCTGCCACAGAAATGTGAGGAACAGGTGTTTTTTTAGCCAGATTTTGAGGTTTGCAAAGGATTCTGGGTAACAGAACCTGGTCCGAGCCACACAAGTCAACCCATCTTGGATTCCCCTAGGTCTCTAGTTTTCAGAAATGCACAGGTTTGGTAGGTTTCCCTATTTGGCGGCTGAGCTACAGGCCAAAATCTACAGGTAGGCACTTTGCAAAAAACACCTTTGTTTTCCTTCAAAAATTTGGCTGTGTCCACGTTGCGCTTTGGGGCGTTTCCTGTTGCGGGCGCTAGGCCTACCCACACAAGTGAGGTATCATTTTTATCGGGAGACGTGGGGGAACGCCGGGTGGAAGGAAATTTGTGGCTCCTGTCAGATTCCATAACTTTCTGCCACAGAAATGTGAGGAACAGGTGTTTTTTTAGCCAAATTTTAAGGTTTGCAAAGGATTCTGGGTAACAGAACCTGGTCCGAGCCACAGAAGTCACCCCATCTTGGATTCCCCTAGGTCTCTAGTTTTCAGAAATGCACAGATTTGGTAGGTTTCCCTAGGTGGCGGCTGAGCTACAGGCCAAAATCTACAGGTAGGCACTTTGCAAAAAACACCTTTGTTTTCCTTCAAAAATTTGGCTGTGTAAACGTTGCGCTTTGGGGCGTTTCTTGTCGCTGGCGCTAGGCCTACCCACACAAGTGAGGTATCATTTTTATCTGGAGACGTGGGGGAACGCTTGGTGGAAGGAAATTTGTGGCTCCTCTCATATTCCAGAACTTTCTGCCACAGAAATGTGAGGAACATGTGTTTTTTTAGCCAAATTTTGAGGTTTGCAAAGGATTCTGGGTAACAGAACCTGGTCCGAGCCACACAAGTCACCCCATCTTGGATTCCCCTAGGTCTCTAGTTTTCAGTAATGCACAGGTTTGGTAGGTTTCCCTAGGTGGCGGCAGAGCTACAGGCCAAAATCTACAGGTAGGCACTTTGCAAAAAACACCTCTGTTTTCCTTCAAAAATTTGGCTGTGTCCACGTTGCGCTTTGGGGCGTTTCCTGTCGCGGGCGCTAGGCCTACCCACACAAGTGAGGTATCATTTTTATCGGGAGACGTGGGGGAACGCCGAGTGGAAGGAAATTTGTGGCTCCTCTCAGATTCCAGAACTTTCTGCCACAGAAATGTGAGGAACAGGTGTTTTTTTAGCCAAATTTTGAGGTTTGCAAAGGATTCTGGTAACAGAACCTGGTCCGAGCCACACAAGTCACCCCATCTTAGATTCCCCTAGGTCTCTAGTTTTCAGAAATGCACAGGTTTGGCAGGTTTCCTTAGGTGGCGGCTGAGCTACAGGCCAAAATCTACAGGTAGGCACTTTGCAAAAAAAACCTCTGTTTTCCTTCAAAAATGTGGCTGTGTCCACGTTGCGCTTTGGGGCATTTCCTGTCGCCGGCGCTAGGCCTACCCACACAAGTGAGGTATCATTTTTATCGGGAGACGTGGGGGAACGCTGGGTGGAAGGAAATTTGTGGCTCCTCTCAAATTCCAGAACTTTCTGCCACAGAAATGTGAGGAACATGTGTTTTTTTAGCCAAATTTTGAGGTTTGCAAAGGATTCTGGGTAACAGAACCTGGTCCGAGCCACACAAGTCACCCCATCTTGGATTCCCCTAGGTCTCTAGTTTTCAGAAATGCACAGGTTTGGTAGGTTTCCCTAGGTGGTGGCTGAGCTACAGGCCAAAATCTACAGGTAGGCACTTTGCAAAAAACACCTCTGTTTTCCTTGAAAAATTTGGCTGTGTCCATGTTGCGCTTTGGGGCGTTACCTGTCGCGGGCGCTAGGCCTACCCACACAAGTGAGGTATCATTTTTATCGGGAGACGTGGGGGAACGCTGGGTGGAAGGAAATTTGTGGCTCCTCTCAGATTCCAGAACTTTCTGCCACAGAAATGTGAGGAACATCTGTTTTTTTAGCCAAATTTTGAGGTTTGCAAAGGATTCTGGGTAACAGAACCTGGTCCGAGCCACACAAGTCACCCCATCTTGGATTCCCCTAGGTCTCTAGTTTTCAGAAATGCACAGGTTTGGTAGGATTCCCTAGGTGGCGGCTGAGCTACAGGCCAAAATCTACAGGTAGGCACTTTGCAAAAAACACCTCTGTTTTCCTTCAAAAATTTGGCTGTGTCCACGTTGCGCTTTGGGGCGTTTCCTGTCGCGGGCGCTGGGCCTACCCACACAAGTGAGGTATAATTTTCATCGGGAGACGTGGGGGAACGCTGGGTGGAAGGAAATTTGTGGCTCCTCTCAGATTCCAGAACTTTCTGCCACAGAAATGTGAGGAACATGTGTTTTTTTTAGCCAAATTTTGAGGTTTGCAAAGGATTCTGGGTAACAGAACCTGGTCCGAGCCACACAAGTCACCCCATCTTGGATTCCCCTAGGTCTCTAGTTTTCAGAAATGCAAAGGTTTGGTAGGTTTCCCTAGGTGGTGGCTGAGCTACAGGCCAAAATCTACAGGTAGGCACTTTGCAAAAAACACCTCTGTTTTCCTTGAAAAATTTGGCTGTGTCCATGTTGCGCTTTGGGGTGTTACCTGTCGCGGGCGCTAGGCCTACCCACACAAGTGAGGTATCATTTTTATCGGGAGATGTGGGGGAACGCTGGGTGGAAGGAAATTTGTGGCTCCTCTCAGATTCCAGAACTTTCTGCCACAGAAATGTGAGGAACATGTGTTTTTTTAGCCAAATTTTGAGGTTTGCAAAGGATTCTGGGTAACAGAACCTGGTCCGAGCCACACAAGTCACCCCATCTTGGATTCCCCTAGGTCTCTAGTTTTCAGAAATGCACAGGTTTGGTAGGTTTCCCTAGGTGGCGGCTGAGCTACAGCCCAAAATCTACAGGTAGGCACTTTGCAAAAAACACCTCTGTTTTCCTTCAAAAATTTGGCTGTGTCCACGTTGCGCTTTGGAACGTTTCCTGTCGCGGGCGCTAGGCCTACCCACACAAGTGAGGTATCATTTTTATCGGGAGACGTGGGGGAAAGCTGGGTGGAAGGAAATTTGTGGCTCCTCTCAGATTCCAGAACTTTCTGCCACAGAAATGTGAGGAACTTGTGTTTTTTTAGCCAAATTTTGAGGTTTGCAAAGGATTCTGGGTAACAGAACCTGGTCCGAGCCACACAAGTCACCCCATCTTGGATTCCCCTAGGTCTCTAGTTTTCAGAAATGCACAGGTTTGGTAGGTTTCCCTAGGTGGCGGCTGAGCTACAGGCCAAAATCTACAGGTAGGCAGTTTGCAAAAAACACCTCTGTTTTCCTTCAAAAATTTGGATGTGTCCACGTTGCGCTTTGGGGCGTTTCCTGTCGCGGGCGCTAGGCCTACCCACACAAGTGAGGTATAATTTTCATCGAGAGACGTGGGGGAACGCTGGGTGGAAGGAAATTTGTGGCTCCTCTCAGATTCCAGAACTTTCTGCCACAGAAATGTGAGGAACATGTGTTTTTTTTAGCCAAATTTTGAGGTTTGCAAAGGATTCTGGGTAACAGAACCTGGTCCGAGCCACACAAGTCACCCCATCTTGGATTCCCCTAGGTCTCTAGTTTTCAGAAATGCACAGGTTTGGTAGGATTCCCTAGGTGGCGGCTGAGCTACAGGCCAAAATCTACAGGTAGGCACTTTGCAAAAAACACCTTTGTTTTCCTTAAAAAATTTGGCTGTGTCCACGTTGCGCTTTGGGGCGTTTCCTGTTGCGGGCGCTAGGCCTACCCACACAAGTGAGGTATCATTTTTATCGGGAGACGTGGGGTAACGCTGGGTGGAAGGAAATTTGTGGCTCCTATCAGATTCCAGAACTTTCTGCCACAGAAATGTGAGGAACAGGTGTTTTTTTAGCCAGATTTTGAGGTTTGCAAAGGATTCTGGGTAACAGAACCTGGTCCGAGCCACACAAGTCAACCCATCTTGGATTCCCCTAGGTCTCTAGTTTTCAGAAATGCACAGGTTTGGTAGGTTTCCCTATTTGGCGGCTGAGCTACAGGCCAAAATCTACAGGTAGGCACTTTGCAAAAAACACCTTTGTTTTCCTTCAAAAATTTGGCTGTGTCCACGTTGCGCTTTGGGGCGTTTCCTGTTGCGGGCGCTAGGCCTACCCACACAAGTGAGGTATCATTTTTATCGGGATACGTGGGGTAACGCTGGGTGGAAGGAAATTTGTGGCTCCTATCAGATTCCAGAACTTTCTGCCACAGAAATGTGAGCAACATGTGTTTTTTTAGCCAAATTTTGAGGTTTGCAAAGGATTCTGGGTAACAGAACCTGGTCCCAGCGACACAAGTCACCACATCTTGGATTTCCCTAGGTCTCTAGTTTTCAGAAATGCACAGGTTTGGTAGGTTTCCCTAGGTGGCGGCTGAGCTACAGGCCAAAATCTACAGGTAGGCACTTTGCAAAAAACACCTCTGTTTTCCTTCAAAAATTTGGCTATGTCCACTTTGCGCTTTGGGGCGTTTCCTGTCGCGGGCGCTAGGCCTACCCACACAAGTGAGGTATTATTTTTATCGGGAGACGTGGGGGAACGCCGGGTGGAAGGAAATTTGTGGCTCCTGTCAGATTCCAGAACTTTCTGCCACAGAAATGTGAGGAACAGGTGTTTTTTTAGCCAAATTTTAAGGTTTGCAAAGGATTCTGGGTAACAGAACCTGGTCCGAGCCACAGAAGTCACCCCATCTTGGATTCCCCTAGGTCTCTAGTTTTCAGAAATGCACAGATTTGGTAGGTTTCCCTAGGTGGCGGCTGAGCTACAGGCCAAAATCTACAGGTAGGCACTTTGCAAAAAACACCTTTGTTTTCCTTCAAAAATTTGGCTGTGTAAACGTTGCGCTTTGGGGCGTTTCCTGTCGCTGGCGCTAGGCCTACCCACACAAGTGAGGTATCATTTTTATCTGGAGACGTGGGGGAACGCTTGGTGGAAGGAAATTTGTGGCTCCTCTCATATTCCAGAACTTTCTGCCACAGAAATGTGAGGAACATGTGTTTTTTTAGCCAAATTTTGAGGTTTGCAAAGGATTCTGGGTAACAGAACCTGGTCCGAGCCACACAAGTCACCCCATCTTGGATTCCCCTAGGTCTCTAGTTTTCAGTAATGCACAGGTTTGGTAGGTTTCCCTAGGTGGCGGCAGAGCTACAGGCCAAAATCTACAGGTAGGCACTTTGCAAAAAACACCTCTGTTTTCCTTCAAAAATTTGGCTGTGTCCACGTTGCGCTTTGGGGCGTTTCCTGTCGCGGGCGCTAGGCCTACCCACACAAGTGAGGTATCATTTTTATCGGGAGACGTGGGGGAACGCCGAGTGGAAGGAAATTTGTGGCTCCTCTCAGATTCCAGAACTTTCTGCCACAGAAATGTGAGGAACAGGTGTTTTTTTAGCCAAATTTTGAGGTTTGCAAAGGATTCTGGGTAACAGAACCTGGTCCGAGCCACACAAGTCACCCCATCTTAGATTCCCCTAGGTCTCTAGTTTTCAGAAATGCACAGGTTTGGCAGGTTTCCTTAGGTGGCGGCTGAGCTACAGGCCAAAATCTACAGGTAGGCACTTTGCAAAAAAAACCTCTGTTTTCCTTCAAAAATTTGGCTGTGTCCACGTTGCGCTTTGGGGCATTTCCTGTCGCCGGCGCTAGGCCTACCCACACAAGTGAGGTATCATTTTTATCGGGAGACGTGGGGGAAAGCTGGGTGGAAGGAAATTTGTGGCTCCTCTCAGATTCCAGAACTTTCTGCCACAGAAATGTGAGGAACATGTGTTTTTTTAGCCAAATTTTGAGGTTTGCAAAGGATTCTGGGTAACAGAACCTGGTCCGAGCCACACAAGTCACCCCATCTTGGATTCCCCTAGGTCTCTAGTTTTCAGAAATGCACAGGTTTGGTAGGTTTCCCTAGGTGGTGGCTGAGCTACAGGCCAAAATCTACAGGTAGGCACTTTGCAAAAAACACCTCTGTTTTCCTTGAAAAATTTGGCTGTGTCCATGTTGCGCTTTGGGGCGTTTCCTGTCGCGGGCGCTAGGCCTACCCACACAAGTGAGGTATCATTTTTATCGGGAGACGTGGGGGAAAGCTGGGTGGAAGGAAATTTGTGGCTCCTCTCAGATTCCAGAACTTTCTGCCACAGAAATGTGAGGAACATGTGTTTTTTTAGCCAAATTTTGAGGTTTGCAAAGGATTCTGGGTAACAGAAGCTGGTCCGAGCCACACAAGTCACCCCATCTTGGATTCCCCTAGGTCTCTAGTTTTCAGAAATGCACAGGTTTGGTAGGTTTCCCTAGGTGGTGGCTGAGCTACAGGCCAAAATCTACAGGTAGGCAGTTTGCAAAAAACACCTCTGTTTTCCTTCAAAAATTTGGATGTGTCCACGTTGCGCTTTGGGGCGTTTCCTGTCGCGGGCGCTAGGCCTACCCACACAAGTGAGGTATAATTTTCATCGGGAGACGTGGGGGAACGCTGGGTGGAAGGAAATTTGTGGCTCCTCTCAGATTCCAGAACTTTCTGCCACAGAAATGTGAGGAACATGTGTTTTTTTCAGCCAAATTTTGAGGTTTGCAAAGGATTCTGGGTAACAGAACCTGGTCCGAGCCACACAAGTCACCCCATCTTGGATTCCCCTAGGTCTCTAGTTTTCAGAAATGCACAGGTTTGGTAGGATTCCCTAGGTGGCGGCTGAGCTACAGGCCAAAATCTACAGGTAGGCACTTTGCAAAAAACACCTCTGTTTTCCTTCAAAAATTTGGCTGTGTCCACGTTGCGCTTTGGGGCGTTTCCTGTTGCGGGCGCTAGGCCTACCCACACAAGTGAGGTATCATTTTTATCGGGAGATGTGGGGGAACGATGGGTGGAAGGAAATTTGTGGCTCCTCTCATATTCCAGAACTTTCTGCCACAGAAATGTGAGGAACATGTGTTTTTTTAGCCAAATTTTGAGGTGTGCAATGGATTCTGGGTAACAGAACCTGGTCCGAGCCACACAAGTCACCCCATCTTGGATTCCCCTAGGTCTCTAGTTTTCAGAAATGCACAGGTTCGGTAGGTTTCCCTAGGTGGCGGCTGAGCTACAGGCCAAACTCTACAGGTAGGCACTTTGCAAAAAACACCTCTGTTTTCCTTCAAAAATTTGGCTGTGTCCACGTTGCGCTTTGGGGCGTTTCCTGTTGCAGGCGCTAGGCCTACCCACACAAGTGAGGTATCATTTTTATCGGGAGACGTGGGGGAACGCTGGGTGGAAGTAAATTTGTGGCTCCTCTCAGATTCCAGAACTTTCTGCCACAGAAATGTGAGGAATATGTGTTTTTTTAGACAAATATTGAGGTTTGCAAAGGATTCTGGGTAACAGAACCTGGTCCGAGCCACACAAGTCACCCCATCTTAGATTCCCCTAGGTCTCTAGTTTTCAGAAATGCACAGGTTTGGTAGGTTTCCCTATTTGGCGGCTGAGCTACAGGCCAAAATCTACAGGTAGGCACTTTGCAAAAAACACCTTTGTTTTCCTTCAAAAATTTGGCTGTGTCCACGTTGCGCTTTGGGGCGTTTCCTGTTGCGGGCGCTAGGCCTACCCACACAAGTGAGGTATCATTTTTATCGGGAGACGTGGGGTAACGCTGGGTGGAAGGAAATTTGTGGCTCCTATCAGATTCCAGAACTTTCTGCCACAGAAATGTGAGCAACATGTGTTTTTTTAGCCAAATTTTGAGGTTTGCAAAGGATTCTGGGTAACAGAACCTGGTCCGAGCCACAGAAGTCACCCCATCTTGGATTCCCCTAGGTCTCTAGTTTTCAGAAATGCACAGATTTGGTAGGTTTCCCTAGGTGGCGGCTGAGCTACAGGCCAAAATCTACAGGTAGGCACTTTGCAAAAAACACCTTTGTTTTCCTTCAAAAATTTGGCTGTGTAAACGTTGCGCTTTGGGGCGTTTCCTGTCGCTGGCGCTAGGCCTACCCACACAAGTGAGGTATCATTTTTATCTGGAGACGTGGGGGAACGCTTGGTGGAAGGAAATTTGTGGCTCCTCTCATATTCCAGAACTTTCTGCCACAGAAATGTGAGGAACATGTGTTTTTTTAGCCAAATTTTGAGGTTTGCAAAGGATTCTGGGTAACCGAACCTGGTCCGAGCCACACAAGTCACCCCATCTTGGATTCCCCTAGGTCTCTAGTTTTCAGTAATGCACAGGTTTGGTAGGTTTCCCTAGGTGGCGGCAGAGCTACAGGCCAAAATCTACAGGTAGGCACTTTGCAAAAAACACCTCTGTTTTCCTTCAAAAATTTGGCTGTGTCCACGTTGCGCTTTGGGGCGTTTCCTGTCGCGGGCGCTAGGCCTACCCACACAAGTGAGGTATCATTTTTATCGGGAGACGTGGGGGAACGCCGAGTGGAAGGAAATTTGTGGCTCCTCTCAGATTCCAGAACTTTCTGCCACAGAAATGTGAGGAACAGGTGTTTTTTTAGCCAAATTTTGAGGTTTGCAAAGGATTCTGGGTAACAGAACCTGGTCCGAGCCACACAAGTCACCCCATCTTAGATTCCCCTAGGTCTCTAGTTTTCAGAAATGCACAGGTTTGGCAGGTTTCCTTAGGTGGCGGCTGAGCTACAGGCCAAAATCTACAGGTAGGCACTTTGCAAAAAAAACCTCTGTTTTCCTTCAAAAATTTGGCTGTGTCCACGTTGCGCTTTGGGGCATTTCCTGTCGCCGGCGCTAGGCCTACCCACACAAGTGAGGTATCATTTTTATCGGGAGACGTGGGGGAACGCTGGGTGGAAGGAAATTTGTGGCTCCTCTCAGATTCCAGAACTTTCTACCACAGAAATGTGAGGAACATGTGTTTTTTTAGCCAAATTTTGAGGTTTGCAAAGGATTCTGGGTAACAGAACCTGGTCCGAGCCACACAAGTCACCCCATCTTGGATTCCCCTAGGTCTCTAGTTTTCAGAAATGCACAGGTTTGGTAGGTTTCCCTAGGTGGTGGCTGAGCTACAGGCCAAAATCTACAGGTAGGCACTTTGCAAAAAACACCTCTGTTTTCCTTGAAAAATTTGGCTGTGTCCATGTTGCGCTTTGGGGCGTTACCTGTCGCGGGCGCTAGGCCTACCCACACAAGTGAGGTATCATTTTTATCGGGAGACGTGGGGGAACGCTGGGTGGAAGGAAATTCGTGGCTCCTCTCAGATTCCAGAACTTTCTGCCACAGAAATGTGAGGAACATGTGTTTTTTTAGCCAAATTTTGAGGTTTGCAAAGGATTCTGGGTAACAGAACCTGGTCCGAGCCACACAAGTCACCCCATCTTGGATTCCCCTAGGTCTCTAGTTTTCAGAAATGCACAGGTTTGGTAGGTTTCCCTAGGTGGCGGCTGAGCTACAGCCCAAAATCTACAGGTAGGCACTTTGCAAAAAACACCTCTGTTTTCCTTCAAAAATTTGGCTGTGTCCACGTTGCGCTTTGGGGCGTTTCCTGTCGCGGGCGCTAGGCCTACCCACACAAGTGAGGTATCATTTTTATCGGGAGACGTGGGGGAAAGCTGGGTGGAAGGAAATTTGTGGCTCCTCTCAGATTCCAGAACTTTCTGCCACAGAAATGTGAGGAACATGTGTTTTTTTAGCCAAATTTTGAGGTTTGCAAAGGATTCTGGGTAACAGAACCTGGTCCGAGCCACACAAGTCACCCCATCTTGGATTCCCCTATGTCTCTAGTTTTCAGAAATGCACAGGTTTGGTAGGTTTCCCTAGGTGGCGGCTGAGCTACAGGCCAAAATCTACAGGTAGGCAGTTTGCAAAAAACACCTTTGTTTTCCTTCAAAAATATGGATGTGTCCACGTTGCGCTTTGGGGCGTTTCCTGTCGCGGGCGCTAGGCCTACCCACACAAGTGAGGTATAATTTTCATCGGGAGACGTGGGGGAACGCTGGGTGGAAGGAAATTTGTGGCTCCTCTCAGATTCCAGAACTTTCTGCCACAGAAATGTGAGGAACATGTGTTTTTTTTAGCCAAATTTTGAGGTTTGCAAAGGATTCTGGGTAACAGAACCTGGTCCGAGCCACACAAGTTACCCCATCTTGGGTTCCCCTAGGTCTCTAGTTTTCAGAAATGGACAGGGTTGGTAGGATTCCCTAGGTGGCGGCTGAGCTACAGGCCAAAATCTACAGGTAGGCACTTTGCAAAAAACACCTCTGTTTTCCTTCAAAAATTTGGCTGTGTCCACGTTGCGCTTTGGGGCGTTTCCTGTTGCGGGCGCTAGGCCTACCCACACAAGTGAGGTATCATTTTTATCGGGAGACGTGGGGGAACGCCGAGTGGAAGGAAATTTGTGGCTCCTCTCAGATTCCAGAACTTTCTGCCACAGAAATGTGAGGAACAGGTGTTTTTTTAGCCAAATTTTGAGGTTTGCAAAGGATTCTGGGTAACAGAACCTGGTCCGAGCCACACAAGTCACCCCATCTTAGATTCCCCTAGGTCTCTAGTTTTCAGAAATGCACAGGTTTGGCAGGTTTCCTTAGGTGGCGGCTGAGCTACAGGCCAAAATCTACAGGTAGGCACTTTGCAAAAAAAACCTCTGTTTTCCTTCAAAAATTTGGCTGTGTCCACGTTGCGCTTTGGGGCATTTCCTGTCGCCGGCGCTAGGCCTACCCACACAAGTGAGGTATCATTTTTATCGGGAGACGTGGGGGAACGCTGGGTGGAAGGAAATTTGTGGCTCCTCTCAGATTCCAGAACTTTCTACCACAGAAATGTGAGGAACATGTGTTTTTTTAGCCAAATTTTGAGGTTTGCAAAGGATTCTGGGTAACAGAACCTGGTCCGAGCCACACAAGTCACCCCATCTTGGATTCCCCTAGGTCTCTAGTTTTCAGAAATGCACAGGTTTGGTAGGTTTCCCTAGGTGGTGGCTGAGCTACAGGCCAAAATCTACAGGTAGGCACTTTGCAAAAAACACCTCTGTTTTCCTTGAAAAATTTGGCTGTGTCCATGTTGCGCTTTGGGGCGTTACCTGTCGCGGGCGCTAGGCCTACCCACACAAGTGAGGTATCATTTTTATCGGGAGACGTGGGGGAACGCTGGGTGGAAGGAAATTTGTGGCTCCTCTCAGATTCCAGAACTTTCTGCCACAGAAATGTGAGGAACATGTGTTTTTTTAGCCAAATTTTGAGGTTTGCAAAGGATTCTGGGTAACAGAACCTGGTCCGAGCCACACAAGTCACCCCATCTTGGATTCCCCTAGGTCTCTAGTTTTCAGAAATGCACAGGTTTGGTAGGTTTCCCTAGGTGGCGGCTGAGCTACAGCCCAAAATCTACAGGTAGGCACTTTGCAAAAAACACCTCTGTTTTCCTTCAAAAATTTGGCTGTGTCCACGTTGCGCTTTGGGGCGTTTCCTGTCGCGGGCGCTAGGCCTACCCACACAAGTGAGGTATCATTTTTATCGGGAGACGTGGGGGAAAGCTGGGTGGAAGGAAATTTGTGGCTCCTCTCAGATTCCAGAACTTTCTGCCACAGAAATGTGAGGAACATGTGTTTTTTTAGCCAAATTTTGAGGTTTGCAAAGGATTCTGGGTAACAGAACCTGGTCCGAGCCACACAAGTCACCCCATCTTGGATTCCCCTATGTCTCTAGTTTTCAGAAATGCACAGGTTTGGTAGGTTTCCCTAGGTGGCGGCTGAGCTACAGGCCAAAATCTACAGGTAGGCAGTTTGCAAAAAACACCTTTGTTTTCCTTCAAAAATTTGGATGTGTCCACGTTGCGCTTTGGGGCGTTTCCTGTCGCGGGCGCTAGGCCTACCCACACAAGTGAGGTATAATTTTCATCGGGAGACGTGGGGGAACGCTGGGTGGAAGGAAATTTGTGGCTCCTCTCAGATTCCAGAACTTTCTGCCACAGAAATGTGAGGAACATGTGTTTTTTTTAGCCAAATTTTGAGGTTTGCAAAGGATTCTGGGTAACAGAACCTGGTCCGAGCCACACAAGTTACCCCATCTTGGATTCCCGTAGGTCTCTAGTTTTCAGAAATGGACAGGGTTGGTAGGATTCCCTAGGTGGCGGCTGAGCTACAGGCCAAAATCTACAGGTAGGCACTTTGCAAAAAACACCTCTGTTTTCCTTCAAAAATTTGGCTGTGTCCACGTTGCGCTTTGGGGCGTTTCCTGTCGCGGGCGCTAGGCCTACCCACACAAGTGAGGTATCATTTTTATCGGGAGATGTGGGGGAACGATGGGTGGAAGGAAATTTGTGGCTCCTCTCATATTCCAGAACTTTCTGCCACAGAAATGTGAGGAACATGGGTTTTTTTAGCCAAATTTTGAGGTTTGCAATGGATTCTGGGTAACAGAACCTGGTCCGAGCCACACAAGTCACCCCATCTTGGATTCCCCTAGGTCTCTAGTTTTCAGAAATGCACAGGTTCGGTAGGTTTCCCTAGGTGGCGGCTGAGCTACAGGCCAAACTCTACAGGTAGGCACTTTGCAAAAAACACCTCTGTTTTCCTTCAAAAATTTGGCTGTGTCCACGTTGCGCTTTGGGGCATTTCCTGTTGCAGGCGCTAGGCCTAGCCACACAAGTGAGGTATCATTTTTATCGGGAGACGTGGGGGAACGCTGGGTGGAAGGAAATTTGTGGCTCCTCTCAGATTCCAGAACTTTCTGCCACAGAAATGTGAGGAATATGTGTTTTTTTAGACAAATATTGAGGTTTGCAAAGGATTCTGGGTAACAGAACCTGGTCCGAGCCACACAAGTCACCCCATCTTAGATTCCCCTACGTCTCTAGTTTTCAGAAATGCACAGGTTTGGTAGGTTTCCCTATTTGGCGGCTGAGCTACAGGCCAAAATCTACAGGTAGGCACTTTGCAAAAAACACCTTTGTTTTCCTTCAAAAATTTGGCTGTGTCCACGTTGCGCTTTGGGGCGTTTCCTGTTGCGGGCGCTAGGCCTACCCACACAAGTGAGGTATCATTTTTATCGGGAGACGTGGGGTAAAGCTGGGTGGAAGGAAATTTGTGGCTCCT
Organism: Pleurodeles waltl; assembly: GCF_031143425.1. Lineage (NCBI taxonomy): Eukaryota > Metazoa > Chordata > Amphibia > Caudata > Salamandridae > Pleurodeles > Pleurodeles waltl. The sequence continues at coordinate 1,069,126,733 of NC_090444.1, forward strand.
ATCAGATTCCAGAACTTTCTGCCACAGAAATGTGAGGAACAGGTGTTTTTTTAGCCAGATTTTGAGGTTTGCAAAGGATTCTGGGTAACAGAACCTGGTCCGAGCCACACAAGTCAACCCATCTTGGATTCCCCTAGGTCTCTAGTTTTCAGAAATGCACAGGTTTGGTAGGTTTCCCTATTTGGCGGCTGAGCTACAGGCCAAAATCTACAGGTAGGCACTTTGCAAAAAACACCTCTGTTTTCCTTCAAAAATTTGGCTGTGTCCACTTTGCGCTTTGGGGCGTTTCCTGTCGCGGGCGCTAGGCCTACCCACACAACTGAGGTATCATTTTTATCGGGAGACGTGGGGGAACGCCGGGTGGAAGGAAATTTGTGGCTCCTGTCAGATTCCAGAACTTTCTGCCACAGAAATGTGAGGAACAGGTGTTTTTTTAGCCAAATTTTAAGGTTTGCAAAGGATTCTGGGTAACAGAACCTGGTCCGAGCCACAGAAGTCACCCCATCTTGGATTCCCCTAGGTCTCTAGTTTTCAGAAATGCACAGATTTGGTAGGTTTCCCTAGGTGGCGGCTGAGCTACAGGCCAAAATCTACAGGTAGGCACTTTGCAAAAAACACCTTTGTTTTCCTTCAAAAATTTGGCTGTGTAAACGTTGCGCTTTGGGGCGTTTCCTGTCGCTGGCGCTAGGCCTACCCACACAAGTGAGGTATCATTTTTATCTGGAGATGTGGGGGAACGCTTGGTGGAAGGAAATTTGTGGCTCCTCTCATATTCCAGAACTTTCTGCCACAGAAATGTGAGGAACATGTGTTTTTTTAGCCAAATTTTGAGGTTTGCAAAGGATTCTGGGTAACAGAACCTGGTCCGAGCCACACAAGTCACCCCATCTTGGATTCCCCTAGGTCTCTAGTTTTCAGTAATGCACAGGTTTGGTAGGTTTCCCTAGGTGGCGGCAGAGCTACAGGCCAAAATCTACAGGTAGGCAGTTTGCAAAAAACACCTCTGTTTTCCTTCAAAAATTTGGCTGTGTCCACGTTGCGCTTTGGGGCGTTTCCTGTCGCGGGCGCTAGGCCTACCCACACAAGTGAGGTATCATTTTTATCGGGAGACGTGGGGGAACGCCGAGTGGAAGGAAATTTGTGGCTCCTCTCAGATTCCAGAACTTTCTGCCACAGAAATGTGAGGAACAGGTGTTTTTTTAGCCAAATTTTGAGGTTTGCAAAGGATTCTGGGTAACAGAACCTGGTCCGAGCCACACAAGTCACCCCATCTTAGATTCCCCTAGGTCTCTAGTTTTCAGAAATGCACAGGTTTGGCAGGTTTCCTTAGGTGGCGGCTGAGCTACAGGCCAAAATCTACAGCTAGGCACTTTGCAAAAAAAACCTCTGTTTTCCTTCAAAAATTTGGCTGTGTCCACGTTGCGCTTTGGGGCATTTCCTGTCGCCGGCGCTAGGCCTACCCACACAAGTGAGGTATCATTTTTATCGGGAGACGTGGGGGAACGCTGGGTGGAAGGAAATTTGTGGCTCCTCTCAGATTCCAGAACTTTCTGCCACAGAAATGTGAGGAACATGTGTTTTTTTAGCCAAATTTTGAGGTTTGCAAAGGATTCTGGGTAACAGAACCTGGTCCGAGCCACACAAGTCACCCCATCTTGGATTCCCCTAGGTCTCTAGTTTTCAGAAATGCACAGGTTTGGTAGGTTTCCCTAGGTGGTGGCTGAGCTACAGGCCAAAATCTACAGGTAGGCACTTTGCAAAAAACACCTCTGTTTTCCTTGAAAAATTTGGCTGTGTCCATGTTGCGCTTTGGGGCGTTACCTGTCGCGGGCGCTAGGCCTACCCACACAAGTGAGGTATCATTTTTATCGGGAGACGTGGGGGAACGCTGGGTGGAAGGAAATTTGTGGCTCCTCTCAGATTCCAGAACTTTCTGCCACAGAAATGTGAGGAACATGTGTTTTTTTAGCCAAATTTTGAGGTTTGCAAAGGATTCTGGGTAACAGAACCTGGTCCGAGCCACACAAGTCACCCCATCTTGGATTCCCCTAGGTCTCTAGTTTTCAGAAATGCACAGGTTTGGTAGGTTTCCCTAGGTGGCGGCTGAGCTACAGCCCAAAATCTACAGGTAGGCACTTTGCAAAAAACACCTCTGTTTTCCTTCAAAAATTTGGCTGTGTCCACGTTGCGCTTTGGGGCGTTTCCTGTCGTGGGCGCTAGGCCTACCCACACAAGTGAGGTATCATTTTTATCGGGAGACGTGGGGGAAAGCTGGGTGGAAGGAAATTTGTGGCTCCTCTCAGATTCCAGAACTTTCTGCCACAGAAATGTGAGGAACATGTGTTTTTTTAGCCAAATTTTGAGGTTTGCAAAGGATTCTGGGTAACAGAACCTGGTCCGAGCCACACAAGTCACCCCATCTTAGATTCCCCTAGGTCTCTAGTTTTCAGAAATGCACAGGTTTGGTAGGTTTCCCTAGGTGGCGGCTGAGCTACAGGCCAAAATCTACAGGTAGGCAGTTTGCAAAAAACACCTCTGTTTTCCTTCAAAAATTTGGATGTGTCCACGTTGCGCTTTGGGGCGTTTCCTGTCGCGGGCGCTAGGCCTACCCACACAAGTGAGGTATAATTTTCATCGGGAGACGTGGGGGAACGCTGGGTGGAAGGAAATTTGTGGCTCCTCTCAGATTCCAGAACTTTCTGCCACAGAAATGTGAGGAACATGTGTTTTTTTTAGCCAAATTTTGAGGTTTGCAAAGGATTCTGGGTAACAGAACCTGGTCCGAGCCACACAAGTCACCCCATCTTGGATTCCCCTAGGTCTCTAGTTTTCAGAAATGCACAGGTTTGGTAGGATTCCCTAGGTGGCGGCTGAGCTACAGGCCAAAATCTACAGGTAGGCACTTTGCAAAAAAAACCTCTGTTTTCCTTCAAAAATTTGGCTGTGTCCACGTTGCGCTTTGGGGCGTTTCCTGTCGCGGGCGCTAGGCCTACCCACACAAGTGAGGTATCATTTTTATCGGGAGATGTGGGGGAACGATGGGTGGAAGGAAATTTGTGGCTCCTCTCATATTCCAGAACTTTCTGCCACAGAAATGTGAGGAACATGTGTTTTTTTAGCCAAATTTTGAGGTTTGCAATGGATTCTGGGTAACAGAACCTGGTCCGAGCCACACAAGTCACCCCATCTTGGATTCCCCTAGGTCTCTAGTTTTCAGAAATGCACAGGTTCGGTAGGTTTCCCTAGGTGGCGGCTGAGCTACAGGCCAAACTCTACAGGTAGGCACTTTGCAAAAAACACCTCTGTTTTCCTTCAAAAATTTGGCTGTGTCCACGTTGCGCTTTGGGGCGTTTCCTGTTGCAGGCGCTAGGCCTACCCACACAAGTGAGGTATCATTTTTATCGGGAGACGTGGGGGAACGCTGGGTGGAAGGAAATTTGTGGCTCCTCTCAGATTCCAGAACTTTCTGCCACAGAAATGTGAGGAATATGTGTTTTTTTAGACAAATATTGAGGTTTGCAAAGGATTCTGGGTAACAGAACCTGGTCCGAGCCACACAAGTCACCCCATCTTAGATTCCCCTAGGTCTCTAGTTTTCAGAAATGCACAGGTTTGGTAGGTTTCCCTATTTGGCGGCTGAGCTACAGGCCAAAATCTACAGGTAGGCACTTTGCAAAAAACACCTTTGTTTTCCTTCAAAAATTTGGCTGTGTCCACTTTGCGCTTTGGGGCGTTTCCTGTCGCGGGCGCTAGGCCTACCCACACAAGTGAGGTATCATTTTTATCGGGAGACGTGGGGGAACGCCGGGTGGAAGGAAATTCGTGGCTCCTATCAGATTCCAGAACTTTCTGCCACAGAAATGTGAGGAACAGGTGTTTTTTTAGCCAAATTTTAAGGTTTGCAAAGGATTCTGGGTAACAGAACCTGGTCCGAGCCACAGAAGTCACCCCATCTTGGATTCCCCTAGGTCTCTAGTTTTCAGAAATGCACAGATTTGGTAGGTTTCCCTAGGTGGCGGCTGAGCTACAGGCCAAAATCTACAGGTAGGCACTTTGCAAAAAACACCTTTGTTTTCCTTCAAAAATTTGGCTGTGTAAACGTTGCGCTTTGGGGCGTTTCCTGTCGCTGGCGCTAGGCCTACCCACACAAGTGAGGTATCATTTTTATCTGGAGATGTGGGGGAACGCTTGGTGGAAGGAAATTTGTGGCTCCTCTCATATTCCAGAACTTTCTGCCACAGAAATGTGAGGAACATGTGTTTTTTTAGCCAAATTTTGAGGTTTGCAAAGGATTCTGGGTAACAGAACCTGGTCCGAGCCACACAAGTCACCCCATCTTGGATTCCCCTAGGTCTCTAGTTTTCAGTAATGCACAGGTTTGGTAGGTTTCCCTAGGTGGCGGCAGAGCTACAGGCCAAAACCTACAGGTAGGCACTTTGCAAAAAAAACCTCTGTTTTCCTTCAAAAATTTGGCTGTGTCCACGTTGCGCTTTGGGGCATTTCCTGTCGCCGGCGCTAGGCCTACCCACACAAGTGAGGTATCATTTTTATCGGGAGACGTGGGGGAACGCTGGGTGGAAGGAAATTTGTGGCTCCTCTCAGATTCCAGAACTTTCTGCCACAGAAATGTGAGGAACATGTGTTTTTTTAGCCAAATTTTGAGGTTTGCAAAGGATTCTGGGTAACAGAACCTGGTCCGAGCCACACAAGTCACCCCATCTTGGATTCCCCTAGGTCTCTAGTTTTCAGAAATGCACAGGTTTGGTAGGTTTCCCTAGGTGGTGGCTGAGCTACAGGCCAAAATCTACAGGTAGGCACTTTGCAAAAAACACCTCTGTTTTCCGTGAAAAATTTGGCTGTGTCCATGTTGCGCTTTGGGGCGTTACCTGTCGCGGGCGCTAGGCCTACCCACACAAGTGAGGTATCATTTTTATCGGGAGACGTGGGGGAACGCTGGGTGGAAGGAAATTTGTGGCTCCTCTCAGATTCCAGAACTTTCTGCCACAGAAATGTGAGGAACATGTGTTTTTTTAGCCAAATTTTGAGGTTTGCAAAGGATTCTGGGTAACAGAACCTGGTCCGAGCCACACAAGTCACCCCATCTTGGATTCCCCTAGGTCTCTAGTTTTCAGAAATGCACAGGTTTGGTAGGTTTCCCTAGGTGGCGGCTGAGCTACAGCCCAAAATCTACAGGTAGGCACTTTGCAAAAAACACCTCTGTTTTCCTTCAAAAATTTGGCTGTGTCCACGTTGCGCTTTGGGGCGTTTCCTGTCGCGGGCGCTAGGCCTACCCACACAAGTGAGGTATCATTTTTATCGGGAGACGTGGGGGAAAGCTGGGTGGAAGGAAATTTGTGGCTCCTCTCAGATTCCAGAACTTTCTGCCACAGAAATGTGAGGAACATGTGTTTTTTTAGCCAAATTTTGAGGTTTGCAAAGGATTCTGGGTAACAGAACCTGGTCCGAGCCACACAAGTCACCCCATCTTGGATTCCCCTAGGTCTCTAGTTTTCAGAAATGCACAGGTTTGGTAGGTTTCCCTAGGTGGCGGCTGAGCTACAGGCCAAAATCTACAGGTAGGCAGTTTGCAAAAAACACCTCTGTTTTCCTTCAAAAATTTGGATGTGTCCACGTTGCGCTTTGGGGCGTTTCCTGTCGCGGGCGCTAGGCCTACCCACACAAGTGAGGTATAATTTTCATCGGGAGACGTGGGGTAACGCTGGGTGGAAGGAAATTTGTGGCTCCTATCAGATTCCAGAACTTTCTGCCACAGAAATGTGAGCAACATGTGTTTTTTTAGCCAAATTTTGAGGTTTGCAAAGGATTCTGGGTAACAGAACCTGGTCCCAGCGACACAAGTCACCCCATCTTGGATTTCCATAGGTCTCTAGTTTTCAGAAATGCACAGGTTTGGTAGGTTTCCCTAGGTGGCGGCTGAGCTACAGGCCAAAATCTACAGGTAGGCACTTTGCAAAAAACACCTCTGTTTTCCTTCAAAAATTTGGCTATGTCCACTTTGCGCTTTGGGGCGTTTCCTGTCGCGGGCGCTAGGCCTACCCACACAAGTGAGGTATCATTTTTATCGGGAGACGTGGGGGAACGCCGGGTGGAAGGAAATTTGTGGCTCCTGTCAGATTCCAGAACTTTCTGCCACAGAAATGTGAGGAACAGGTGTTTTTTTAGCCAAATTTTAAGGTTTGCAAAGGATTCTGGGTAACAGAACCTGGTCCGAGCCACAGAAGTCACCCCATCTTGGATTCCCCTAGGTCTCTAGTTTTCAGAAATGCACAGATTTGGTAGGTTTCCCTAGGTGGCGGCTGAGCTACAGGCCAAAATCTACAGGTAGGCACTTTGCAAAAAACACCTTTGTTTTCCTTCAAAAATTTGGCTGTGTAAACGTTGCGCTTTGGGGCGTTTCCTGTCGCTGGCGCTAGGCCTACCCACACAAGTGAGGTATCATTTTTATCTGGAGACGTGGGGGAACGCTTAGTGGAAGGAAATTTGTGGCTCCTCTCATATTCCAGAACTTTCTGCCACAGAAATGTGAGGAACATGTGTTTTTTTAGCCAAATTTTGAGGTTTGCAAAGGATTCTGGGTAACAGAACCTGGTCCGAGCCACACAAGTCACCCCATCTTGGATTCCCCTAGGTCTCTAGTTTTCAGTAATGCACAGGTTTGGTAGGTTTCCCTAGGTGGCGGCAGAGCTACAGGCCAAAATCTACAGGTAGGCACTTTGCAAAAAACACCTCTGTTTTCCTTCAAAAATTTGGCTGTGTCCACGTTGCGCTTTGGGGCGTTTCCTGTCGCGGGCGCTAGGCCTACCCACACAAGTGAGGTATCATTTTTATCGGGAGACGTGGGGGAACGCCGAGTGGAAGGAAATTTGTGGCTCCTCTCAGATTCCAGAACTTTCTGCCACAGAAATGTGAGGAACAGGTGTTTTTTTAGCCAAATTTTGAGGTTTGCAAAGGATTCTGGGTAACAGAACCTGGTCCGAGCCACACAAGTCACCCCATCTTGGATTCCCCTAGGTCTCTAGTTTTCAGAAATGCACAGGTTTGGTAGGTTTCCCTAGGTGGTGGCTGAGCTACAGGCCAAAATCTACAGGTAGGCACTTTGCAAAAAAAACCTCTGTTTTGCTTGAAAAATTTGGCTGTGTCCATGTTGCGCTTTGGGGCGTTACCTGTCGCGGGCGCTAGGCCTACCCACACAAGTGAGGTATCATTTTTATCGGGAGACGTGGGGGAACGCTGGGTGGAAGGAAATTTGTGGCTCCTCTCAGATTCCAGAACTTTCTGCCACAGAAATGTGAGGAACATGTGTTTTTTTAGCCAAATTTTGAGGTTTGCAAAGGATTCTGGGTAACAGAACCTGGTCCGAGCCACACAAGTCACCCCATCTTGGATTCCCCTAGGTCTCTAGTTTTCAGAAATGCACAGGTTTGGTAGGTTTCCCTAGGTGGCGGCTGAGCTACAGCCCAAAATCTACAGGTAGGCACTTTGCAAAAAACACCTCTGTTTTCCTTCAAAAATTTGGCTGTGTCCACGTTGCGCTTTGGGGCGTTTCCTGTCGCGGGCGCTAGGCCTACCCACACAAGTGAGGTATCATTTTTATCGGGAGACGTGGGGGAAAGCTGGGTGGAAGGAAATTTGTGGCTCCTCTCAGATTCCAGAACTTTCTGCCACAGAAATGTGAGGAACATGTGTTTTTTTAGCCAAATTTTGAGGTTTGCAAAGGATTCTGGGTAACAGAACCTGGTCCGAGCCACACAAGTCACCCCATCTTGGATTCCCCTATGTCTCTAGTTTTCAGAAATGCACAGGTTTGGTAGGTTTCCCTAGGTGGCGGCTGAGCTACAGGCCAAAATCTACAGGTAGGCAGTTTGCAAAAAACACCTCTGTTTTCCTTCAAAAATTTGGATGTGTCCACGTTGCGCTTTGGGGCGTTTCCTGTCGCGGGCGCTAGGCCTACCCACACAAGTGAGGTATAATTTTCATCGGGAGACGTGGGGGAACGCTGGGTGGAAGGAAATTTGTGGCTCCTCTCAGATTCCAGAACTTTCTGCCACAGAAATGTGAGGAACATGTGTTTTTTTTTAGCCAAATTTTGAGGTTTGCAAAGGATTCTGGGTAACAGAACCTGGTCCGAGCCACACTAGTCACCCCATCTTGGATTCCCCTAGGTCTCTAGTTTTCAGAAATGCACAGGGTTGGTAGGATTCCCTAGGTGGCGGCTGAGCTACAGGCCAAAATCTACAGGTAGGCACTTTGCAAAAAACACCTCTGTTTTCCTTCAAAAATTTGGCTGTGTCCACGTTGCGCTTTGGGGCGTTTCCTGTCGCGGGCGCTAGGCCTACCCACACAAGTGAGGTATCATTTTTATCGGGAGATGTGGGGGAACGATGGGTGGAAGGAAATTTGTGGCTCCTCTCATATTCCAGAACTTTCTGCCACAGAAATGTGAGGAACATGTGTTTTTTTAGCCAAATTTTGAGGTTTGCAATGGATTCTGGGTAACAGAACCTGGTCCGAGCCACACAAGTCACCCCATCTTGGATTCCCCTAGGTCTCTAGTTTTCAGAAATGCACAGGTTCGGTAGGTTTCCCTAGGTGGCGGCTGAGCTACAGGCCAAACTCTACAGGTAGGCACTTTGCAAAAAACACCTCTGTTTTCCTTCAAAAATTTGGCTGTGTCCACGTTGCGCTTTGGGGCGGTTCCTGTTGCAGGCGCTAGGCCTACCCACACAAGTGAGGTATCATTTTTATCGGGAGACGTGGGGGAACGCTGGGTGGAAGGAAATTTGTGGCTCCTCTCAGATTCCAGAACTTTCTGCCACAGAAATGTGAGGAATATGTGTTTTTTTAGACAAATATTGAGGTTTGCAAAGGATTCTGGGTAACAGAACCTGGTCCCAGCGACACAAGTCACCCCATCTTGGATTTCCCTAGGTCTCTAGTTTTCAGAAATGCACAGGTTTGGTAGGTTTCCCTAGGTGGCGGCTGAGCTACAGGCCAAAATCTACAGGTAGGCACTTTGCAAAAAACACCTCTGTTTTCCTTCAAAAATTTGGCTGTGTCCACTTTGCGCTTTGGGGCGTTTCCTGTCGCGGGCGCTAGGCCTACCCACACAAGTGAGGTATCATTTTTATCGGGAGACGTGGGGGAACGCCGGGTGGAAGGAAATTTGTGGCTCCTGTCAGATTCCAGAACTTTCTGCCACAGAAATGTGAGGAACAGGTGTTTTTTTAGCCAAATTTTGAGGTTTGCAAAGGATTCTGGGTAACAGAACCTGGTCCGAGCCACACAAGTCACCCCATCTTGGATTCCCCTAGGTCTCTAGTTTTCAGAAATGCACAGATTTGGTAGGTTTCCCTAGGTGGCGGCTGAGCTACAGGCCAAAATCTACAGGTAGGCACTTTGCAAAAAACACCTTTGTTTTCCTTCAAAAATTTGGCTGTGTAAACGTTGCGCTTTGGGGCGTTTGCTGTCGCTGGCGCTAGGCCTACCCACACAAGTGAGGTATCATTTTTATCTGGAGACGTGGGGGAACGCTTGGTGGAAGGAAATTTGTGGCTCCTCTCATATTCCAGAACTTTCTGCCACAGAAATGTGAGGAACATGTGTTTTTTTAGCCAAATTTTGAGGTTTGCAAAGGATTCTGGGTAACAGAACCTGATCCGAGCCACACAAGTCACCCCATCTTGGATTCCCCTAGGTCTCTAGTTTTCAGTAATGCACAGGTTTGGTAGGTTTCCCTAGGTGGTGGCAGAGCTACAGGCCAAAATCTACAGGTAGGCACTTTGCAAAAAACACCTCTGTTTTCCTTCAAAAATTTGGCTGTGTCCACGTTGCGCTTTGGGGCGTTTCCTGTCGCGGGCGCTAGGCCTACCCACACAAGTGAGGTATCATTTTTATCGGGAGACGTGGGGGAACGCCGAGTGGAAGGAAATTTGTGGCTCCTCTCAGATTCCAGAACTTTCTGCCACAGAAATGTGAGGAACAGGTGTTTTTTTAGCCAAATTTTGAGGTTTGCAAAGGATTCTGGGTAACAGAACCTGGTCCGAGCCACACAAGTCACCCCATCTTAGATTCCCCTAGGTCTCTAGTTTTCAGAAATGCACAGGTTTGGCAGGTTTCCTTAGGTGGCGGCTGAGCTACAGGCCAAAATCTACAGGTAGGCACTTTGCAAAAAAAACCTCTGTTTTCCTTCAAAAATTCGGCTGTGTCCACGTTGCGCTTTGGGGCGTTTCCTGTCGCCGGCGCTAGGCCTACCCACACAAGTGAGGTATCATTTTATCGGGAGACGTGGGGGAACGCTGGGTGGAAGGAAATTTGTGGCTCCTCTCAGATTCCAGAACTTTCTGCCACAGAAATGTGAGGAACATGTGTTTTTTTAGCCAAATTTTGAGGTTTGCAAAGGATTCTGGGTAACAGAACCTGGTCCGAGCCACACAAGTCACCCCATCTTGGATTCCCCTAGGTCTCTAGTTTTCAGAAATGCACAGATTTGGTAGGTTTCCCTAGGTGGCGGCTGAGCTACAGGCCAAAATCTACAGGTAGGCACTTTGCAAAAAACACCTTTGTTTTCCTTCAAAAATTTGGCTGTGTAAACGTTGCGCTTTGGGGCGTTTGCTGTCGCTGGCGCTAGGCCTACCCACACAAGTGAGGTATCATTTTTATCTGGAGACGTGGGGGAACGCTTGGTGGAAGGAAATTTGTGGCTCCTCTCATATTCCAGAACTTTCTGCCACAGAAATGTGAGGAACATGTGTTTTTTTAGCCAAATTTTGAGGTTTGCAAAGGATTCTGGGTAACAGAACCTGATCCGAGCCACACAAGTCACCCCATCTTGGATTCCCCTAGGTCTCTAGTTTTCAGTAATGCACAGGTTTGGTAGGTTTCCCTAGGTGGTGGCAGAGCTACAGGCCAAAATCTACAGGTAGGCACTTTGCAAAAAAACACCTCTGTTTTCCTTCAAAAATTTGGCTGTGTCCACGTTGCGCTTTGGGGCGTTTCCTGTCGCGGGCGCTAGGCCTACCCACACAAGTGAGGTATCATTTTTATCGGGAGACGTGGGGGAACGCCGAGTGGAAGGAAATTTGTGGCTCCTCTCAGATTCCAGAACTTTCTGCCACAGAAATGTGAGGAACAGGTGTTTTTTTAGCCAAATTTTGAGGTTTGCAAAGGATTCTGGGTAACAGAACCTGGTCCGAGCCACACAAGTCACCCCATCTTAGATTCCCCTAGGTCTCTAGTTTTCAGAAATGCACAGGTTTGGCAGGTTTCCTTAGGTGGCGGCTGAGCTACAGGCCAAAATCTACAGGTAGGCACTTTGCAAAAAAAACCTCTGTTTTCCTTCAAAAATTCGGCTGTGTCCACGTTGCGCTTTGGGGCGTTTCCTGTCGCCGGCGCTAGGCCTACCCACACAAGTGAGGTATCATTTTTATCGGGAGACGTGGGGGAACGCTGGGTGGAAGGAAATTTGTGGCTCCTCTCAGATTCCAGAACTTTCTGCCACAGAAATGTGAGGAACATGTGTTTTTTTAGCCAAATTTTGAGGTTTGCAAAGGATTCTGGGTAACAGAACCTGGTCCGAGCCACACAAGTCACCCCATCTTGGATTCCCCTAGGTCTCTAGTTTTCAGAAATGCACAGGTTTGGTAGGTTTCCCTAGGTGGTGGCTGAGCTACAGGCCAAAATCTACAGGTAGGCACTTTGCAAAAAACACCTCTGTTTTCCTTCAAAAAATTGGCTGTGTCCACGTTGCGCTTTGGGGCGTTACCTGTCACGGGCGCTAGGCCTACCCACACAAGTGAGGTATCATTTTTATCGGGAGACGTGGGGGAACGCTGGGTGCAAGGAAATTTGTGGCTCCTCTCAGATTCCAGAACTTTCTGCCACAGAAATGTGAGGAACATGTGTTTTTTTAGCCAAATTTTGAGGTTTGCAAAGGATTCTGGGTAACAGAACCTGGTCCGAGCCACACAAGTCACCCCATCTTGGATTCCCCTAGGTCTCTAGTTTTCAGAAATGCACAGGTTTGGTAGGTTTCCCTAGGTGGCGGCTGAGCTACAGGCCAAAATCTACAGGTAGGCACTTTGCAAAAAACACCTCTGTTTTCCTTAAAAAATTTGGCTGTGTCCACGTTGCGCTTTGGGGCGTTTCCTGTCGCGGGCGCTAGGCCTACCCACACAAGTGAGGTATCATTTTTATCGGGAGACGTGGGGGAAAGCTGGGTGGAAGGAAATTTGTGGCTCCTCTCAGATTCCAGAACTTTCTGCCACAGAAATGTGAGGAACATGTGTTTTTTTAGCCAAATTTTGAGGTTTGCAAAGGATTCTGGGTAACAGAACCTGGTCCGAGCCACACAAGTCACCCCATCTTGGATTCCCCTAGGTCTCTAGTTTTCAGAAAAGCACAGGTTTGGTAGGTTTCCCTAGGTGGCGGCTGAGCTACAGGCCAAAATCTACAGGTAGGCAGTTTGCAAAAAAACCTCTGTTTTCCTTCAAAAATTTGGATGTGTCCACGTTGCGCTTTGGGGCGTTTCCTGTCGCGGGCGCTAGGCCTACCCACACAAGTGAGGTATAATTTTTATCGGGAGACGTGGGGGAACGCTGGGTGGAAGGAAATTTGTGGCTCCTCTCAGATTCCAGAACTTTCTGCCACAGAAATGTGAGGAACATGTGTTTTTTTTAGCCAAATTTTGAGGTTTGCAAAGGATTCTGGGTAACAGAACCTGGTCCGAGCCACACAAGTCACCCCATCTTGGATTCCCCTAGGTCTCTAGTTTTCAGAAATGCACAGGTTTGGTAGGATTCCCTAGGTGGCGGCTGAGCTACAGGCCAAAATCTACAGGTAGGCACTTTGCAAAAAACACCTCTGTTTTCCTTCAAAAATTTGGCTGTGTCCACGTTGTGCTTTGGGGCGTTTCCTGTCGCGGGCGCTAGGCCTACCCACACAAGTGAGGTATCATTTTTATCGGGAGATGTGGGGGAACGATGGGTGGAAGGAAATTTGTGGCTCCTCTCATATTCCAGAACTTTCTGCCACAGAAATGTGAGGAACATGTGTTTTTTTAGCCAAATTTTGAGGATTGCAATGGATTCTGGGTAACAGAACCTGGTCCGAGCCACACAAGTCACCCCATCTTAGATTCCCCTAGGTCTCTAGTTTTCAGAAATGCACAGGTTCGGTAGGTTTCCCTAGGTGGCGGCTGAGCTACAGGCCAAACTCTACAGGTAGGCACTTTGCAAAAAACACCTCTGTTTTCCTTCAAAAATTTGGCTGTGTCCACGTTGCGCTTTGGGGCATTTCCTGTTGCGGGCGCTAGGCCTACCCACACAAGTGAGGTATCATTTTTATCGGGAGACGTGGGGGAACGCTGGGTGGAAGGAAATTTGTGGCTCCTCTCAGATTCCAGAACTTTCTGCCACAGAAATCTGAGGAATATGTGTTTTTTTAGACAAATTTTGAGGTTTGCAAAGGATTCTGGGTAACAGAACCTGGTCCGAGCCACACAAGTCACCCCATCTTAGATTCCCCTAGGTCTCTAGTTTTCAGAAATGCACAGGTTTGGCAGGTTTCCCTAGGTGGCGGCTGAGCTAGAGGCCAAAATCTACAGGTAGGCACTTTGCAAAAAAAAACTCTGTTTTCCTTCAAAAATTTGGCTGTGTCCACGTTGCACTTTGGGGCGTTTCCTGTCGCGAGCGCTAGGTCTACCCACACAAGTGAGGTATCATTTTTATCGGGAGACGTGGGGGAACGCTGGGAGGAAGGAAATTTGTGGCTCCTCTCAGATTCCAGAAATTTCTGCCACAGAAATGTGGGGAACATTTGTTTTTTTAGCCAAATTTTGAGGTTTGCAAAGGATTCTGGGTAACAGAACCTGGTCCGAGCCACACAAGTCACCCCATCTTGGATTCCCCTAGGTCTCTAGTTTTCAGAAATGCACAGGTTTGGTAGGTTTCTCTAGGTGGCGGCTGAGCTACAGGCCAAAATCTACAGGTAGGCACTTTGCAAAAAACACCTCTGTTTTCCTTCAAAAATTTGGCTGTGTCCACGTTGCGCTTTGGGGCGTTTCCTGTCGCGGGCGCTAGGCCTACCCACACAAGTGAGGTATCATTTTTATCGGGAGACGTGAGGGAAAGCTGGGTGGAAGGAAATTTGTGGCTCCTCTCAGATTCCAGAACTTTCTGCCACAGAAATGTGAGGAACATGTGTTTTTTTAGCCAAATTTTGAGGTTTGCAAAGGATTCTGGGTAACAGAACCTGGTCCGAGCCACACAAGTCACCCCATCTTGGATTCCCCTAGGTCTCTAGTTTTCAGAAATGCACAGGTTTGGTAGGTTTCCCTTGGTGGCGGCTGATCTACAGGCCAAAATCTACAGGTAGGCAGTTTGCAAAAAACACCTCTGTTTTCCTTCAAAAATTTGGGATGTGTCCACGTTGCGCTTTGGGGCGTTTCCTGTCGCGGGCGCTAGGCCTACCCACACAAGTGAGGTATAATTTTTATCGGGAGACGTGGGGGAACGCTGGGTGGAAGGAAATTTGTGGCTCCTCTCAGATTCCAGAACTTTCTGCCACAGAAATGTGAGGAACATGTGTTTTTTTTAGCCAAATTTTGAGGTTTGTAAAGGATTCTGGGTAACAGAACCTGGTCCGAGCCACACAAGTCACCCCATCTTGGATTCCCCTAGGTCTCTAGTTTTCAGAAATGCACAGGTTTGGTAGGATTCCCTAGGTGGCGGCTGAGCTACAGGCCAAAATCAACAGGTAGGCACTTTGCAAAAAACACCTCTGTTTTCCTTCAAAAATTTGGCTGTGTCCACGTTGCGCTTTGGGGCGTTTCCTGTCGCGGGCGCTAGGCCTACCCACACAAGTGAGGTATCATTTTTATCGGGAGATGTGGGGGAACGATGGGTGGAAGGAAATTTGTGGCTCCTCTCATATTCCAGAACTTTCTGCCACAGAAATGTGAGGAACATGTGTTTTTTTAGCCAAATTTTGAGGTTTGCAATGAATTCTGGGTAACAGAACCTGGTCCGAGCCACACAAGTCACCCCATCTTAGATTCCCCTAGGTCTCTAGTTTTCAGAAATGCACAGGTTCGGTAGGTTTCCCTAGGTGGCGGCTGAGCTACAGGCCAAACTCTACAGGTAGGCACTTTGCAAAAAACACCTCTGTTTTCCTTCAAAAATTTGGCTGTGTCCACGTTGCGCTTTGGGGCGTTTCCTGTTGCGGGCGCTAGGCCTACCCACACAAGTGAGGTATCATTTTTATCGGGAGACGTGGGGGAACGCTGGGTGGAAGGAAATTTGTGGCTCCTCTCAGATTCCAGAACTTTCTGCCACAGAAATGTGAGGAATATGTGTTTTTTTAGACAAATTTTGAGGTTTGCAAAGGATTCTGGGTAACAGAACCTGGTCCGAGCCACACAAGTCACCCCATCTTAGATTCCCCTAGGTCTCTAGTTTTCAGAAATGCACAGGTTTGGCAGGTTTCCCTAGGTGGCGGCTGAGCTACAGGCCAAAATCTACAGGTAGGCACTTTTCAAAAAACACCTCTGTTTTCCTTCAAAAATTTGGCTGTGTCCACGTTGCGCTTTGGGGCGTTTCCTGTCGCGGGCGCTAGGCCTACCCACACAAGTGAGGTATCATTTTTATCGGGAGATGTGGGGGAACGCTGGGTGGAAGAAAATTTGTGGCTCCTCTCATATTCCAGAACTTTCTGCCACAGAAATGTGAGGAACATGCGTTTTTTTAGCCAAATTTTAAGGTTTGCAATGAATTCTGGGTAACAGAACCTGGTCCGAGCCACACAGGTCACCCCATCTTGGATTCCCCTAGGTCTCTAATTTTCAGAAATGCACAGGTTTGGTAGGTTTCCCTAGGTGGCGGCTGAGCTACAGGTCAAACTCTACAAGTAGGCACTTTGCAAAAAACACGTCTGTTTTCCTTCAAAAATTTGGCTGTGTCCACGTTGCGCTTTGGGGCGTTTCCTGTCGCGGGCGCTAGGCCTACCCACACAAGTGAGGTATCATTTTTATCGGGAGACGTGGGGGAACGCTGGGTGGAAGGAAATTTGTGGCTCCTATCAGATTCCAGAACTTTCTGCCACAGAAATGTGAGGAACATGTGTTTTTTTAGCCAAATTTTGAGGTTTGCAAAGGATTCTGGGTAACAGAACCTGGTCCGAGCCACACAAGTCACCCCATCTTGCATTCCCCTAGGTCTCTAGTTTTCAGAAATGCACAGGTTTGGTAGGTTTCCCTAGGTGTCGGCTGAGCTACAGGCCAAACTCTACAGGTAGGCACTTTGCAAAAAACACCTCTGTTTTCCTTCAAAAATTTGGCTGTGTTCATGTTGCGCTTTGGGGCGTTTCCTGTCGCGGGCGCTAGGCCTACCCACACAAGTGAGGTATCATTTTTATCGGGAGACGTGGGGGAACGCTGGGTGGAAGGAAATTTGTGGCTCCTCTCAGATTCCAGAACTCTCTGCCACAGAAATGTGAGGAACATGTGTTTTTTTAAACAAATTTTGAGGTTTGCAAAGGATTCTGGGTAACAGAACCTGGTCCGAGCCACACAAG
Source organism: Pleurodeles waltl (assembly GCF_031143425.1). Lineage (NCBI taxonomy): Eukaryota > Metazoa > Chordata > Amphibia > Caudata > Salamandridae > Pleurodeles > Pleurodeles waltl. Next base: position 1,069,143,320 of record NC_090444.1, read on the forward strand.
TCACCCCATCTTGGATTCCCCTAGGTCCCTAGCTTTCAGAAATGCACAGGTTTAGTAGGTTTCCCTAGGTGGCGGCTGAGCTACAGGCCAAAATCTACAGGTAGGCACTTTGCAAAAAACACGTCTGTTTTCCTTCAAAAATTTGGCTGTGTCCACGATGCGCTTTGAGGCATTTCCTGTCGCGGGCGCTAGGCCTACCCACACAAGTGAGGTATCATTTTTATCGGGAGACGTGGGGGAACGCCGGGTGGAAGGAAATTTGTGGCTCCTCTCAGATTCCAGAACTTTCTGCCACAGAAATGTGAGGAACAGGTGTTTTTTTAGCCAAATTTTGAGGTTTGCAAAGGATTCTGGGTAGCAGAACCTGGTCCGAACCACACAAGTCACCCCATCTTGGATTCCCCTAGGTCTCTAGTTTTCAGAAATGCACAGATTTGGTAGGTTTCCCTAGGTGGCGGCTGAGCTACAGGCCAAAATCTACAGGTAGGCACTTTGCAAAAAACACCTTTTTTTTCCTTCAAAAATTTGGCTGTGTCCACGTTGCGCTTTGGGGCGTTTCCTGTCGCTGGCGCTAGGCCTACCCACACAAGTGAGGTATCATTTTTATCTGGAGACGTGGGGGAACGCTTGGTGGAAGGAAATTTGTGGCTCCTCTCAGATTCCAGAACTTTCTGCCACAGAAATGTGAGGATCATGTGTTTTTTTAGCCAAATTTTGAGGCTTGAAAGGATTCTGGGTAACAGAACCTGGTCCCAGCCACACAAGTCACCCCATCTTGGATTCCCCTAGGTCTCTAGTTTTCAGAAATGCACATGTTTGGTAGGTTTCCCTAGGTGGCGGCTGAGCTACAGGCCAAAATCTACAGGTAGGCACTTTGCAAAAAATACCTCTGTTTTCCTTCAAAAATTTGTCTGTGTCCACGTTGCGCTTTGGGGCGTTTACTGTTGCGGGCGCTAGGCCTACCCACACAAGTGAGGTATAATTTTTATCGGGAGACGTGGGGGAACGCCGGGTGGAAGGAAATTTGTGGCTCCTCTCAGATTCCAGAACTTTCTGCCACAGAAATGTGAGGAACAGGTGTTTTTTTAGCCAAATTTTGAGGTTTGCAAAGGATTCTGGGTAACAGAACCTGGTCCGAGCCACACAAGTCACCCCATCTTGGATTTCCCTAGGTCTCTAGTTTTCAGAAATGCACAGGTTTGGTAGGTTTCCCTAGGTGGCGGCTGAGCTACAGGCCAAAATCTACAGGTAGGCACTTTGCAAAAAACACCTCTGTTTTCCTTCAAAAATTTGGCTGTGTCCACGTTGCGCTTTGCTGTGTTTCCTGTCGCGGGCGCTAGGCCTACCCACACAAGTGAGGTATCATTTTTATCGGGAGACGTGGGGGAACGCCGGGTGGAAGGAAATTTGTGGCTCCTCTCAGATTCCAGAACTTTCTGCCACAGAAATGTGAGGAACAGGTGTTTTTTTAGCCAAATTTTGAGGTTTGCAAAGTATTCTGGGTAACAGAACCTGGTCCGAGCCACACAAATCACCCCATCTTGGATTCCCCTAGGTCTCTAGTTTTCAGAAATGCACAGGTTTAGTAGGTTTCCCTAGGTGGCGGCTGAGCTACAGGCCAAAATCTACAGGTAGGCACTTTGCAAAAAACACGTCTGTTTTCCTTCAAAAATTTGGCTGTGTCCACGATGCGCTTTGAGGCATTTCCTGTCGCGGGCGCTAGGCCTACCCACACAAGTGAGGTATCATTTTTATCGGGAGACGTGGGGGAACGCCGGGTGGAAGGAAATTTGTGGCTCCTCTCAGATTCCAGAACTTTCTGCCACAGAAATGTGAGGAACAGGTGTTTTTTTAGCCAAATTTTGAGGTTTGCAAAGGATTCTGGGTAGCAGAACCTGGTCCGAACCACACAAGTCACCCCATCTTGGATTCCCCTAGGTCTCTAGTTTTCAGAAATGCACAGATTTGGTAGGTTTCCCTAGGTGGCGGCTGAGCTACAGGCCAAAATCTACAGGTAGGCACTTTGCAAAAAACACCTTTTTTTTCCTTCAAAAATTTGGCTGTGTCCACGTTGCGCTTTGGGGCGTTTCCTGTCGCTGGCGCTAGGCCTACCCACACAAGTGAGGTATCATTTTTATCTGGAGACGTGGGGGAACGCTTGGTGGAAGGAAATTTGTGGCTCCTCTCAGATTCCAGAACTTTCTGCCACAGAAATGTGAGGATCATGTGTTTTTTTAGCCAAATTTTGAGGCTTGAAAGGATTCTGGGTAACAGAACCTGGTCCCAGCCACACAAGTCACCCCATCTTGGATTCCCCTAGGTCTCTAGTTTTCAGAAATGCACATGTTTGGTAGGTTTCCCTAGGTGGCGGCTGAGCTACAGGCCAAAATCTACAGGTAGGCACTTTGCAAAAAATACCTCTGTTTTCCTTCAAAAATTTGTCTGTGTCCACGTTGCGCTTTGGGGCGTTTACTGTTGCGGGCGCTAGGCCTACCCACACAAGTGAGGTATAATTTTTATCGGGAGACGTGGGGGAACGCCGGGTGGAAGGAAATTTGTGGCTCCTCTCAGATTCCAGAACTTTCTGCCACAGAAATGTGAGGAACAGGTGTTTTTTTAGCCAAATTTTGAGGTTTGCAAAGGATTCTGGGTAACAGAACCTGGTCCGAGCCACACAAGTCACCCCATCTTGGATTTCCCTAGGTCTCTAGTTTTCAGAAATGCACAGGTTTGGTAGGTTTCCCTAGGTGGCGGCTGAGCTACAGGCCAAAATCTACAGGTAGGCACTTTGCAAAAAACACCTCTGTTTTCCTTCAAAAATTTGGCTGTGTCCACGTTGCGCTTTGCTGCGTTTCCTGTCGCGGGCGCTAGGCCTACCCACACAAGTGAGGTATCATTTTTATCGGGAGACGTGGGGGAACGCCGGGTGGAAGGAAATTTGTGGCTCCTCTCAGATTCCAGAACTTTCTGCCACAGAAATGTGAGGAACAGGTGTTTTTTTAGCCAAATTTTGAGGTTTGCAAAGTATTCTGGGTAACAGAACCTGGTCCGAGCCACACAAATCACCCCATCTTGGATTCCCCTAGGTCTCTAGTTTTCAGAAATGCACAGGTTTGGTAGGTTTCCCTAGGTGGCGGCTGAGCTACAGGCCAAAATCTACAGGTAGGCACTTTTAAAAAAACACCTCTGTTTTCCTTCAAAAATTTGGCTGTGTCCACGTTGCGCTTTGGGGCGTTTCCTGTCGCGGGCGCTAGGCCTACCCACACAAGTGAGGTATCATTTTTATCGGGAGATGTGGGGGAACGCTGGGTGGAAGGAAATTTGGTGCTCCTCTCATATTCCAGAACTTTCTGCCACAGAAATGTGAGGAACATGCGTTTTTTTAGCCAAATTTTAAGGTTTGCAATGGATTCTGGGTAACAGAACCTGGTCCGAGCCACACAGGTCACCCCATCTTGGATTCCCCTAGGTCTCTAATTTTCAGAAATGCACAGGTTTGGTAGGTTTCCCTAGGTGGCGGCTGAGCTACAGGCCAAACTCTACAGGTAGGCACTTTGCAAAAAACACGTCTGTTTTCCTTCAAAAATTTGGCTGTGTCCACGTTGCGCTTTGGGGCGTTTCCTGTCGCGGGCGCTAGGCCTACCCACACAAGTGAGGTATCATTTTTATCGGGAGACGTGGGGGAACGCTGGGTGGAAGGAAATTTGTGGCTCCTATCAGATTCCAGAACTTTCTGCCACAGAAATGTGAGGAACATGTGTTTTTTTAGCCAAATTTTGAGGTTTGCAAAGGATTCTGGGTAACAGAACCTGGTCCGAGCCACACAAGTCACCCCATCTTGGATTTCCCTAGGTCTCTAGTTTTCAGAAATGCACAGGTTTGGTAGGTTTCCCTAGGTGGCGGCTGAGCTACAGGCCAAAATCTACAGGTAGGCACTTTGCAAAAAACACCTCTGTTTTCCTTCAAAAATTTGGATGTGTCCACGTTGCGCTTTGGGGCATTTCCTGTCGCGGGCGCTAGGCCTACCCACACAAGTGTGGTATCATTTCTATCGGGAGACATGGGGGAACGCTGGGTGGCAGGAAATTTGTGGCTCCTCTCAGATTCCAGAACTTTCTGCCACAGAAATGTGAGGAACATGTGTTTTTTTAGCCAAATTTTGAGGTTTGCAATGGATTCTGGGTAACAGAACCTGGTCCGAGCCACACAAGTCACCCCATCTTGGATTCCCCTAGGTCTCTAGTTTTCAGAAATGCACAGGTTTGGTAGGTTTCCCTAGGTGTCGGCTGAGCTACAGGCCAAACTCTACAGGTAGGCACTTTGCAAAAAACACCTCTGTTTTCCTTCAAAAATTTGGCTGTGTTCATGTTGCGCTTTGGGGCGTTTCCAGTCGCGGGCGCTAAGCCTTCCCACACAAGTGAGGTATCATTTTTATCGGGAGACGTGGGGGAACGCTGGGTGGAAGGAAATTTGTGGCTCCTCTCAGATTCCAGAACTTTCTGCCACAGAAATGTGAGGAACATGTGTTTTTTTAGCCAAATTTTGAGGTTTGCAAAGGATTCTGGGTAACAGAACCTGGTCCGAGCCACACAAGTCACCCCATCTTGGATTCCCCTAGGTCTCTAGTTTTCAGAAATGCACAGGTTTGGTAGGTTTCCCTAGGTGTCGGCTGAGCTACAGGCCAAACTCTACAGGTAGGCACTTTGCAAAAAACACCTCTGTTTTCCTTCAAAAATTTGGCTGTGTTCATGTTGCGCTTTGGGGCGTTTCCTGTCGCGGGCGCTAGGCCTACCCACACAAGTGAGGTATCATTTTTATCGGGAGACGTGGGGGAACGCTGGGTGGAAGGAAATTTGTGGCTCCTCTCAGATTCCAGAACTTTCTGCCACAGAAATGTGAGGAACATGTATTTTTTTAAACAAATTTTGAGGTTTGCAAAGGATTCTGGGTAACAGAACCTGGTCCGAGCCACACAAGTCACCCCATCTTGGATTCCCCTAGGTCCCTAGCTTTCAGAAATGCACAGGTTTAGTAGGTTTCCCTAGGTGGCGGCTGAGCTACAGGCCAAAATCTACAGGTAGGCACTTTGCAAAAAACACGTCTGTTTTCCTTCAAAAATTTGGCTGTGTCCACGTTGCGCTTTGAGGCATTTCCTGTCGCGGGCGCTAGGCCTACCCACACAAGTGAGGTATCATTTTTATCGGGAGACGAGGGGGAACGCCGGGTGGAAGGAAATTTGTGGCTCCTCTCAGATTCCAGAACTTTCTGCCACAGAAATGTGAGGAACAGGTGTTTTTTTAGCCAAATTTTGAGGTTTGCAAAGGATTCTGAGTAGCAGAACCTGGTCCGAACCACAAAAGTCACCCCATCTTGGATTCCCCTAGGTCTCTAGTTTTCAGAAATGCACAGATTTGGTAGGTTTCCCTAGGTGGCGGCTGAGCTACAGGCCAAAATCTACAGGTAGGCACTTTGCAAAAAACACCTCTGTTTTCCTTCAAAAATTTGTCTGTGTCCACGTTGCGCTTTGGGGCGTTTACTGTTGCGGGCTCTAGGCCTACCTACACAAGTGAGGTATCATTTTTATCGGGACACGTGGGGGAACGCCGGGTGGAAGGAAATTTGTGGCTCCTCTCAGATTCCAGAACTTTCTGCCACAGAAATGTGAGGAACAGGTGTTTTTTTAGCCAAATTTTGAGGTTTGCAAAGGATTCTGGGTAACAGAACCTGGTCCGAGCCACACAAGTCACCCCATCTTGGATTTCCCTAGGTCTCTAGTTTTCAGAAATGCACAGGTTTGGTAGGTTTCCCTAGGTGGCGGCTGAGCTACAGGCCAAAATCTACAGATAGGCACTTTGCAAAAAACACCTCTGTTTTCCTTCAAAAATTTGGCTGTGTCCACGTTGCGCTTTGCTGCGTTTCCTGTCGCGGGCGCTAGGCCTACCCACACAAGTGAGGTATCATTTTTATCGGGAGACGTGGGGGAACACCGGGTGGAAGGAAATTTGTGGCTCCTCTCAGATTCCAGAACTTTCTGCCACAGAAATGTGAGGAACAGGTGTTTTTTTAGCCAAATTTTGAGGTTTGCAAAGTATTCTGGGTAACAGAACCTGGTCCGAGCCACACAAATCACCCCATCTTGGATTCCCCTAGGTCTCTAGTTTTCAGAAATGCACAGGTTTGGTAGGTTTCCCTAGGTGGCGGCTGAGCTACAGGCCAAAATCTACAGGTAGGCACTTTTCAAAAAACACCTCTGTTTTCCTTCAAAAATTTGGCTGTGTCCACGTTGCGCTTTGGGGCGTTTCCTGTCGCGGGCGCTAGGCCTACCCACACAAGTGAGGTATCATTTTTATCGGGAGATGTGGGGGAACGCTGGGTGGAAGGAAATTTGTGGCTCCTCTCATATTCCAGAACTTTCTGCAACAGAAATGTGAGGAACATGCGTTTTTTTAGCCAAATTTTAAGGTTTGCAATGGATTCTGGGTAACAGAACCTGGTCCGAGCCACACAGGTCACCCCATCTTGGATTCCCCTAGGTCTCTAATTTTCAGAAATGCACAGGTTTGGTAGGTTTCCCTAGGTGGCGGCTGAGCTACAGGCCAAACTCTACAGGTAGGCACTTTGCAAAAAACACGTCTGTTTTCCTTCAAAAATTTGGCTGTGTCCACGTTGCGCTTTGGGGCGTTTCCTGTCGCGGGCGCTAGGCCTACCCACACAAGTGAGGTATCATTTTTATCGGGGGACGTGGGGGAACGCTGGGTGGAATGAAATTTGTGGCTCCTATCAGATTCCAGAACTTTCTGCCACAGAAATGTGAGGAACATGTGTTTTTTTAGCCAAATTTTGAGGTTTGCAAAGGATTCTGGGTAACAGAACCTGGTCCGAGCCACACAAGTCACCCCATCTTGGATTTCCCTAGGTCTCTAGTTTTCAGAAATGCACAGGTTTGGTAGGTTTCCCTAGGTGGCGGCTGAGCTACAGGCCAAAATCTACAGGTAGGCACTTTGCAAAAAACACCTCTGTTTTCCTTCAAAATTTGGATGTGTCCACGTTGCGCTTCGGGGCATTTCCTGTCGCGGGCGCTAGGCCTACCCACACAAGTGAGGTATCATTTCTATCGGGAGACAAGGGGGAACGCTGGGTGGCAGGAAATTTGTGGCTCCTCTCAGATTCCAGAACTTTCTGCCACAGAAATGTGAGGAACATGTGTTTTCTTAGCCAAATTTTGAGGCTTGAAAGGATTCTGTGTAACAGAACCTGGTCCCAGCCACTCAAGTCACCCCATCTTGGATTCCCTTACGTCTCTAGTTTTCAGAAATGCACATGTTTAGTAGGTTTCCCTAGGTGGCGGCTGAGCTACAGGCCAAAATCTACAGGTAGGCACTTTGCAAAAAACACCTCTGTTTTCCTTCAAAAATTTGGATGTGTCCACGTTGCGCTTTGGGGCGTTTCCTGTCGTGGGCGCTAGGCCTACCCACACAAGTGAGGTATCATTTCTATCGGGAGACATGGGGGTACGCTGGGTGGCAGGAAATTTGTGGCTCCTCTCAGATTCCAGAACTTTCTGCCACAGAAATGTGAGGAACATGTGTTTTTTCAGCCAAATTTTGAGGTTTGCAATGGATTCTGGGTAACAGAACCTGGTCCGAGCCACACAAGTCACCCCATCTTGGATTCCCCTAGGTCTCTAGTTTTCAGAAATGCACATGTTTGGTAGGTTTCCCTAGGTGGCGGCTGAGCTACAGGCCAAACTCTACAGGTAGGCACTTTGCAAAAAACACCTCTGTTTTCCATCAAAAATTTGGCTGTGTCCACGTTGCGCTTTGGGGCGTTTCCTGTCGCGGGCGCTAGGCCTACTCACACAAGTGAGGTATCATTTTTATCGGGAGACGTGGGGGAACGCTGGGTGGAAGGAAATTTGTGGCTCCTCTCAGATTCCAGAACTTTCTGCCACAGAAATGTGAGGAACATGTGTTTTTTTAGCCAAATTTTGAGGTTTGCAAAGGATTCTGGGTAACAGAACCTGGTCCGAGCCACACAAGTCACCCCATCCTGGATTCCCCTAGATCTCTAGTTTTCAGAAATGCACAGGTTTGGTAGGTTTCCCTAGGTGGCGGCTGAGCTACAGGCCAAAATCTACAGGTAGGCACTTTGCAAAAAACACCTCTGTTTTCCTTCAAACATTTGGCTGTGTCCACGTTGCGCTTTGGGGCGTTTCCTGTCGCGGGCGCTAGGCCTACCCACACAAGTGAGGTATCATTTTTATCGGGAGACGTGGGGGAACGCCGGGTGGAAGGAAATTTGTGGCTCCTCTCAGATTCCAGAACTTTCTGCCACAGAAATGTGAGGAACAGGTGTTTTTTTAGCCAAATTTTGAGGTTTGCAAAGGATTCTGGGTAACAGAACCTGGTCCGAGCCACACAAGTCACCCTATCTTGGATTCCCCTAGGTCTCTAGTTTTCAGAAATGCACAGATTTGGTAGGTTTCCCTAGGTGGCGGCTGAGCTACAGGCCAAAATCTACAGGTAGGCACTTTGCAAAAAACACCTTTGTTTTCCTTCAAAAATTTGGCTGTGTCCACGTTGCGCTTTGGGGCGTTTCCTGTCACTGGCGCTAGGCCTACCCACACAAGTGAGGTATCATTTTTATCTGGAGACGTGGGGGAACGCTGGGGGGAAGGAAATTTGTGGCTCCTCTCAGATTCCAGAACTTTCTGCCACAGAAATGTGAGGAACATGTGTTTTCTTAGCCAAATTTTGAGGCTTGAAAGGATTCTGGGTAACAGAACCTGGTCCCAGCCACTCAAGTCACCCCATCTTGGATTCCCTTACGTCTCTAGTTTTCAGAAATGCACATGTTTGGTAGGTTTCCCTAGGTGGCGGCTGAGCTACAGGCCAAAATCTACAGGTAGGCACTTTGCAAAAAACACCTCTGTTTTCCTTCAAAAATTTGGATGTGTCCACGTTGCGCTTTGGGGCGTTTCGTGTCGTGGGCGCTAGGCCTACCCACACAAGTGAGGTATCATTTCTATCGGGAGACATGGGGGTACGCTGGGTGGCAGGAAATTTGTGGCTCCTCTCAGATTCCAGAACTTTCTGCCACAGAAATGTGAGGAACATGTGTTTTTTCAGCCAAATTTTGAGGTTTGCAATGGATTCTGGGTAACAGAACCTGGTCCGAGCCACACAAGTCACCCCATCTTGGATTCCCCTAGGTCTCTAGTTTTGAGAAATGCACAGGTTTGGTAGGTTTCCCTAGGTGGCGGCTGAGCTACAGGCCAAACTCTACAGGTAGGCACTTTGCAAAAAACACCTCTGTTTTCCATCAAAAATTTGGCTGTGTCCACGTTGCGCTTTGGGGCGTTTCCTGTCGCGGGCGCTAGGCCTACTCACACAAGTGAGGTATCATTTTTATCGGGAGACGTGGGGGAACGCTGGGTGGAAGGAAATTTGTGGCTCCTCTCAGATTCCAGAACTTTCTGCCACAGAAATGTGAGGAACATGTGTTTTTTTAGCCAAATTTTGAGGTTTGCAAAGGATTCTGGGTAACAGAACCTGGTCCGAGCCACACAAGTCACCCCATCTTGGATTCCCCTAGGTCTCTAGTTTTTAGAAATGCACAGGTTTGGTAGGTTTCCCTAGGTGGCGGCTGAGCTACAGGCCAAAATCTACAGGTAGGCGCTTTGCAAAAAACACCTCTGTTTTCCTTCAAAAATTTGGCTGTGTCCACGTTGCGCTTTGGGGCGTTTCCTGTCGCGGGCGCTAGGCCTACCCACACAAGTGAGGTATAATTTTTATCGGGAGACGTGGGGGAACACCGGGTGGAAGGAAATTTGTGGCTCCTCTCAGATTCCAGAACTTTCTGCCACAGAAATGTGAGGAACAGGTGTTTTTTTAGCCAAATTTTCAGGTTTGCAAAGGATTCTGGGTAACAGAACCTGGTCCGAGCCACACAAGTCACCCCATCTTGGATTCCCCTAGGTCTCTAGTTTTCAGAAATGCAAAGGTTTGGTAGGTTTCCCTAGGTGGCGGCTGAGCTACAGGCCAAAATCTACAGGTAGGCACTTTGCAAAAAACACCTCTGTTTTCCTTCAAAAATTTGGCTGTGTCCACGTTGCGCTTTGGGGCGTTTCCTGTCGCGGGCGCTAGGCCTACCCACACAAGTGAGGTATCATTTTTATCGGGAGACGTGGGGGAACGCCGGGTGGAAGGAAATTTGTGGCTCCTCTCTGATTCCAGAACTTTCTGCCACAGAAATGTGAGGAACAGGTGTTTTTTTAGCCAAATTTTCAGGTTTGCAAAGGATTCTGGGTAACAGAACCTGGTCCGAGCCACACAAGTCACCCCATCTTGGATTCCCCAGGTCTCTAGTTTTCAGAAATGCACAGGTTTGGTAGGTTTCCCTAGGTGGCGGCTGAGCTACAGGCCAAAATCTACAGGTAGGCACTTTGCAAAAAACACCTCTGTTTTCCTTCAAAAATTTGGCTGTGTCCACGTTGCGCTTTTGGGCGTTTCCTGTCACGGGCGCTAGGCCTACCCACACAAGTGAGGTATCATTTTTATCGGGAGACGTGGGGGAACGCTGGGTGGAAGGAAATTTGTGGCTCCTCTCAGATTCCAGAACTTTCTGCCACAGAAATGTGAGGAACATGTGTTTTTTTAGCCAAATTTTGAGGTTTGCAAAGGATTCTGGGTAACAGAACCTGGTCCCAGCCACACAAGTCACCCCATCTTGGATTCCCCTAGGTTTCTAGTTTTCAGAAATGCACAGGTTTGGTAGGTTTCCCTAGGTGGCGGCTGAGCTACAGGCCAAAATCTACAGGTAGGCACTTTGCAAAAAACACCTTTGTTTTCCTTCAAAAATTTGGATGTGTCCATGTTGCGCTTTGGGGCGTTTCCTGTCGCTGGCGCTAGGCCTACCCACACAAGTGAGGTATCATTTTTATCTGGAGACGTGGGGGAACGCTGGGTGGAAGGAAATTTGTGGCTCCTCTCAGATTCCAGAACTTTCTGCCACAGAAATGTGAGGAACATGTGTTTTTTTAGCCAAATTTTGAGGCTTGAAAGGATTCTGGGTAACAGAACCTGGTCCCAGCCACACAAGTCACCCCATCTTGGATTCCCCTACGTCTCTAGTTTTCAGAAATGCACATGTTTGGTAGGTTTCCCTAGGTGGCGGCTGAGCTACAGGCCAAAATCTACAGGTAGGCACTTTGCAAAAAACACCTCTGTTTTCCTTCAAAAATTTGGATGTGTCCACGTTGCGCTTTGGGGAGTTTCCTGTCGCGGGCGCTAGGCCTACCCACACAAGTGAGGTATCATTTCTATCGGGAGACGTGGGGGAACGCTGGGTGGCAGGAAATTTGTGGCTCCTCTCAGATTCCAGAACTTTCTGCCACAGAAATGTGAGGAACATGTGTTTTTTTAGCCAAATTTTGAGATTTGCAAAGGATTCTGGGTAACAGAACCTGGTCCGAGCCACACAAGTCACCCCAACTTGGATTCCCCTAGGTATCTAGTTTTCAGAAATGCACAGGTTTGATAGGTTTCCCCAGGTGGCGGCTGAGCTACACGCCAAACTCTACAGGTAGGCACTTTGCAAAAAACACCTCTGTTTTCCTTCAAAAATTTGGCTGTGTCCACGTTGCGCTTTGGGGCGTTTCCTGTCGCGGGCGCTAGGCCTACCCACACAGGTGAGGTATCATTTTTATCGGGAGACGTGGGGGAACGCTGGGTGGAAGGAAATTTGTGGCTCCTCTCAGATTCCAGAACTTTCTGCGAAATGTGAGGAACATGTGTTTTTTTAGCCAAATTTTGAGGTTTGCAAAGGATTCTGGGTAACAGAACCTGGTCCGAGCCCACAAGTCACCCCATCTTGGATTCCCCTAGGTCTCTAGTTTTCAGAAATGCACAGGTTTGGTAGGTTTCCCTAGGTGGCGGCTGAGCTACAGGCCAAAATCTACAGGTAGGCACTTTGCAAAAAAACCCTCTGTTTTCCTTCAAAAATGTGGCTGTGTCCACGTTGCGCTTTGGGGCGTTTCCTGTCGCGGGCGCTAGGCCTACCCACACAAGTGAGGTATCATTTGTATCGGGAGACGTGGGGGAACGCTGGGTGGAAGGAAATTTGTGGCTCCTCTCAGATTCCAGAACTTTCTGCCACAGAAATGTGAGGAACATGTGTTTTTTTAGACAAATTTTGAGGTTTGCAAAGGATTCTGGGTAACAGAACCTGGTCCGAGCCACACAAGTCACCCCATCTTGGATTCCCCTAGGTCTCTAGTTATCAGAAATGCACAGGTTTGGTAGGTTTCCCTAGGTGGCGGCTGAGCTACAGGCCAAAATCTACAGGTAGGCACTTTGCAAAAAACACCTCTGTTTTCCTTTAAAAATTTGGCTGTGTCCACGTTGCGCTTTGGGGCGTTTTCTGTCGCGGGCGCTAGGCCTACCCACACAAGTGAGGTATCATTTTTATCGGGAGACGTGGGGGAACGCCGGGTGGAAGGAAATTTGTGGCTCCTCTCAGATTCCAGAACTTTCTGCCACAGAAATGTGAGGAACAGGTGTTTTTTTAGCCAAATTTTGAGGTTTGCAAAGGATTCTGGGTAACAGAACCTGGTCCGAGCCACACAAGTCACCCCATCTTGGATTCCCCTTGGTCTCTAGTTTTCAGAAATGCACAGGTTTGGTAGGTTTCCCTAGGTGGCGGCTGAGCTACAGGCCAAAATCTACAGGTAGGCACTTTGCAAAAAACACCTCTGTTTTCCTTCAAAAATTTGGCTGTGTCCACGTTGCGCTTTGGGGCGTTTCCTGTCGCGGGCGCTAGGCCTACCCACACAAGTGAGGTATCATTTTTATCGGGAGACGTGGGGGAACGCTGGGTGGAAGGAAATTTGTGGCTCCTCTCAGATTCCAGAACTTTCTGCCACAGAAATGTGAGGAACATGTGTTTTTTTAGCCAAATTTTGAGGTTTGCAAAGGATTCTGGGTAACAGAACCTGGTCCGAGCCACACAAGTCACCCCATCTTGGATTCCCCTTGGTCTCTAGTTTTCAGAAATGCACAGGTTTGGTAGGTTTCCCTAGGTGGCGGCTGAGCTACAGGCCAAAATCTACAGGTAGGCGCTTTGCAAAAAACACCTCTGTTTTCCTTCAAAAATTTGGCTGTGTCCACGTTGCGCTTTGGGGCGTTTCCTGTCGCTGGCGCTAGGCCTACCCACACAAGTGAGGTATCATTTTTATCTGGAGACGTGGGGGAACGCTGGGTGGAAGGAAATTTGTGGCTCCTCTCAGATTCCAGAACTTTCTGCCACAGAAATGTGAGGAAAATGTGTTTTTTTAGCCAAATTTTGAGGCTTGAAAGGATTCTGGGTAACAGAACCTGGTCCCAGCCACACAAGTCACCCCATCTTGGATTCCCCTAGGTCTCTAGTTTTCAGAAATGCACATGTTTGGTAGGTTTCCCTAGGTGGCGGCTGAGCTACAGGCCAAAATCCACAGGTAGGCACTTTGCAAAAAACACCTCTGTTTTCCTTCAAAAATTTGGATGTGTCCACGTTGCGCTTTGGGGCGTTTCCTGTCGCGGGCGCTAGGCCTACCCACACAAGTGAGGTATCATTTCTATCGGGAGACGTGGGGGAACGCTGGGTGGCAGGAAATTTGTGGCTCCTCTCAGATTCCAGAACTTTCTGCCACAGAAATGTGAGGAACATGTGTTTTTTTAGCCAAATTTTGAGGTTTGCAATGGATTCTGGGTAACAGAACCTGGTCCGAGCCACACAAGTCACCCCAACTTGGATTCCCCTAGGTCTCTAGTTTTCAGAAATGCACAGGTTTGGTAGGTTTCCCTAGGTGGCGGCTGAGCTACAGGCCAAACTCTACAGGTAGGCACTTTGCAAAAAACACCTCTGTTTTCCTTCAAAAATTTGGCTGTGTCCACGTTGCGCTTTGGGGCGTTTCCTGTCGCGGGCGCTAGGCCTACCCACACAGGTGAGGTATCATTTTTATCGGGAGACGTGGGGGAACGCTGGGTGGAAGGAAATTTGTGGCTCCTCTCAGATTCCAGAACTTTCTGCCACAGAAATGTGAGGAACATGTGTTTTTTTAGCCAAATTTTGAGGTTTGCAAAGGATTCTGGGTAACAGAACCTGGTCCGAGCCACACAAGTCACCCCATCTTTAATTCCCCTAGGTCTCTAGTTTTCAGAAATGCACAGGTTTGGTAGGTTTCCCTAGGTGGCGGCTGAGCTACAGGCCAAAATCTACAGGTAGGCACTTTGCAAAAAACACCTCTGTTTTCCTTCAAAAATTTGGCTGTGTCCACGTTGCGCTTTGGGGCGTTTCCTGTCGCGGGCGCTAGGCCTACCCACACAAGTGAGGTATCATTTGTATCGGGAGACGTGGGGGAACGCTGGGTGGAAGGAAATTTGTGGCTCCTCTCAGATTCCAGAACTTTCTGCCACAGAAATGTGAGGAACATGTGTTTTTTTAGACACATTTTGAGGTTTGCAAAGGATTCTGGGTAACAGAACCTGGTCCGAGCCACACAAGTCACCCCATCTTGGATTCCCCTAGGTCTCTAGTTATCAGAAATGCACAGGTTTGGTAGGTTCCCCTAGGTGGCGGCTGAGCTACAGGCCAAAATCTACAGGTAGGCACTTTGCAAAAAACAACTCTGTTTTCCTTTAAAAATTTGGCTGTGTCCACGTTGCGCTTTGGGGCGTTTTCTGTCGCGGGCGCTAGGCCTACCCACACAAGTGAGGTATCATTTTTATCGGGAGACGTGGGGGAACGCCGGGTGGAAGGAAATTTGTGGCTCCTCTCAGATTCCAGAACTTTCTGCCACAGAAATGTGAGGAACAGGTGTTTTTTTAGCCAAATTTTGAGGTTTGCAAAGGATTCTGGGTAACAGAACCTGGTCCGAGCCACACAAGTCACCCCATCTTGGATTCCCCTAGGTCTCTAGTTTTCAGAAATGCACAGGTTTGGTAGGTTTCCCTAGGTGGCGGCTGAGCTACAGGCCAAAATCTACAGGTAGGCACTTTGCAAAAAACACCTCTGTTTTCCTTCAAAAATTTGGCTGTGTCCACGTTGCGCTTTGGGGCATTTCCTGTCACGGGCGCTAGGCCTACCCACACAAGTGAGGTATCATTTTTATCGGGAGACGTGGGGGAACGCTGGGTGGAAGGAAATTTGTGGCTCCTCTCAGATTCCAGAACTTTCTGCCACAGAAATGTGAGGAACATGTGTTTTTTTAGCCAAATTTTGAGGTTTGCAAAGGATTCTGGGTAACAGAACCTGGTCCCAGCCACACAAGTCACCCCATCTTGGATTCCCCTAGGTTTCTAGTTTTCAGAAATGCACAGGTTTGGTAGGTTTCCCTAGGTGGCGGCTGAGCTACACGCCAAAATCTACAGGTAGGCACTTTGCAAAAAACACCTCTGTTTTCCTTCAAAAATTTGGCTGTGTCCACGTTGCGCTTTGGGGTGTTTCCTGTTGCGGGCGCTAGGCCTATCCACACAAGTGAGGTATCATTTTTATCGGGAGACGTGGGGGAATGCTGGGTGGAAGGAAATTTGTGGCTCCTCTCAGATTCCAGAACTTTCTGCCACAGAAATGTGAGGAACATGTGTTTTTTTTAGCCAAATTTTGACGTTTGCAATGGATTCTGGGTAACAGAACCTGGTCCGAGCCACACAAGTCACCCCATCTTGGATTCCCCTAGGTCTCTAGTTTTCAGAAATGCACAGGTTTGGTAGGTTTCCCTAGGTGGCGGCTGAGCTAGAGGCCAAAATCTACAGGTAGTCACTTTGCTAAAAACAGCTGTTTTCTGTGATGTGTCCACGTTGTGTTTTGGGGCATATCCTGTCGCGGGCGCTAGGCCTACCCACACAAGTGAGGTATCATTTTTATCGGGAGACTTGGGGGAACATAGAATAGCAAAACAAGTGTTATTGCCCCTTGTCTTTCTCTACATTTTTCCCTTCCAAATGTAAGACAGTGTGTAAAAAAGACGTCTATTTGAGAAATGCCCTGTAATTCACATGCTAGTATGGGCACCCCGGAATTCAGAGATGTGCAAATAACCACTGCTTCTCAACACCTTATCTTGTGCCCATTTTGGAAATACAAAGGTTTTCTTGATAGCTATTTTTTACTCTTTATATTTCAGCAAATGAATTGCTGTATACCCGGCATAGAATGAAAACCCACTGCAGGGTGCAGGTCATTTATTGGCTCTGGGTACCTAGAGTTCTTGATGAACCTACAAGCCCTATATATCCCCGCAACCATAAGAGTCCAACAGACGTAACGGTATATTGCTTTCGAAAATCTGACATTGCAGGAAAAAGTTACAGAGTAAAACTTAGAGAAAAATTGATATTTTTTTCACCTCAATTTTAATATTTTTCTTTTTCAGTTGTTATTTTCTGTAGGAAACCCTTGTAGGATCTACACAAATTACCCCTTGCTGAATTTAGAATTTTGTCTACTTTTCAGAAATGGTGCAGTGTCTGGGATCCAGCGTTGGTTTCATGCCCATTTCTGTCACTGACTGGAAGGAGGCTGAAAGCACAAAAAATCGTAAAAATGGGGTATGTCCCAGTAAAATGCCAAAATTGTGTTGAAAAATTGGGTTTTCTGATTCAAGTCTGCCTGTTCCTGAAAGCTGGGAAGCTGGTGATTTTATCACCGCAAACCCTTTGTTGATTCCCTTTTCAGGGAAAAAACCACAAGCCTTCTTCTGCAGCCCATTTTTTTGAAAAAAACGAAATTTTCACTGTTTTTTGGCTAATTTCTTGGCCTCCTTCTGGGGTACCCACAAAGTCTGGGTTACCTCTAGAATCCCTAGGATGTTGGAAAAAAGGACGCAAATTTGGCGTGGGTAGCTTATGTGAACAAAAAGTTATGAGGGCCTAAGCGCGAACTGCTCCAAATAGCCAAAAAAAGGCTCGGCACAGGAGGGGGAAAAGGCCTGGCAGCGAAGGGGTTAAACATGTACAGCAGAGGAGCATTGAAACAAAGAATCAAACTAATGCAATGCCTTGATCCTTGGATCCTTAGGAGACTGATACACTTTCAAAGACATTCATTAGCTTGCTTATAACAACAGGTTTGTAACAGTACTTTCCATCACACGCAGATGCTATTAGTGCACCACATTAAAATTTGTAATCTAGTAATAAGGTTATATTTGGGAGAGTGATCTAGTTTGGTGGTTAGAACTGGCTCTTTACTTGATAGTCCATCAATTTGACTTGTGCATAAGCCAGATTGTCTGAAAATATTGCATTGACAAACTGGATGATAATAACATGCCTGCTAGAGGTGTTCATCATAAATTGGGAGTCTTTCCAAATTCCTCTTGAGCTTCAAAACCTAAATGTCTATAAGAGCATTCACACACAGACAGTGAATTAATTTCAAGCAATTGTTAGAATGGAGACTAACTATTAGAAACTACCTCTTCCTGAATTATCAAAAGGTAAAAAAGGAAATGTTGCGTGTTTGCCTTTGAATATGAAGAAGAATACTGAAACATAGAGGTGTAGATCAGGATGAAGCTGCACTAGTGGTTCTAGTAAATGGAGTGTTTAGTAAAGACATAAAAAAAATGTCAGGAACTTGTAAGCATTGATAGGGTTAAAAAAGCTTTGCCATATCTTAACCTAGAAAGTATGTTTCACAAAGATATGATGTAGGGGGACATGTTACCTATGTCAGAACATAAATTTCCACCTCAGCTGCTTCTGCTCAGTTTGAATAAGTTGGCTTACTTAGAGCAAAAAAAAAATGAACTTTACAGCATTCGTCCTCTACGTTCAAGAGTCATGATGAGTGATGCTTTGGAATTATTCCAAATGAATCAAACAAAAAGAGAACTGGTAAGTATGTGGGAAAAGAGCTTAGAGACACAGGTGGTCATTAAAACCCTGGCGGACGGTGTTAAAGCGGCAGTAAGACCGCCAACAGGCCGGAGGGAAAAAATTAGCAATTACGACCGTGGCGGAAACCGCCAACAAAGACAGCCACTTTAACACTCCGACCGGCACGGCGGTACAGACAAACAGCGCGGCGGTCACCGCCAACAGACAGGCGGGAGACAATGTACCGCCCACACTATTACAACCCACCAATCCGCCACCTTTTCTGGGGCGGATTCACCGTGGATAAAAACACGGCGGAAACAGGAATTCCGAAGGGAAAACGCTCACCTCTACACACCCCACGAGGAACGAGGACACCATGGACCCGGAACTCCAAATTCTCCCTGTGATAGTATTCCTGCTCCTCTACCAGGAGCACGAACGCCGGAAGCGAAGACCACGGTGAGTACTGCACCTACGACACAGGGGAGGGGGGAGGGAAAAAACAGGGACACACACACGCAACACCCCCACCCCCACCCTCACCCACTACAACACCCACACTAATACATATTGACACATCACAGTTACAACCCCCAACCCCCCCGGAAGAATGCAAAGACTAGAAAATGAGTGTAACCATTGTAATATATTAAAATCAAGTAGGAAAAAATATATATAATACACCATTTACAAAATATATACCAAGAATAGTAGTCCAGGTAGTGCTCCAATTAAGTCCATGGAACACTGGGCCCACACAAGATCCCCGACCATGACGGAGAGAACACTGCAGGGGCATCAGAGAGCAACAAAAAAGGCACCTCAGGGGGAGGGAAAGGGGGGGCACCTCAGACGGTTGAGTGCACGACGCGAAATCCACGAGGGGGCCACATTCCCACTGTACAATCCAGGGGAGTGCAAAGCCACAGTCTCAAGTCTCTACAGTGGGTGGGTTGCCCACTGCTTCATCCTGGGGAGTGCAAAGCCACAGTCTCTCAAGTCTCTACAGTGGGTGGTTTGCCCACTGTTCCATCCTGGGGAGTGCAAAGCCACAGTCTCTCAAGTCTACACAGTGGGTGATTTGCCCACTGTTCCATCCTGGGGAGTGCCAAGCCACAGTCTCTCAAGTGGATAACAGTCTCCACTGGTTCTGGAGGGGGCATGGTGCCCAGAGTGCCTCATCCTGCTAAGGACAGAGGTAGTGGATGGATCTCTCCACTGGTTCTGGAGGGGGCAGGGTGCCCAGAGTACTTCATCCTGCTAAGAACAGAGGTAGTGGATGGATCTCGCCACTGGTTCTGGAGGGGGCATGGTGCCCAGAGTGCTTCATCCTGCTAAGGACAGAGGTAGTGGATGGATCGCTCCACTGGTTCTGGAGGGGACATGGTGCCCAGAGTGCTTCATCCTGCTAAGGACAGAGGTAGTGGATGGATCTCTCCACTGGTTCTGGAGGGGGCATGGTACCCAGAGTGCTTCATTCTGCCTGTGACGGACCCAGTAGCGTCAGTGCCCTTGGCGCTCATGGGCCAGCAGTGCATGAGACGGCGGTGGCCTATTCAGCGGTGCTTGAGGCGGCGGTGCCCTGTTCAGCGGTGCTTGAGGCGGGGGTGACCTGTTCAGCGGGGCTTGAGGCGGCGGTGCCCTGTTCAGCGGTGCTTGAGGCGGCGGTGCCCTGTTCAGCGGTGCTTGAGGCGGCGGTGCCCTGTTCAGCAGTACTTGAGACGGCGGTGCCCTGTTCAGCGGTGCTTGAGGAGCGGTGCCCTGTTCAGCGGTGCTTGAGGCGGCGGTCTCCATTACAGTGCTGGCGGACCTTCATGGCCCAGCAGGGCTTTTGCTGGCGGTCCATCATGGCCCAGCTGGGCTTGTGCTGGCGGCGGCCTCCGGGCAGCTGGGCTTGTGCTGGCGGGGGCCTCCTGGGCAGCTGGGCTGGTGCTGGCCTCCTGGGCAGCTGGGCTTTTGCTGGCGGGGGCCTCCTGGGCAGCTGGGCTGGTGCTGGTGGGGGCCTCCTGGGCAGCTGGGCTGGTGCTGGAGGTGGCCTCCTGGGCAGCTGGGCTGGTGCTGGCGGTGGCCTCCTGGGCTGCTGGGCTGGTGCTGGCGGTGGCCTCCTGGGCAGCTGGGCTTGTGCTGGCGGTGGCCTCCTGGGCTGCTGGGATGATGGCGGTCTTTTCCGCCGTGCTGCTCTTTCCAGACTTGCTGACCTTCTTGTGCCCCTTCTCCATCTTAGAAGCTGTCGCAGCTGACTCCACACTCCCACCTGTACCCTTGGGAGCGGCTTTGGTGGCTGGAGTCTTCCCCCTCTCCAGCCAGGCACTGGCCAACTTCTGATGCTTCACAGATTGGGGACTATCTGTGCTGTGGCTCCGTGCCACACTAGCTGCCCTGGTGGCCGGTGCACTCCAGATTCCGGTGACTACAGGCACCACTGGTCCCGGAGATGTTGTGGCTGAGGTGCTAGTTCGGGACCTAGGAGACGGACGGGGTGGGGTAGGTGTCGGGGAAAAGGTCAAGGTTGGACAGGAAAAGTTTTTGGGACACACTGGGACGGGTAGCTGGAGGGGGTTTGGGAGTGGAGGAAGAAGTTGTGGTTGTAGGAGGTGTTTGTTTGGTGACTTTGGGTGAAGGTGCATGCGCTGGAGGCTGTCGTGAGGTGGATGGCTGTTGGGTGGGTGTGTGCCTGCGTTTGTGTATCTTCGGAGGGGGCGTCAAAGACACACTGGGAGAGGACACAGGGGACGTGTGAATGGTAGTGGGGGTGGTGACTGCACGTGAGCGGGGTGAGCGGGGTGTGGTGGTGGATGTGCTGGAGAGGGACGTAGTGGCTGTAGAGGTACTGCATGCAGGTGTGAGTGTAGACGAGACAGGGAGCCACGAGGGAAACGAGGTGGAGGGGGACACAGTGGAGGCAGTGGATGTTGCTATGTCTACATGTGTGTGATGCTTGCGTGAGTGCCTGTGGGATGTGTGGTGCTTATGTTTGCCAGAGCTTCCCTTGTGTGTTGACGTGTGTGCATGCTGGTCTGTAGGTGTGCTTGGGATAGGTTGAGGTACAGGGGATTGGGTCGGGTGGAGGAAGTTGGAGGGGGGAGGCTAGACACAGGGACAATGGCTGCCATCAGTGCTGAGGCCAGAGTCTGAAAAGCTCGCTGAAGGCCCGCCAGACCAGAATGAATGCCCTCCAGGAATGCATTTGTTTGTTGCAACTGCATTCAAAATGGTAGACTGCACAACAGTGAAGGACCTGAGGAGGTCAATGGCCTCCTCACTGAGGGCAGCAGGGGAAACTGGGGCAGGGCTTGAGGTGCCTGGGGCGAAGGTGATGCCCACCCTCCCGGGTGAGCGGGCACGGGGCGATGGCTGAGGGGCTGCTGGGAGGGCGGTGCTGTAAGGGGGGGTGGCGGCTGTAGATGGGGGGGGGCACAGATGTTGCCGCCACCACAAGGGAGCTCCCATTACAGGACGAGTCTGTGTCACTGGTCTCAGCTCCTGTCTGTCAAAGCCCAGCTCACCTGAGTTCTTGTTCAGTTCTGATGGAGGTTGAAGACAATCCGACCCCACTCTGAAACTGCTTGTTCCAGCACACTAGTTTTTAAAACAGTGCACTAAGAACAGAAGCTCAAGGGAAGGGGGGAAGTGGATAAAATAAAAAAAAGAGAGACAACACCGTTCTTGCGTTTCCACTGTTGAAGTGCTGCACAAATCTGCGGCCCTTTCTGACTTCTGTAGAAACTGGTGCCTAATGAAACATAAACAAAGAACAGATAAGTGCAACCTATTCCTAAATGGGTTCCTGACCATCCCTTTATTTATTAGAAATTCTCTTCTAAAAGTACCACTTGGATCCTGGTCTCTAGTTTCCAGGTTTGGAATGTGTTACTGCTCTGGGATGTGTTTTCTATTACTGTAAAGCTTCTAAAACATTAAACAAATACCGTTATCAGAATTACCAATATCAAACATTCATCATAATATAACTAAAGCCTAAATTCCCAATAGCAGACTCACTTTTCGCATATTTCCAGAATCTTTTATAAAACAAATACTGTACTTTTACATCAAAATACAGCATGTAATTTGTGCAAGTCCTTGATTTACTGTTTGCCTTGCTGTCAATGGTTTCCACTGTTCGATTCCCAAAAGTTCCATGAAAAAAAACAATGTCCGCTTCACAAAGTCCTGCAAAATACTCCTGCAACAAAGAGCCTGAATCACAATGCTCGTGGAAGGCACTTCGCCTCAAACTGTCTATACATGAATCCAGAAATTGCCGTCAAAGCTCCCTCAGGTAATAAAAAGTTTTGCACTTACTTGTTGCTGGCAAGAGATACTGATCAGTCTAACCTTGTCTTCTTTCTCTTTTGCAGGTTACTCGTAGGAGAGAGGCTGAGGCAAGGAGGAACCGGAAACCAGAAGAAGGAAGAGCCAGCAGCTGCGCCCATTGAAGTCAAAGAAAGTCTGTAAAGAGCAGGAGTGCCAGCGCCGAGGGATCTGTTCTCAGGTAAGCGGGAGGTAGACGAGCACAAGCACTGGGTGAGGCTCGGGGATGCCTTTTATAGACAGGGCTGGGTGTGGTTCGAAGAGCTGGGTGTGGTTTGAAGGGCTGGGTGTGGTCCTCACATGCTGCACATGTTCCTGGAAGGTGTGCAGAGCTGGGTGTGGTTTGAAGAGCTGGGTGTGGTCCTCACATGCTGCACATGTTCTTGAAAGGTGTGCAGAGTTTCAGTTATTATGCAAATGAGTTGGATTAACACATGGCCTAGGGAGGAGTGTTTTAAAGAAGCCTTGGTAAAAGCAAGGCCCAATGTGTAAACAAAACAGCACATTAAACAACATACACAGAAGCCTGGGGGGGGGGGAGGTGAGATAACAAGAAAGGCTTTCAATAGTAAGTTTAAAAGGGAGCTATTACAGAACCCACTAGTGCAGTGAGAGGGGACATGCTCTTTGCTGTGTACAAACCCTAACAGTTGCCCCCCTCAAAGGCCCTCCTACAGGACGGGGTTTTCCTGGATTTTTTAAATAAAACCGTCTTATCAGCTGTGGGGCATGTACATATGATGCTGGTTCCCATGAATTCTCAGATTAATCATATCCTTTCCATTCTACTAAATAAAACAGACGTCCACTAATTCTTTTTGAGTCTTTTATGCTTTTCACTTCATATTCCAGATTTCCCTTAATTGGTATGGGTGGAGGTGGTGGTTCAGGTCGGGTTTTTGAGTTGTACGGCTTAAGCAAGGACACATGGAATGTAGTATGTACTGGATATTCTTTTTGTAAATCTAATTTTACTGTTACCGGGTTTACTATGGCAGTTATACTAAAGGGTCCAATGAAACGTGGTTGCAGCTTTCGGGATCCCTCTATGTTTAGGTTTTTTGTGGAGAGCCATACCTTGTCACCAATTTTATACATTGGGGCCTCAGACCTGTGTTTGTCTGCTTGTCTTTTCATGCTTTCCTTGTACTTTAATAAATGTTTCCTGGCTTTGTCTTGTATGTCACCTAACCTCGTTAGTCTATCCGTTACTGTAGGCAACAGGGAATCTTCTAACAAAATGGGTATAGCTCTTGGATGATACCCCTGCAAGAAATAGAATGGTGAGCAAAGTAGAGCTGAATGCTCAGTATTATTATAAACAAACTCTGCTACAGGAAGAGCTTCCAACCATTCACTAGAATAATCAGCCAATAAACAACGTAGCGTTTGAAGTAAGGTTTGGTTCAGTCGTTCAGTCTGTCCATCTGTCTCTGGGTGGAAAGCAGTGGATAAGGCCACATCTATTTTGAGTTTTTCACATAATTTTTTCCAAAATCTGGAGTTGAACTGGCTCCCTCGGTCTGACACCACTTTGCTTGGCAAACCATGTAAACGCACAATTTCCCTTATAAAAATATCGGCAAATTCTGCCGCCGTGGGTAATTTCCGTAATGGTACAAAATGTGCCATTTTAGATAAAAAATCCACTATAACCAACACTGTTGTGAAGGATTTTACAGGTGGTAAACCTACAATAAAGTCTACGCTCACAGTGTGCCAAGGTTGTTTGGGTGTTGGCATTGGTATTAACAAGCCGTCAGGAGCCTTATGAGAAGATTTATGTCTTGCACAAATTGGACAGGTAGTGACAAATTGCTTAATGTCCTTTCTTATAGTGTCCCACCAAAAGTGTTTTTGCACATTTTCCAGGGTTTTTACCCAACCAGGATGACCTGCCAACGGTGAGGCGTGATGCCAAATTATCACCTGTGTTTGTAATTCAGAGGTGGGCACTAACAGCATGTTGTCGTGATACAATAAACCTCGTTGTATTGTGTTATGGGAATCCTATAACCAATCCTGAGGTGCTATTTGCATGTGTGCATTATATAGATCTGTGATGAAATCCTTCTGTTGTACTGGTGCCAACAACTTTTGGGGAGGAATAATGGGTTCTCCTATTTTATCTTGTTTCATGTCTGAGGTATGTCCGTATCTAGATAACACATCAGATTGAATTTGTTGTGCACCTGGTCTATAGGTTATAACAAAGTCAAATGTGCTAAAAAAAATTAACCAGCGCATCTGACGTGGTGTTAGTGCTTT
The DNA here is from genome assembly GCF_031143425.1 of Pleurodeles waltl. Taxonomy (NCBI): domain Eukaryota; kingdom Metazoa; phylum Chordata; class Amphibia; order Caudata; family Salamandridae; genus Pleurodeles; species Pleurodeles waltl. The sequence continues at coordinate 1,069,167,763 of NC_090444.1, forward strand.
AAGTGATCCAAAAAACTGTAGGTTCTTATGGTCAGAAAAGATTGTAACTGGGTACTTGGCTCCCATTAAATGGTGCCTCCATTCTGAAAAGGCTACTTTGATAGCTAGTAGTTCCCTTTCAGCCACAGTGTAATTTTGTTCAGCTGGCAATAACTTTTTGGAATAGAAGGCTATAGGATGTAACTGGCCATCTACTGCATCTCGTTGAGAGAGAACTCCTCCTAAAGCCACTTGTGAAGCATCCGCTTCAACAAAAAAGGGCAAGTCAGGATCAGGATGTTTCAGAATTGGGGCTGAAGTGAACTTTTGTTTTAGGAGTTGAAAGGCGTGTGCCGCCTCATCAGTCCAAAGAAATCGTTGCTCTTTCCGCAACAAGGTAGTTATTGGGGCCGCAATGTCTGCAAAATGTGCAATAAACCTCCTATAAAAATTGGCGAAACCCAGAAATTTCTGAATATCTTTTACAGAGGATGGTTCTGGCCAATCAGCAATAGCACTGATTTTCTTTACATCCATAGTTATTCCTTGAGGTGACAGGCAGTATCCTAAAAAGTCCACCTTGTTGACATTAAAAGTACACTTTTCTAACTTAGCAAAAAGATGATTTTCTTTTAACTTTGATAATACTGCACAAACATGTTGGGTATGTTCTTCTGAGTTCTTAGAGTAAATGAGGATGTCGTCTATGTATACTATGACACAAACGTCCAGGAATTCGTGTAGGACCTCATTTATAAAGAACTGAAAGGCCGCAGGGGCATTACATAACCCAAAGGGCATTACTGTGTACTCAAATAAACCAAACTTTGTCTTGAAAGCTGTCTTCCACTCATCCCCCTCTTTTACTCGGACCAGGTGGTAAGCTCCCCGCAGATCTAGTTTAGTGTATACAGTAGAATGTCTTAATTGATCCAACAACACAGGTATTAGAGGAAGAGGATATTTATTCTTTATTGTAGCCTTATTTAGTCCTCTATAATCGATACACGCGCGCAGGGATTTATCCGGCTTCGGGATAAAAAAGAGTGGAGATGACACTGGAGATGTGGAATGACGGATGAACCCAGACTGTAGTAGGTCATCTAGGTAGGTTCTTAAGTATTTGGTTTCTTCGTCAGTCAAAGCATATACTCTGTTATTAGGTAAAGGGGCCCCTGGGATAAGATCTATACGGCAGTCATAAGACCGATGTGGGGGCAGCACACTAGCCTTTACTGGATCAAAGACGTCTTTAAAGTCAGAATATTCAGGAGGGAGACTTGGTTCATCTTGTGTAACACTAGCACAGTGTAATACTGTGCTCTCTTCTGTACCTGCTTCTTGATAGCAATTGGTTCTACAGAAAGAGGAATCCAAAGTAACAGTTCTATTCACCCAATCAATTTTTGGGTTATGAGTTGTTAACCAGGGTACCCCGAGAATCAAACCAAAATTAGGAGTATCTATCAGATCAAAGCTAATCACCTCTGTGTGCCCGTTCTGACAGACCATAACAAGTGGACTTGTTTGTTTTGTGATTAATCCAGAGGTCAATTCTGACCCATCCACTGCACATACTGCTTCTGGACAAGGCTTTAGGCACATAGGAAGTCCTAAGATTTCAGCTAACTTATTATCCACAAAATTTCCTGTCGCGCCTGAGTCTAGTAGGACAGGGAGAGAATGCCTCACTTGGGTAGTAACAATTAAAACGACCTGAATTCTGAAATGTCTAGGTATGTGCGGTACCCTGAAGGCTGCAGCATTAGAGGTTTGATTAAGATGTTTTCTCGAACAAGTAACCTCTCCCCTTGTCGAGCTTAATCGTTTCCCGATTCAGTTGAGGAGGTGGAGGAAACAGCACCCTTTCGTGGAGTTTTAGGCTTTACTGGACATTCTCTGGCAAAGTGACCTGCCCTGCCACAATATAAACATAATTGAAATTTTCTCCTTCTTTCTTTTTCCTCTGATGTGAGTGGACCTCTGAGTGTCCCTATTTGCATAGGCTCTGGTTCAGGGAGTTTATTATCTGTGTCTTTCTTCTCGTGTCTAATAAAAGTTAACCGTGATTCCAGTTTGTATTTATCTCTCTTTCTTTCTCCTAGTCTATGTTCTAATTTCACAACTAAATCTACAAAGTCCGAATAGTCTTTTGGCAAATCAACGATATGAGCCAGCGCGTCTTTTAACTCGTCTCTCAAACCTTTATAAAAAAGGGAGACACGCTTTTCTTCTGGCCACTGTGTCTCAGTGAGTAAACGATTAAAACTAGTGAGATAGGTCAATAAATCCTTGTTACCTTGTTTAAGATTTAAAAGCTCATTATCACTTGCCTGCATGAAAGTGTGTTTTGCAAAAAGGCTGGTCATGGTACGTTTAAATTGATTCCAATTATGGAGGATGGGATCATCTCTATCCACGAAAGGAATTGACCAATTGGCTGCTGTGCCACCCAAATAAGACAAGACGAATGCCACTTTCGTATCATCAGTAGGGAACTGTTGTGGCTTACAAATGAAGTGTAATTGACATTGATTGATAAAAACATGGAATTTGTTACTATCTCCATGAAAACGTTCAGGTGCTGCTAAGGGCACAACATTAGGAACATTAACAGTAACCTCAACTGGGGAAGGCAAAGTTGTATGTTTTGATGGCGCCCCTGTCTCTGAGGAGGTTTTAAACAAAGGCGTAGAAGCTGTGTTCACTGAGATCCCCTAAATTTATACCTGCTTAAATCCTGTTTTAAAGAGGTATTCTCCATCTTTAATCTCTCTATTTCCTCTTGCATATGTTGCAAGATACCAGACACTGATTCATTATGAGCCAAGTCCTCATTTAGGGCCTGCGCCATATCCGTGACGTCAATGCCCTCTATTTCTTCCCCGGTATTCATCGTCCACCAGAACTGAAATGTTTTAAGGCTTGTGCTTCTGTCAAAGCCCAGCTCACCTGAGTTCTTGTTCAGTTCTGATGGAGGTTGAAGACAATCCGACCCCACCCTGAAACTGCTTGTTCCAGCACACTAGTTTTTAAAACAGTGCACTAAGAACAGAAGCTCAAGGGAAGGGGGGAAGTGGATAAAATAAAAAAAAGAGAGACAACACCGTTCTTGCGTTTCCACTGTTGAAGTGCTGCACAAATCTGCGGCCCTTTCTGACTTCTGTAGAAACTGGTGCCTAATGAAACATAAACAAAGAACAGATAAGTGCAACCTATTCCCAAATGGGTTCCTGACCATCCCTTTATTTATTAGAAATTCTCTTCTAAAAGTACCTCTTGGATCCTGGTCTCTAGTTTCCAGGTTTTGAATGTGTTACTGCTCTGGGATGTGTTTTCTATTACTGTAAAGCTTCTAAAACATTAAACAAATACCGTTATCAGAATTACCAATATCAAACATTCATCATAATATAACTAAAGCCTAAATTCCCAATAGCAGACTCACTTTTCGCATATTTCCAGAATCTTTTATAAAACAAATACTGTACTTTTACATCAAAATACAGCATGTAATTTGTGCAAGTCCTTGATTTACTGTTTGCCTTGCTGTCAATGGTTTCCACTGTTCGATTCCCAAAAGTTCCATGAAAAAAAACAATGTCCGCTTCACAAAGTCCTGCAAAATACTCCTGCAACAAAGAGCCTGAATCACAATGCTCGTGGAAGGCACTTCGCCTCAAACTGTCTATACATGAATCCAGAAATTGCCGTCAAAGCTCCCTCAGGTAATAAAAAGTTTTGCACTTACTTGTTGCTGGCAAGAGATACTGATCAGTCTAACCTTGTCTTCTTTCTCTTTTGCAGGTTACTCGTAGGAGAGAGGCTGAGGCAAGGAGGAACCGGAAACCAGAAGAAGGAAGAGCCAGCAGCTGCGCCCATTGAAGTCAAAGAAAGTCTGTAAAGAGCAGGAGTGCCAGCGCCGAGGGATCTGTTCTCAGGTAAGCGGGAGGTAGACGAGCACAAGCACTGGGTGAGGCTCGGGGGATGCCTTTTATAGACAGGGCTGGGTGTGGTTTGAAGAGCTGGGTGTGGTTTGAAGGGCTGGGTGTGGTCCTCACATGCTGCACATGTTCTTGGAAGGTGTGCAGAGCTGGGTGTGGTTTGAAGAGCTGGGTGTGGTCCTCACATGCTGCACATGTTCTTGAAAGGTGTGCAGAGTTTCAGTTATTATGCAAATGAGTTGGATTAACACATGGCCTAGGGAGGAGTGTTTTAAAGAAGCCTTGGTAAAAGCAAGGCCCAATGTGTAAACAAAACAGCACATTAAACAACATACACAGAAGCCTGGGGGGGGGAAGGTGAGATAACAAGAAAGGCTTTCAATAGTAAGTTTAAAAGGGAGCTATTACAGAACCCACTAGTGCAGTGAGAGGGGACATGCTCTTTGCTGTGTACAAACCCTAACAGTTGCCCCCCTCAAAGGCCCTCCTACAGGACGGGGTTTTCCTGGATTTTTAAAATAAAACCGTCTAATCAGCTGTGGGGCATGTACATATGATGCTGGTTCCCATGAATTCTCAGATTCATCATATCCTTTCCATTCTACTAAATAAAACAGACGTCCACTAATTCTTTTTGAGTCTTTTATGCTTTTCACTTCATATTCCAGATTTCCCTTAATTGGTATGGGTGGAGGTGGTGGTTCAGGTCGGGTTTTTGAGTTGTACGGCTTAAGCAAGGACACATGGAATGTAGTATGTACTGGATATTCTTTTGGTAAATCTAATTTTACTGTTACCGGGTTTACTATGGCAGTTATACTAAAGGGTCCAATGAAACGTGGTTGCAGCTTTCGGGATCCCTCTATGTTTAGGTTTTTTGTGGAGAGCCATACCTTGTCACCAATTTTATACATTGGGGCCTCAGACCTGTGTTTGTCTGCTTGTCTTTTCATGCTTTCCTTGTACTTTAATAAATGTTTCCTGGCTTTGTCTTGTATGTCACCTAACCTCGTTAGTCTATCCGTTACTGTAGGCAACAGGGAATCTTCTAAGAAAATGGGTATAGCTCTTGGATGATACCCCTGCAAGAAATAGAATGGTGAGCAAAGTAGAGCTGAATGCTCAGTATTATTATAAACAAACTCTGCTACAGGAAGAGCTTCCAACCATTCACTAGAATAATCAGCCAATAAACAACGTAGCGTTTGAAGTAAGGTTTGGTTCAGTCGTTCAGTCTGTCCATCTGTCTCTGGGTGGAAAGCAGTGGATAAGGCCACATCTATTTTCAGTTTTTCACATAATTTTTTCCAAAATCTGGAGTTGAACTGGCTCCCTCGGTCTGACACCACTTTGCTTGGCAAACCATGTAAACGCACAATTTCCCTTATAAAAATATCGGCAAATTCTGCCGCCGTGGGTAATTTCCGTAATGGTACAAAATGTGCCATTTTAGATAAAAAATCCACTATAACCAACACTGTTGTGAAGGATTTTACAGGTGGTAAACCTACAATAAAGTCTACGCTCACAGTGTGCCAAGGTTGTTTGGGTGTTGGCATTGGTATTAACAAGCCGTCAGGAGCCTTATGAGAAGATTTATGTCTTGCACAAATTGGACAGGTAGTGACAAATTGCTTAATGTCCTTTCTTATAGTGTCCCACCAAAAGTGTTTTTGCACATTTTCCAGGGTTTTTACCCAACCAGGATGACCTGCCAACGGTGAGGCGTGATGCCAAATTATCACCTGTGTTTGTAATTCAGAGGTGGGCACTAACAGCATGTTGTCGTGATACAATAAACCTCGTTGTATTGTGTTATGGGAATCCTTTAACCAATCCTGAGGTGCTATTTGCATGTGTGCATTATATAGATCTGTGATGAAATCCTTCTGTTGTACTGGTGCCAACAACTTTTGGAGAGGAATAATGGGTTCTCCTATTTTATCTTGTTTCATGTCTGAGGTATGTCCGTATCTAGATAACACATCAGATTGAATTTGTTGTGCACCTTGTCTACAGGTTATAACAAAGTCAAATGTGCTAAAAAAATTTAACCAGCACATCTGACGTGGTGTTAGTGCTTTAAGTGATCCAAAAAACTGTAGGTTCTTATGGTCAGAAAAGATTGTAACTGGGTACTTGGCTCCCATTAAATGGTGCCTCCATTCTGAAAAGGCTACTTTGATAGCTAGTAGTTCCCTTTCAGCCACAGTGTAATTTTGTTCAGCTGGCAATAACTTTTTGGAATAGAAGGCTATAGGATGTAACTGGCCATCTACTGCATCTCGTTGAGAGAGAACTCCTCCTAAAGCTACTTGTGAAGCATCCGCTTCAACAAAAAAGGGCAAGTCAGGATCAGGATGTTTCAGAATTGGGGCTGAAGTGAACTTTTGTTTTAGGAGTTGAAAGGCGTGTGCCGCCTCATCAGTCCAAAGAAATCGTTGCTCTTTCCGCAACAAGGTAGTTATTGGGGCCGCAATGTCTGCAAAATGTGCAATAAACCTCCTATAAAAATTGGCGAAACCCAGAAATTTCTGAATATCTTTTACAGAGGATGGTTCTGGCCAATCAGCAATAGCACTGATTTTCTTTACATCCATAGTTATTCCTTGAGGTGACAGGCAGTATCCTAAAAAGTCCACCTTGTTGACATTAAAAGTACACTTTTCTAACTTAGCAAAAAGATGATTTTCTTTTAACTTTGATAATACTGCACGAACATGTTGGGTATGTTCTTCTGAGTTCTTAGAGTAAATGAGGATGTCGTCTATGTATACTATGACACAAACGTCCAGGAATTCGTGTAGGACCTCATTTATAAAGAACTGAAAGGCCGCAGGGGCATTACATAACCCAAAGGGCATTACTGTGTACTCAAATAAACCAAACTTTGTCTTGAAAGCTGTCTTCCACTCATCCCCCTCTTTTACTCGGACCAGGTGGTAAGCTCCCCGCAGATCTAGTTTAGTGTATACAGTAGAATGTCTTAATTGATCCAACAACACAGGTATTAGAGGAAGAGGATATTTATTCTTTATTGTAGCCTTATTTAGTCCTCTATAATCGATACACGCGCGCCGGGATTTATCCGGCTTTGGGATAAAAAAGAGTGGAGATGACACTGGAGATGTGGAATGACGGATGAACCCAGACTGTAGTAGGTCATCTAGGTAGGTTCTTAAGTATTTGGTTTCTTCGTCAGTCAAAGCATATACTCTGTTATTAGGTAAAGGGGCCCCTGGGATAAGATCTATACGGCAGTCATAAGACCGATGTGGGGGCAGCACACTAGCCTTTACTGGATCAAAGACGTCTTTAAAGTCAGAATATTCAGGAGGGAGACTTGGTTCATCTTGTGTAACACTAGCACAGTGTAATACTGTGCTCTCTTCTGTACCTGCTTCTTGATAGCAATTGGTTCTACAGAAAGAGGAATCCAAAGTAACAGTTCTATTCACCCAATCAATTTTTGGGTTATGAGTTGTTAACCAGGGTACCCCGAGAATCAAACCAAAATTAGGAGTATCTATCAGATCAAAGCTAATCACCTCTGTGTGCCCATTCTGACAGACCATAACAAGTGGACTTGTTTGTTTTGTGATTAATCCAGAGGTCAATTCTGACCCATCCACTGCACATACTGCTTCTGGACAAGGCTTTAGGCACATAGGAAGTCCTAAGATTTCAGCTAACTTATTATCCACAAAATTTCCTGTCGCGCCTGAGTCCAGTAGGACAGGGAGAGAATGCCTCACTTGGGTAGTAACAATTAAAACAACCTGAATTCTGAAATGTCTAGGTATGTGCGGTACCCTGAAGGCTGCAGCATTAGAGGTTTGATTAAGATGTTTTCTCGAACAAGTAACCTCTCCCCTTGTCGAGCTTAATCGTTTCCCGATTCAGTTGAGGAGGTGGAGGAAACAGCACCCTTTCGTGGAGTTTTAGGCTTTACTGGACATTCTCTGGCAAAGTGACCTGCCCTGCCACAATATAAACATAATTGAAATTTTCTCCTTCTTTCTTTTTCCTCTGATGTGAGTGGACCTCTGGGTGTCCCTATTTGCATAGGCTCTGGTTCAGGGAGTTTATTATCTGTGTCTTTCTTCTCGTGTCTAATAAAAGTTAACCGTGATTCCAGTTTGTATTTATCTCTCTTTCTTTCTCCTAGTCTATGTTCTAATTTCACAACTAAATCTACAAAGTCCGAATAGTCTTTTGGCAAATCAACGATATGAGCCAGCGCGTCTTTTAACTCGTCTCTCAAACCTTTATAAAAAAGGGAGACACGCTTTTCTTCTGGCCACTGTGTCTCAGTGAGTAAACGATTAAAACTAGTGAGATAGGTCAATAAATCCTTGTTACCTTGTTTAAGATTTAAAAGCTCATTATCACTTGCCTGCATGAAAGTGTGTTTTGCAAAAAGGCTGGTCATGGTACGTTTAAATTGATTCCAATTATGGAGGATGGGATCATCTCTATCCACGAAAGGAATTGACCAATTGGCTGCTGTGCCACCCAAATAAGACAAGACGAATGCCACTTTCGTATCATCAGTAGGGAACTGTTGTGGCTTACAAATGAAGTGTAATTGACATTGATTGATAAAAACATGGAATTTGTTACTATCTCCATGAAAACGTTCAGGTGCTGCTAAGGGCACAACATTAGGAACATTAACAGTAACCTCAACTGGGGAAGGCAAAGTTGTATGTTTTGATGGCACCCCTGTCTCTGAGGAGGTTTTAAACAAAGGCGTAGAAGCTGTGTTCCACTGAGATCCCCTAAATTTATACCTGCTTAAATCCTGTTTTAAAGAGGTATTCTCCATCTTTAATCTCTCTATTTCCTCTTGCATATGTTGCAAGATGCCAGACACTGATTCATTATGAGCCAAGTCCTCATTTAGGGCCTGCGCCATATCCGTGACGTCAATGCCCTCTATTTCTTCCCCGGTATTCATCGTCCACCAGAACTGAAATGTTTTAAGGCTTGTGCTTCTGTCAAAGCCCAGCTCACCTGAGTTCTTGTTCAGTTCTGATGGAGGTTGAAGACAATCCGACCCCACCCTGACACTGCTTGTTCCAGCACACTAGTTTTTAAAACAGTGCACTAAGAACAGAAGCTCAAGGGAAGGGGGGAAGTGGATAAAATAAAAAAAAGAGAGACAACACCGTTCTTGCGTTTCCACTGTTGAAGTGCTGCACAAATCTGCGGCCCTTTCTGACTTCTGTAGAAACTGGTGCCTAATGAAACATAAACAAAGAACAGATAAGTGCAACCTATTCCCAAATGGGTTCCTGACCATCCCTTTATTTATTAGAAATTCTCTTCTAAAAGTACCTCTTGGATCCTGGTCTCTAGTTTCCAGGTTTTGAATGTGTTACTGCTCTGGGATGTGTTTTCTATTACTGTAAAGCTTCTAAAACATTAAACAAATACCGTTATCAGAATTACCAATATCAAACATTCATCATAATATAACTAAAGCCTAAATTCCCAATAGCAGACTCACTTTTCGCATATTTCCAGAATCTTTTATAAAACAAATACTGTACTTTTACATCAAAATACAGCATGTAATTTGTGCAAGTCCTTGATTTACTGTTTGCCTTGCTGTCAATGGTTTCCACTGTTCGATTCCCAAAAGTTCCATGAAAAAAAACAATGTCCGCTTCACAAAGTCCTGCAAAATACTCCTGCAACAAAGAGCCTGAATCACAATGCTCGTGGAAGGCACTTCGCCTCAAACTGTCTATACATGAATCCAGAAATTGCCGTCAAAGCTCCCTCAGGTAATAAAAAGTTTTGCACTTACTTGTTGCTGGCAAGAGATACTGATCAGTCTAACCTTGTCTTCTTTCTCTTTTGCAGGTTACTCGTAGGGGAGAGGCTGAGGCAAGGAGGAACCGGAAACCAGAAGAAGGAAGAGCCAGCAGCTGCGCCCATTGAAGTCAAAGAAAGTCTGTAAAGAGCAGGAGTGCCAGCGCCGAGGGATCTGTTCTCAGGTAAGCAGGAGATAGACGAGCACAAGCACTGGGTGAGGCTCGGGGATGCCTTTTATAGACAGGGCTGGGTGTGGTTCGAAGAGCTGGGTGTGGTTTGAAGGGCTGGGTGTGGTCCTCACATGCTGCACATGTTCTTGGAAGGTGTGCAGAGCTGGGTGTGGTTTGAAGAGCTGGGTGTGGTCCTCACATGCTGCACATGTTCTTGAAAGGTGTGCAGAGTTTCAGTTATTATGCAAATGAGTTGGATTAACACATGGCCTAGGGAGGAGTGTTTTAAAGAAGCCTTGGTAAAAGCAAGGCCCAATGTGTAAACAAAACAGCACATTAAACAACATACACAGAAGCCTGGGGGGGGGGAAGGTGAGATAACAAGAAAGGCTTTCAATAGTAAGTTTAAAAGGGAGCTATTACAGAACCCACTAGTGCAGTGAGAGGGGACATGCTCTTTGCTGTGTACAAACCCTAACACTGTCCCCGCCATGGAGCTCCCCTCGCCCTCCGTCCCACTGGTGAAGTCCGATTCCGTAGTGTGGCCCTCCATGGCCATGTGGGATGCAGCCCCCTGGTGCTCCGGTGCCACTGCTCCTCCGCCTGATGATGCTAATGCACACAAGAACAGGGAGACCAGAAAAAGGGGGGGGACGACAGAAGAAAGACATGTTTAGTGCATGCATTAACGCTACCGTTGGCGGACACGACAGACACAGAAGCCCCCTGCACTACGCCGAGCTCTTGGGCTCCACTGTTCAATCCCTGGGAAATGGCCTACAAGGCTATGGACGACATCTGCACACATAGATGACACAGGGGCATGACTAGGTGTACTTGGCACTCTACAGAGGTGGGCTGGGGTGCCACATGGCCTGCCTTACGGAGGGACCTTGCCTACTAAACTTGCCCTGGCCTAGGGAAACCCACAGCCCACCTCCCCCCACCCAGACCGCCAGCGTACATCGTCATTGGCTCCTGGGACCCATAGGGTCTAATGTTAACCAATGCAGCATTGCGCCGCGGTCTTCGACCGCCTACCGCGACGGTGTACAACGCCAGCGCAGCTACCTCACATCCCATTGTCCCACTTTACAGGTCAGGCAGCCGCCATTTCAGGGGCCCACATGGCTTCATTTTCAACTGCGTCACACATACCTAGGCCTAGACTCAACACACATACAGGCCACTTTTTGATTATGAATGGTGTTCTGTGTACGCTGTTGGTACGTACCTCAGAGTTGTTTGACTCTGTGCTCACTGTTGTCCTTCATAGGCACCGTCCGCTGGGACATGTGAGGAGATGGCGGCATCCTCCGGTGTACCGACCGTTGGTGGACCTGTCGACAATGGAGGAACGACATGTGATAATCATATCCAGGAACTGTGTACCCAGTTGGAGCCAGACCTGATGTCAGCTATCCGCCATCCCACACGAATCCCCCCTCAAGTGCAGGTGCTGTTAGTACTCCATTTCCTTGTAAGTGGGTCATTTCAAACAACAGTGGCCATAGCATCAGGGATGTCCCAGCCTATGTTTTCCAACGTGTTGTCCAGAGTATTGTCTGCCCTGATGAAACTCATGCGGAGCTACATCGTTTTCCCTCAGGTGGAGGATTTGCCTACAGTGAAAGGTGATTTCTATGCCCTGGGACATATCCCCAATATCATAGGTGCCATTGATGGGACCCATGTGGCTTTGGTACCCCCCCACAGGAGTGAACAGGTGTACAGAAACCGGAAGAGTTACCATTCGATGAATGTACAGATGGTATGTTCGGCAGACCAGTACATCTCCCATGTGAATGCCATGTTCCCTGGCTCAGTGCATGTCGCTTACATCCTGCGGAATAGCAGCATCCCTTTTGTGATGGGTCAACTCCCAAGGCACTGTGTGTGGCTATTAGGTGAGCACAATGAAGCTAGTCAGTGGGAATGGTTGTCTGGGTCTGGGGATATCCCTCCAGGTTAGTGTGTGTCTAACAGTTGTCCCTCGCCATTTGCAGGTGACTCTGGTTACCCCAACCTGTCATGGCTGCTGACCCCAGTGAGAATCCCAGGACAAGGGCAGAGGAACGCTACAATGAGGCCCATGGGCGAACTAGGAGGGTGATCGAGCGGACCTTCGGCCTCCTGAAGGCCAGGTTCAGGTACCTCCATATGACAGGTGCATCCCTATTCTACTCACCAAAGAAGGTGTGCCAGATCATCGTGGCCTGCTGTATGCTTCACAACTTGGCTTTGCAACAACAGGTGCCTTTTCTGCAGGAGGATGGTCCAGATGGCCGTGTTGTTGCAGCTGTGGAGCCTGTGGACAGTGAAGACGAGGAAGCAGAGGAAGAAGACATGGACAACAGGGACTCAGTGATCCAGCAATATTTCCAGTGAGACACAGGTAAGAATACAAACCTGCCTACTACATGTACTTTAACACTACTACCTCTCTACTGTCTGTCGTTTTCATCCAGTGTATGGTCACTGAGTTGTCACTTTCCCTTACGATTTCACAGATATGGGTCCCACTGTGTGACATCTGCTTTGATTACTCATGAACTAGAGCTGTGTGACATAGGTATGTTGACATTACCAATGAAAAAGCTTTTTGCCACAGTTATTGCTAATACAGTATTCCGAAATCACAGACAGACTCCAGATTGTTTTGTGCTTTAAGGGTGTTTATTTAAGTGCTCAATATTGTAGGGGGTTGTAAAATGGTGAGGGTTGATGGTGGAGGAATGTCCATGGCAGAGTCCAGTCTATGAGTCGCACAGGTGCATTGCCCAAATGGGCATAGGAAGTGGAGCTGGGGCAGTTAAACGATGGACAGGGTGACAAAGTGGGACAGTAGGATGACAATCAGGGTGGTCTCATTTCTTGGCGGGGGTCTTCGCATCGTTCTCTGTCTTTGTCCTGGAACTCAGGGACCGCTTGCGGGGTGGTTCTCCCTCTGCAGGGGGTGGGGTGCTGGTGTGGTGGTCCTGTGGCGGTGCCTCCTGTCCACTAGCGCCGGCGGAGGTGGTGGGCAGTTCATCGTCCAGGCTAGTATCAGGGGCCCCTTGTAGTGTCACAGTGTCCCTCCTGGTGTTGAGTACTTCCTTCAGCACCCCTACGATGGTGCCCAGGGTGGAATTGATGGTTCTGAGTTCCTCCCTTAAGCCAAATACTGTTCCTCCTGCAGCCGCTGGGTCTCCTGAAACTTGGCCAGTACCGTTGCCATCGTCTCCTGGGAGTGGTGGTAGGCTCCCATGATGGAGGAGAGGGCCTCGTGGAGAATGGGTTCCCTGGGCCTGTCCACCCCCTGTCGCACATTAGCCCTCCCAGTTCCCCTGTGTTCCTGGGCCTCCGTCCCCTGGACCTTGTGCCCACTACCACTGCCCCCAGGTCCCTGTTGTTGTTGGGGTGGTGGGTTAGCCTGGGTTCCCTGTAGTGGTGGACACACTGCTGATTGACGTGTCCTGGGGACGGAGGTATGGGCCAGCTGGGTGGGTGCTGTGCTGGTGTTTCCAGAGGGGGCAAGCTCTGTAGGTGCCTGTGACTGGGTGTGGGGAACCGCCTGTCCCGAGGTCCCCGATGGGCCTGGCTGGTCATCTAGATCCAGTTGGACAGAGGTGCTGTCATCACTGTGGGCCTCTTCTGTTGGTGGTGTGGACATGTGTGGACCCTCCTATCCGGTGACGTTGGTTAGGGGTCCTGCAGGGGTATAAAAGCATGATTATTGCATCTGTGTGTGTCAAGGTGTGCAATGGGTGGGTGACCGTGTACCCCAGTGCTTGCATTGCTGTGTGGGACCTTGTGTGATGATGGTTTAGGGGGGTGTATGGGTATGTGCAGTGGGCATGCTTTAGCGATGGGTGTCCATGCTTTGTTGTTGCATGCAGGGCTTGGTGTTGGGATGGGTGGGTTGTGATAGTGGGACATTTGTGAGGAGTAGGAGTGATGGGGGTGAGGGTGAGGGTGGGGGTATGTGCTGGCATGCAGGTAGAGTGGGGGATGTAATAGTTAAGATTTGACTTAACAGAGTCCATTCCTCCACCTACTCCTGCGAGTCCCTCAGGATGCAGAATCGCCAAGACCTGCTCCTCCCATGTTGTTAGTTGTGGGGGAGGAGGTGGGGGACTGCCGCCAGTCCGCTGAATCGCCAGGTGGTGTCTGGAGACCACGGAACGCACCTTCCCTCGTAGGTCGTTCCACCTCTTCCTGATGCCCTCCCGATTTCTTGGGTGCTGTCCCACTGCGTTGACCCTGTCCACTATTCTTCGCCATAGCTCCATCTTCCTTGCAATTGAGGTGTGCTGCACCTGTGATCCAAATAGCTGTGGCTCTACCTGAACGATTTCCTCCACCATGACCCTGAGCTCCTCCTCCGAGAACCTGGGGTGTCTTTGCCGTGCCATGGGGTGGTGTAGGTGATGTGTGGGGTGGTGTGTGGGGTGATAAGTGTGCTGATATGTAGTGGTGTGTTGTGTGAGGTGCGTGGAAGTTATGTGGGTGATGGTGTTGTGTGCCTGTGGATGCTAGTGTTATTGATGGTGGTGTCTCTCTCTGGCTTTCGTTCGTGATTTGTGGTCGTATGGGTTTGTGGGTGATGTGGGTGTGTGTTTTATATTGTATTGAGTGTGTGGGAGTGGTGTGTGTATGTGTATCAGGTGTGTGCATTTCGAATTGTCCAATGTGGCTGTGTTTTGAAGATGTGTGTGTATTTTGAGCGTGGCAGTGTGTACCGCCAATGGAATACCGCGGTTGAAAGACCGCCGCGTGGATTCGTGGGTCGTGATAGTGTGGGCGTATTTCTGTTGGCGTGACGGTGGAGGTTTTTTTTTCGCCAGTTTATCACTGACCTTTGGTGTGGCGGATTGTGTTGGTATCTGAATTTTGGCAGATTCCGAGCAGTGGGTCATAATGACAGTGGTGGAATTCCGCAGCCCAGCGGTGTGTTGGCGGTCTTCTGCACGGCGGTAAGCGGCTTTTACCGCCAATGTTGTAATGACCGCCACAGTGTGTTCCAATTTTGTTCCCTACAGGAGAAGGTGGTCTTTATGATGAAAGTCCAGTACTGATTCCTTCATCAGAATATAGATCAAGTAGATTATATTCTAAAGATCCACGGTTTAGTTCAAACATTCCATACATTTTACACCTTTTGTGTGAATGTTATCTGTCAGTGCTATCATGCTGTAGGTCATGTTATGAAAACAGGGACACTGTTTAATGATATCACTGCAAGAGATTTTGTGGAAAGAGCACATGGTAAAGAGGAGGCACTAGAGAGCAATTTGATGAATATCAAGACTTGATAATGTGGTACCAATGAATACTGGTTCCGTTAGCATGGTGAGCTTAAGTGTATGTTACGCAATCTAAGGGCACCTACATGGTTTATCACTTTGAGCTGTGCAAAGTATGCTTGGGATGATCTTCATGACCTTCTCAATAAAATGAATGCAAGCATTGCAGGGATTAATTTCAAAACATCTGGTGAATTGTGTTCCATTGATCCTCTAGACCTTTGTAGATACTTTAAGAACAGATGTGAAGCCATGATCCAATTTATCTATCAGAAATAGAACCCATCACTGGGTGAGATTGTGGACTTTTTCTGGAGAAAAGAATACCCAGCTAAAGATGCATGACATATCCATATGTTATTGTGGGTAAAAGATGCACCAAATTTGGTAAAGAAACTGATGAGTCAGCATTATCATTCATTGAGCAATATGTAACTTGTGACAATCAAGAAGAGTCTCACAAAAGAACTATTAGGCAACAAGTCTTTCAATCCTAGTCCTATAAATGGGGCAAATATTGTTGACAGAGATACAGAGCAAAAGGGAAATCCTACTCGAAGTAACACTTTGGATTCCCTAGGCATATACTCTCCATTGGAAGAGTGAACAGTTTGATGCCGGCAGTCTGACACACTGATATAAAGTCCTTAAGGTCCAACTCCATCTTAGGTTGGCACCGACTCCTTCTTAGTCCAGGGAGTTTGCCATCTTCCTCAGCTTAGACAATGAACACCACTATGTTCCCTGATTTAAGCAGAATTATTGCCATGTCTACCTGTTAAAACAGATGTCACCAGACCTTATCTTCCTAGGAACTGTGATAGCATCAAGTTCTTCAATTAATGTCATAGATACAACATCTAATGTGACATTTGTCTGGGTCGAATGTCTACTACTCATCATGTCAAGTTTAAATAGGTACACATACAAAAATAAATCCAAAATAATGTAGTCTGTATTTACATCCTTTTGCCTAATATGTGTATATGGAAATGTCTGGAATGAACACCTTGAGGCATATAACCTATGTCAGGCACTCCTAAACCGATGTCAGAAACTCCATTTTCTGCTAAGATGTAGGGACATATTTACAGTTCATTTGCGCCGAATTTGCATCCATTTTTATGACGCAAATTTGGCGCAAAACTAACTCCATATTTATATTTTGACGTTAGAGCTGTCTAATGTCAAAATATTGGAGTTTTTACCATTTTTTAAATGCGTGAACCTACCTTGCATCAATGAGATGCAAGGTAGCCATTCCCATCTAAAAAATGGTGCAAACCCGATAGCCCCATATTTATCTGCCCATGCTAAAATGACACATGGGTGAGAGGAGTGGCTAAATAATGGTGCAAAGCTTGCTTTGCACCATTTTTTAACGCCTGGGTCAGAGCAAGCATTAGGGGACCTATTGTCCCATTTCCATGGTTGAACACTATGGAATGGGTTCACAGGTGCCCTCCTCAAGCCCCAGGAACACCCCCACCCACACCAGAGGGACACCGGAGGATGGGGGACCCAATCCCAGTTAAGTAGGGTAAGTATAGGTCAGTGTTATTTTTTTGCATTTAAAGTGCCATTGGGGGCCCAGCTTGGGGCCCCCTGCATGGCACAGGGTCCAATGGCCATGCCCAGGGGACACACCTGCTTCCAGCACACTTTGTACTTCGGAGAGGATACATCTCTCCTGAAGCCTTAAGTTGATAAAGCCAAGTCCCGAAGGAAGACACACTAACTGTTGTTGCAGTGGGTGCTTTCTCTTCAGGGGATGCACTGTTTTCACATTTGTCAATAAGGTGTGCAATACACCTTTTCTCCCTAAGGAACTCTAGACTGCAAGTTGCTCTGCCTTTCATGCTCTCATAAAATTGTGGATAGACGTAGGTGTTATGGTGTTAAGTTTTACATAATATTTTAAATTACATTTAATTAATGCTGGAAATATCCATTTCATTCTGTTATTTATAACATGTCTTGCTGCTGTTTTTAGAATATTCTGTGTAGTTGTTTTAGACATACTGAGAAACAGATTTCCCCTCTAATAATAACTTATTTTAACATAAAAAGTTTTCACTCTCCTAAGTACAGTGTGTGTGATACTGTGACTAATACAATAAGGTTTCTTATTGTTTCCAAGGTGTCCTTGAGCCCTTTATATGATTGTTATTAACTCAAAAGCAATATGTCTATGTCACTTAGACAGTGAATAGTGTTTTGTGCGGCTACAATAACTTGTCTTTCACATTAATTGCTGGTGCATCGATCCAAGTTCACCCATGTCACCCATGGGTGGGAAGGCACCCCTGGTAGAGTTATGTCAAAGTCATAACTTACACAACAACACTGTTACTGGAAAAACATGTAAAAACACATCTAACCTAAAAAGAAGTGAGGCTTCAAAATTTATCAATGATTATAATCCTGTCCATGTGGAATGCTAATATGGATATTCAGTTTGTATCACACAGTTCTATTGCTGTAGCTTGTGATGTCACTTCACATATAACAAAGTCATCGAAGACAGAAATGAAGGATATACAGGAAAAGATAGCAGCAGGGAAGTCTTTAAGTAAAAAGCTTTACCGTTTTACTTTAAAGATGCTCTCACACACAGAGATTGGATCTTATGAACCTTCTGACAAGCTCAGTTCCTGTGGCTTATACGGGAAGTCCAAATCAATCATATGGGCAAGTTTTGGTCTGGTACCATCATGAAAGCATGTGTTGAAATAATTTCCTGATATTCAGTATCTCGCTCGGTGTGACCCAGAATCTACTAACCTACTTAAACTTAAAACCAATAGGATGGACACCTATTATCCTAATCGGAGTGCCCAACTAGAGAAACTTTGGGGGTCATTCTGACCTTGGCGGTAAAAGGCCCTTACCGCCGGTCAGAAGTCCGCCATTCTACCGCCGCGGCCGCGGTAAACCGCCACGGTCATTCTGACCACCAACTGTGAAACCGCCAAAAATCCGACATCCAAGGAAGGCCGCCACATCAGCGGGCCGCGGAAAACTGGAGATGACCAAACCTCCACCGTCACGCCAACACAAACACGCCCATGCCATTCTGACCCACGAATCCACGCGGCGGTCTTTCAACCGCGGTATTCCATTGGCGGTACACACCGCCGCGGTCAAAATACACACCCAGCTCCAAAACACTGCCACATTGGACATTTTGAAATACGCACACCTGAGACACATACAAACAACACACCCACACATCCAATCAACTATAAAACACACACCCACATCACCCACAAACCCCCACTAGTTGGAAATCGGAGCGAAGGCGAGAGCGAGAGAGATAGAGATAGAGAGAGCGAGCACAGCAATAGAAAACCCCAACACACACAGGAACCCAACTTCATCACCCACACCACATCTACGCACACATCACCACATATCACCACGCACATCACCACAAACACCACCCCACACCTCATCCACACCACCCCATGGCACCCCAAAGACACCCAAGGTTTTCGGACCAAGAACTCCGGGTCATGGTGGAGGAAATCATGAGGGTTGAGCCCCAGCTCTTCGGCACACAGGTGCAGCACACCACCATAGCAAGGAAGGCTGAGCTATGGCAAAGGATCATAGACAGGGTCAACGCTGTGGGACAGCATCCCAGAAATCGGGAAGATATCAGAAAGCGATGGAACGACCTACGGGGGAAGGTGCGCTCGATGATCTCCAGGCACAACATCACTGTGCAGAAGACTGGCGGCGGACCCCCACCCACTCCACCCCAATTCACAGCATGGGAGCAAGAGGTGGTAAACATCCTGCATCCTGATGGCCTCGCTGGAGTACACGGAGGAATGGACTCTGGTAAGTCGAATCTCAACTACTTCACCCCCCCAACCACCAGCATGCCAACCCCCCCCTCACCCCCAATCTCAACCCCCCAGCACACAACCTCCCTGCCAATGTCTCACCAGCACAACCCACCCTAAACAACACCAACCCCTGAATGCCAACACAAACCATAGACAGCCACCACCAAAGCATGACCATTGCACATACCCATACCCCCACCCCCAAACCCTCACAACACCTCCCACAAGGGAATGCCAGCACTGGGGGACAAGGGCACTCAAAATGCACGCCATGGCACACACAGAAACAATAACCATACTCCTTTACCCCTGCAGGGCCCGAACGTCAACACACCGCCACGGAGGGTCCAGATTTGTCCATCCCACCCCCAGAACAGGCTCCCAGCGAGGACAGCAGTTCTGTCGACCTGGAACCTGACGACCAGCCCGGACCATCGGGGACCTCTGGACAGTCGGTTCCCCACACACAGACACAGGCCACAGCAGACCCAAACCCCTCTGGGAACACCAGCACAGCTCCCACCCAGCGGGCCCATGGCTCTGTCTCGCGGACGCGTCAATCAGCGGTGTGTCCGCCACTACAGGGCACCCAGGCTGACCCAACACCCCAACAACAACAGGGACCTGGGGGCAGTGGTAGTGGGCACACCGTCCAGGGGACAGAGGCCCGGGGAAACAGGGCAACTGGGAGGGCTGCTGTGCGACAGGGGGGGGAGGACAGGCCCAGGGAACCGACTCTCCAAGAGGCCCTCACCACCATCATGGGAGCATATCATCACTCCCAGGAGACGATGGCGACGGTACTGGCCAGGTTCACCGAGATCCAGGCACAGCAGGAGGAACGGTACATGGGGTTCAGCAATGAACTCCGGAACATCGCTACTATGGGGACCATAGTCCAGGCCCTCAACCGGATAGAAACCACATTGAGGGACCATGTGGCACCGCAAAGGGCCCCTGTCACTAGCCAGGAACAGCCTACCACCTCCGCCGGCGCTAGTGGTCAGGAGGCCCCCACAGAACGACGGGCCACCAGAACCCCACCTCCTGCTGAAGAACAACCACCCCGCAAGAGGAACCTGAGATCTCAAAGGAAGACAGAGTAGGATGCCAAGACCCCCGCCAGCCTAATATCCCCCCGGATGTCATTCCACTGTCCCACAGTGTCACCCTGTCCAACCTTGAACTGCCCCTGCTCCATCCTTCCACAGGCATATGGACAATGCACCTGTGCGACCGAGAACTGGACTCTGCCATGGACATAACTCCACCCTCACCCATCACCGTTTTAATATCATGTACCAATATATAGCACTAAAAATAAATCACTCATTTCACAGAAATCATTCTGGAGTCAGCCTGTATTATTTACAAATGTATAACACATTACTTATCAATAATGTTCTGTTATTTATGTGTGGACAACATACCGATGTCAATAAGCATTAGTCCATGGGCTAACCAAGCAGAAGTCATGCAGTGGGTCATACAGCACTGAAAAGGGAAGGGAAAAGCAAACTTCAGTTTAAAAGAACTGGGGGGAAATACACAAAGTAAAGATGCAGGGGGCATTCAGTAAATGTTAAATGGTGTGGGTGATTCCTACCTGTGTGCTACTGAAAATACTGTTGGATAACTCTGTCCCTGTTGTCTGGGTCGTCCTCTTCGTCTTCCTCCTCTTCACTCTCCGCAGGCTCCACAGCTGCTTCAACACCACCATCTGGACCATCCTCCTGCAGGAAGGGCACCTGACGTCGCAATGCCAGATTGTGAAGCATACAGCAGGCCACGATGATCTGGCACACCTTCTTTGGTGAGTACATCAGGGATCCCCCTGTCATATGCAGGCACCTAAACCTGGCCTTCAGGAGGCCAAAGGTTCTTTCAATGATCCTCCTAGTTCGCCCATGGGCCTCATTGTACCGTTCCTCTGCCCTGGTCCGGGGATTCCTCACTGGGGTCAATAGCCAAGGCAGGTTGGGGTAACCAGAGTCACCAATTAGCCACACACGTTGTCTCTGTAGCTGTTCCATCACATAAGGGATGCTGCTATTTCGCATCACATACACCTCATGCACTGACCCAGGGAACATGGCATTCACATGGGAGATGTACTAGTCACTCAAACAGACCTCCTGGACGTTCATCGAATGGTAACTTTTCCTGTTTCTGTACACCTGCTCATCGTCTTTTGGGGGTACTAAAGCCACTTGGGTCCCATCAATGGCACCAATTATGTTGGGGATATGTCCAAGGGCATAAAAATCACCCTTCACAGTGGCCAAATCAACCTCCTCAGGGAATACAATGTAGCGCCGCATGTGTTTCGTCAGGGCAGACAACACTCTAGACAAGATTTTTGAAAACATAGGCTGAGACATTCCAGATGACATGGCCACTGTTGTCTGGAATGAGCCACTTGCCAAAAAATGGAGGACTTACAGAACCTGCACTAGAGGGGGAATTCCTGTGGGTTGGCGGATGGGGGACATCAGGGCTGGCTCCAGCTGGGCACACAGTTCATGTATAGTGGCTCGGTCAAGTCGGTATCGTAGTATGATGTGCCATTGTCGACAGGTCCACCAGCGGTCGGTACACGCGAGGATTCATCTTTCTCCTCGCAAGTCCCAGCGGACGGTGCCTAGGAAGGACAACATGGCGCACAGAGTCAATCAAATCACAGGTACGTTCACCACTGCATGCATAGCACACGATTATCTATGTATTGAAAGGCGTGTATGTGTGGCAATGCAAGGCCTAGGCCTGTGTGACACAGTACAAATAATGCCATGTGGGCCCTTGAAATGGCGGCTGCCTGACCTGTGAAGTGGGACAATGGGATGTGAGGTCAATGCGCTGGCGTGGCACACCGTGGCGGTAGGCGGTCGAAGACCGCTATACAAAGCCGCATTGGCTAACATTGAGGCCTATGGGTTTCAGGAGCCAATGACGAGGTGCGCCGGCGGTCGCGGTACGCACCGCCGTGGTACGCACCGCCGCGGGCGTGACCGCCATTTTCTATCTGCTTAATCACTCGAGACCTGATCATCCACAGGAGAGGACCTATACTGCAAGTGCTGCTGTGACCTCGGTCTGGAAGTGACAATGGCTGCTGCGACTGGGGAAAGGGCCCCTGCCTTCACGTCTGAGGAGTTGGAGAAACTTGTGGATGGGGTCCTCCCCCAGTATGCGTTACTCTACAATACACTTTGGCCCCAGACCAACAGGTAAGTACACTGGGTGCACATTCAATGGGCTATGCCTGTGTGGAGTGGGGTGGATGCTAAGTTGGTGGGGTGGGGGGCGAATGAGGAGTGCAACGCACGACAGATGAGAGCATGTGCCATATGGCAAGGTTGGGGAGGGGGGGGCCAATCGCATCTAACATGCAGATAAATGATGATTTTCCCTTCCCACCCTGTACATGTCAAATAGGTCAGCGCCCATCAGAAAGTGGACATTTGGCGTGCCATCGCCAAGGAAGTCCGGGCCCTGGGGGTCCACGTCAGACGGGGCACCCACTGCCGCAAGAGGTGGGAGGACATCCGCCGCGGGACCAGGAAGACCGCCGAGTCACTGCTGGGGATGGCCTCCCAACCTAGGAGGGGTGCCAGTCGTACCCTGACCCCCCTGATGTCCCGGATCCTGGCGGTGGCCTACCCTGATTTGGATGGGCGCTTGAGGACATCACAGCAGACACAAGGGGGTGAGTATCAGCACATTCTGCTATCTCTCTGCGCAGTGGAGGCGTCTGGGTGGGGGAGGAGGGTTGTGGGTGACATTAGGCCAGGGCGCTTTCTGTAGTGTAGTCCTCTCCTTTAGGCATGGCCCTGTGCTCCCGGCCCCCACCTCTGTAGGGTGAAAAGTACAGCTATCGATGGTCCAGCATCACACATGTGCGCCTTTGTCGTCTCTAGACCTGTTGTCCTAGTCCGAAGTACTGAGTAGTGTACCCCGAATGCGCGGCTTAGTGCATGAGGCTCCTGTGTCTGTCCTCTCCGCCAACGGTGTTGACATTGCATGCACTCAACCTGGTCTTCGTTTTTCTCTCCCCACCCTTCTTCTTCGTCTTCTTGTGCATCTGTGCATTAGCATCATCAGGCGGAGGAGAATTGGCATCGGAGCACGAGGGAGCTGCAAGTCACAAGGCCCCGGTGGGACCAGGAACAGACACCGAGGGCACCAGTGATCCGGAGGGCGAGGGGAGCACCACAACGGGGACCGGTGGTGACACCAGCGACAGCGACACGTCCTCGGATGGGAGCTCCCTAGCGGTGGCGGCAACATCCGGGCCCCCCGCCTCTACAGGTACAGCCGCCACCCAGCGCACCAGCCCCGCCCTCCCAGCAGCCCCTCAGCCTTCGCTCCGTGCCCGCTCGCCCAGGAAGGCGGGCGTCTCCTTCGCCCCAGGCACCTCAGCCCCTGCCCCTGTTACCCCTGCTGCCCTCAGTGAGGAGGTCATTGACCTCCTGCGGACCATCATTGTTGGGCAGACTACCCTTTTGAATGCCATCCAGGGGGTAGAAAGGGAGGTGCATCAGAGCAATGCCTACCTGGAGGGCATTCATTCGGGTCAGGCTGCCCATCAACGATCGTTCAATGCTCTGGCCTCAGCACTGACGGCAGCCTTTGTCCCTGTTTCCAGCCTCCCTCTTCTGACTGCCTCCAGCCTGTCTCTGTCTCCTGTTCCTCAGCCTATCCCATCCACACCATCAGACCAGCCTGCACACACCTCAACACCCAAGGGCAGCTCATCCAGACACAAGCACCACAGAACCCACAAGCATTCACGCAAGCAACACCCAGATGCAGACATTCCAACAGTCACTACCACCTCTGTGTCCCCCTCCTCCTCGTCTCCCTCCTCCCTCCCTGTGACGTCTACACTCACACCTGCATGCACACCACCATCAGCCAGTGCTTCCATCACCAGCACACCCTCCAGTCCAGTCCGCACACGTGCAGTCACCACCCCCACTACCATTTACACGTCCCCTGTGTCCTCTCCCACTGTCTCTGTCACCCCCTCTTCCAAGACACGCAAACGCAGGCAGACACCCACCCAACAGCCATCCACCTCACGACAGCCTCCAGCACAAGCACCTGCACCCAAAGACAGCACACCTGACTCTCCTACAACCACATCCTCTTCCTCCACTTCCATCACCACTTCTCCTACCTTTTACCTTGGTCCTAAGAAAGTTTTCCTTGCTAATCTTGACCTCTTTCCCTCCACTGACCCACCCCCTCCATCTGCAAAGAGTCCCAAGAGCACCTCAGCCACCACCAGCCCAGCTTCGAGTGTCACTGTGGTGCATGGGTTCTGGAGCCCACCCTTTGCTAGCAGTGACACTTCAATCAGCAGCAAGGGGACAGCCAGCCCCCCACCAGGCAAGAAGACCAGGAAGCTAAAGGGCCGCCGTAAGAGGACTGACACGGCTGCCCCCAAGGAGCAAAGTTCGCCCACTTCACCAGCCACAACATCTAGGGGAGGCAAGGGCCCGAGAGCCCCATCTAAGGAGCGAAAGGGCAGCAGGGCGGAAAAGTCAGCCAGAAGGAGCGCGGAGCAGGAGGGGCCCACAAGCCCCATCCCGGGTGTTAGGAAGAACACCAAAGGGCCCAGGACTCCGTCACCGAAGGGTCCAGCAACAGTACGGTTGGAGGGCGACTGAGCAGGGAGTCCAGGCCAGGTCTGGCTCCCTTGACCTACTGGACGAACACCGCTGAACAGGGCCCCGCCGTGGAGAAGAGCACCGCTGAACAGGGCCCCGCCGCGCAGAAGAGCACCGCTGAACAGGGCCCGCCGTGCAGAAGAGCACCGCTGAATAGGGCCCCGCCGTGCAGAAGAGCACCGCTGAACAGGGCCCCGCCGTGCAGAAGAGCACCGCTGAACAGGGCCCTGCCGTGCAGAAGAGCACCGCTGAACAGGGCCCCGCCGTGCAGAAGAGCACCGCTGAACAGGGCCCCGCCGTGCAGAAGAGCACCGCTGAACAGGGCCCCGCCGTGCAGAAGAGTACCGCTGAACAGGGCCCCGCCGTGCAGAAGAGCACCACTGAACAGGGCCCCGCCGTCTCATGCACCGCTCCGCTGGGCCTCGCCGTCTCATGCACCGCTCCGCTGGGCCCTTCATCTCAAGCACCGCTCCGCTGGGCCCCGCCGTCTCAAGCACCGCTCCGCTGGGCCCTTCATCTCAAGCACCGCTCCGCTGGGCCCCGCCGCCTCAAGCACCGCTCCGCTGGGCCCCGCCATCTCTAGCACCGCTCCGCTGGGCCACGCCGTCTCATGCACTGCTCCGCTGGGCCCTTCATCTCAAGCACCGCTCCGCTGGGCCCCGCCGTCTCAATCACCACTCCGCTGGGCCCCGCCGTCTCAAGCACCGCTCCACTGGGACCTTCATCTCAAGCACCGCTCCGCTGGGCCCCGCCGTCTCAAGCACCTCTCCGCTGGGCCCTTCATCTCAAGCACCGCTCCGCTGGGCCCCGCCGTCTCAAGCACCGCTCCGCTGGGCCCCGCCGTCTCATGCACCGCTCTGCTGGGCCCTTCATCTCAAGCACCGCTCCGCTGGGCCCCGCCGTCTCAAGCACCGCTCCGCTGGGCCACGCCGTCTCAAGCACCGCTCCGCTGGGCCCTTCATCTCAAGCACAGCTCCGCTGGGCCCCGCCGTCTCAAGCACCGCTCCGCTGGGCCCCGCCGTCTCAAGCACCGCTCCGCTGGGCCCCGCCGTCTCAAGCACCGCTCCGCTGGGCCCTTCATCTCAAGCACCGCTCCGCTGGGCCCCGCCGTCTCAAGCACCGCTCCGCTGGGCCCCGCCGTCTCATGCACCGCTCCGCTGGGCCCTTCATCTCAAGCACCGCTCCGCAGGGCCCCGCCGTCTCAAGCACCGCTCTGCTGGGCCCTTCCTGTCAAGCACCGCTCCGCTGGGCCCCGCCGTCTCAAGCACCGCTCCGCTGGGCCCCGCCGTCTCATGCATCTCTCCGCTGGGCCCTTCATCTCAAGCACCGCTCCGCTGGGCCCCGCCGTCTCAAGCACCGCTCCGCTGGGCCCTTCATCTCAAGCACCGCTCCGCTGGGCCCCGCCGTCTCAAGCACCGCTCCGCTGGGCCCCGCCGTCTCAAGCACCGCTCCGCTGGGCCCCGCCGTCTCATGCACCGCTCCGCTGGGCCCCGCCGTCTCATGCACCGCTCCGCTGGGCCCTTCATCTCAAGCACCGCTCCGCTGGGCCCCGCCGTCTCAAGCACCGCTCCGCTGGGCCCTTCATCTCAAGCACCGCTCCGCTGGGCCCCGCCGTCTCAAGCACCGCTCCGCTGGGCCCCGCCGTCTCAAGCACCGCTCCGCTGGGCCCCGCCGTCTCATGCACCGCTCCGCTGGGCCCTTCATCTCAAGCACCGCTCCGCTGGGCCCCGCCGTCTCAAGCACCGCTCCGCTGGGCCCCGCCGTCTCAAGCACCGCTCCGCTGGGCCCTTCATCTCAAGCACCGCTCCGCTGGGCCCCGCCGTCTCAAGCACCGCTCCGCTGGGCCCCGCCGTCTCAAGCACCGCTCCGCTGGGCCCCGCCGTCTCAAGCACCGCTCCGCTGGGCCCTTCATCTCAAGCACCGCTCCGCTGGGCCCTTCATCTCAAGCACCGCTCCGCTGGGCCCAGCCGTCTCAAGCACCGCTCCGCTGGGCCCTGCCGTCTCATGCACCGCTCCGCTGGGCCCTTCATCTCAAGCACCGCTCCGCTGGGCCCCGCCGTCTCAAGCACCGCTCCGCTGGGCCCTTCATCTCAAGCACCGCTCCGCTGGGCCCCGCCGTCTCAAGCACCGCTCTGCTGGGCCCCACCGTCTCAAGCACCGCTCCGCTGGGCCCCGCCGTCTCATGCACCGCTCCGCTGGGCCCTTCATCTCAAGCACCGCTCCGCTGGGCCCCGCCTTCTCAAGCACCGCTCCGCTGGGCCCTTCATCTCAAGCACCGCTCCGCTGGGCCCCGCCGTCTCATGCACCGCTCCGCTGGGCCCCGCCGTCTCAAGCACCACTGGCACAATGACAGTGCCGGATCTGTCTCGAGCTACTGTTCACGGTTCACTGTGCCCACCATGCCTCCTCCTTGACCGGTGGAGACTGTTATCCACCTGATGGACTGTGGCTTTGCAATCCCCAGGATGGCCGAGTGGGCAAGCCACCCACTGTAGAGACATGAGAGACTGTGGCTTTACACTCCCCAGGATGGCCGAGTGGGCAAGCCACCCACTGTAGAGACTTGAGAGACTGTGGCTTTGCACTCCCCAGGATGGCCGAGTGGGCAAGCCACCCACTGTAGAGACTTGAGAGACTGTGGCTTTGCACTCCCCAGGATGGCCGAGTGGGCAAGCCACCCACTGTAGAGACTTGAGAGACTGTGGCTTTGCACTCCCCAGGATGGCACAGTGGGCATGGTGGCCCCTTCGTGGATCTGGCGTCGTGGACTCATGTGGCTGTGGTGCCCCCCCCCCTTCCCTTCCCCCTGAGGTGCCTGTGGTTTTTTCATCAGATGCCCCTGCAGTGTTCTCTCCAAAGGACTCAGGTCTCCTGTGTGGGCTTTGCCCTTGTGTTGATACACTTTGGCCCACGGACACTTGGAATCTCGTTAGATGTGCAGGACTTATTGCCTCGGTTTATCGTATGCACTGGATATTGAATTGGTATTTTTGAATTGTTATTGTTATTTGACCGTGACTTATCAGTGAGTTTTATTTCCCATAAATTTCGAGTCACAATTTAATTATGTCCTTGCTTTTTTTACGGGGGTTTGGGTGGTTTCACTGTGACTTGTTGCTCTGCATTGGTGTGTACATGGTTTGGGGGGGTGGGTGTATCGCGTATGTGTGTGCACGTAACCTTTCGTCCTCCCCCCTCCCCTGTGTCGTAAGTGCAGTACTCACCGTTGTCGTCTGCGCCGGCGTTCGTACTCGTGGTAGATGAGCAGGTAGACGAGAGCAGGTAGGATGTTTAATTCGGGTTCCATGCTGTCCTCCTTCCTCGTGGAGTGCGTAGAGGTGCGCGTTTTCCCGTTCGTAGTCTGTTTCCGCCGTGTTTTTATCGGCGGTGCTCCCGCCCCGGAAAAGGTGGCGGATTGGCCGGTCATAATAGTGTGGGCGGTACATTGTCTGCCGCCTATCTGTTGGCGGTGACCGCCGCGCTGTTTGTCGGTCCCGCCGTGGCGGTCGGAGTGTTAATGTGGCGGCATGTGTTGGCGGTTCCCGCCAGGGTCAGAATTCCATTTTTTGGACCGCCGGCCTGTTGGCGGGTTGGCCGCCGCTTTATCACCGACCGCCAGGGTTAGAATCACCCCCTTTGTCTGTATGAAGTACTGAAGTGTTATATCTAGATCATGGAGGCTCAGCTGTGCTCATCCTTTTGGATTTGAACGCAGCTTTTGACACGGTCTCCCTTTCTACCCTCAGGTGGAAGCTGGAAGCACTTGGAATCAAGGGTACATCGCTTAATTGGCTGTCACCAGTTCTGGTTAATCAAATTTTTTAAGTCAGAGAGGGTGCCTGTTTCTCTGAGAGTCACATGCTTAAGTGTGGGGTTCACCAAGGCTCATCATTAAGCCCTACTCTTTTTAATGTTTATGTACGTCCCTTGGCAGACATTATTTCTTCCACCGTCTTCTCAATGGTGTCTTATGCAGACTATAGCCAAATCGTTGTTTCTTTGTTTCCATATTTTGGGGTCACCTCACTGCAATTATTAACTTGCTTGGTTCAAGTACACAGCTCGATGACTAAGAGCTGCCTTAAACTGAACTGTGATAACACTGAGGTTATGGTGGTGGGAAACAACCCATCCCAAATTCGCTGGCCTAGGTGTTTGGGAGAGAGACATCTTTCCCCACAAAAAGGAGGTTAAGAGCTTGGTAGTCACCCTAGACAAAGATCTTACTATAGCACCTCAGGCCAGGAATATGGCAGGGTCATTCTTTGCTCTGTTAAGAGCTCTAAGAAAGATGCTCAGACGGCTTCCAATGGAGGCACAGAGAATAGTCTTTCAATGCCTTATCCTATCTCTTTTGGATTATGGGAACCCATTATTCCTAGCCAGCCCAGAGTATGTCATCAGAAGGCTTCAAATAATCCAAAATGCAGCTGCCAGAGTGTTGTTACACATCGCTAAATCTCATTCAGTCTGGCTGACACTGACTGCATTTGCTACCCGTGAAAAAAGGATCTACTTTAAAACTCTATGTGTAGTGCATAAAGTGAAATATGCTCAGAGATCGCATGTTCTTAGACATCTCATTACCCCCCTTCCGTGCTACTCGAACCCTAAGGTCCGATGATCAATTTTTCCTTGCTACCCTTAGGATCTATAAAACCAGAAGCAGGGGCCGATCTTTTGCTTTCTTGGCAGCTAAGTTGTGGAACTCCATTCTGTTACAACCTAAATATATCACTAACTTTCTGAGTTTTAGAAAGCAATTAAAGACCTTTCTTTTTACATAAGTAGCGTGTCCTGCCCGCTATGATTCTCCACGGGCCCTGGTAGCATCGGGTATCCATGTGCTTTAGAAATCCATCTAAAATAACATAACATAACATAACATAACATAACATAACATAACATAACATAATATAACATATATGCACAGAAATAACAAAAATCAAGATATTAAACATGGGAAAGATTGGTGTGACTGGCTGTAATGACTGTTTAGCGAGACATTCAAAACTCAGGGCATGATTACAAACTTGGTGGACAGTGTTCCTTAATTTGATGGCTATCCCATCCTCCATACTACAATTACATTATGGGGGTCATTACAACATTGGTGGTAAAAGCTGCTTACCGCCGTGCAGAAGACCGCCAACACACCGCCGCGGCCGTGAATTTCCGCCACGGTCATTATGACCCAAAGCAAGGAATCTGCCAAAATCTAGTCACCCACACAAGTCCGCCACGCTAAACTGGCGATAAGAAAACCGACACCGTCACGCCAACAGGAATACGCCCACACTATCACGACACACGAATCCATGCGGCGGTCTTTCAACCGCGGTATTCCATTGGCGGTACACACCGCTGCGCTCAAAATACACACATACTTACAAAACACTACCACATTGGACAATTCGAAATACACACACCTGATACACATACACACATAACTCCCACACACCAAATACAATATAAAACACACACCCACATCACCCACAAACCCCTACGACCACAATTGCGACTGGAGGCCAGAGAGAGACACCACCATCTACAAACTCGCATCCACAGGCACTCAACACCATCACCCACCTAACATCCACGCACCTCACACAACACACCTCTAAATATCACCACACACATCACAACACACACCACCCCACACATCACCCACACCACCCCATGGCACCGCAAAGACACCCCAGGTTCTCTGAGGAGGAGCTCAGGGTCATGGTGGAGGAAATCATCCGGGTAGAGCCACAGCTATTCGGATCACAGGTGCAGCACACCTCCATAGCTAGGAAGATGGAGCTATGGCGAAGAATCGTGGACAGGGTCAACGCAGTGGGACATCACCCAAGAAATAGGGATGACATCAGGAAGAGGTGGAACGACCTACGGGGGAAGGTGCGTTCCGTGGTCTCAAGACACCACATCGCGGTACAGAGGACTGGACCCCCACCTCCTCCCCCACAATTAACATCATGGGAGGAGCAGGTCTTGGCTATACTGCACCCTGAGGGCCTCGCAGGAGTAGCTGGAGGAATGGACTCTGGTAAGTCAAATCTTTACTACTTCATCCCCCACCCTACCTGCATGCCATCACATACCCCCACCCTCGCCCTCACCCCCATCACTCCAACTCCTCACACATGTCCCAATATCACAAACCACACATCCCAAACCCAAGCCCTGCATGCAACACCAAAGCATGGACACCCATCACCAAAGCATGGCCACTGCACATACCCATACACCCCCCTAAACCATTATCACACAAGGTCCTACTCAGGAATTCAAGCACTGGGGTACACGGTCACCCACCCATTGCACACCATGGCACACACAGATGCAATAATCATGCTTTTATACCCCTGCAGGACCCCTACCCAACGTCACCAGACAGGAGGGTCCAGACATGTTCACTCCACCCACAGAAGAGGCCCACAGTGATGACAGCAGCTCTGTCCAACTGGATCCAGATGACCCGCCCGGCCCATCTGGGACCTCGGGACAGTCGGTTCGCCTCACACTGGCACAAGCCACTACAGAGCTTCCCCCCTCTGGAAACACCAGCACAGCACCCACCCAGCGGGCCCATACCTCTGTCCCCAGGACACGTCAATCAGCAGTGTGTCCACAACTACAGGGAACCCAGGCTAACCCACCACCCCAACAACAACAGGGACCTGGGGGCAGTGGAAGTGGGCACACGGTTCAAGGGACAGAGGCCCAGGAACACAGGGGAACTGGGAGGGCTGCTGTGCGACAGGGGGAGGACAGGCCCAGGGAACTCACTCTCCACGAGGCCCTCTCCAACATCATGGGAGCCTACCACCATTCCCAGGAGACAATGGCAACGGTACTGGCCAAGTTTCAGGAGACCCAGCGGCTGCAGAAGGAACAGTATTTGGGCTTCAGGGAGGAACTCAAAAACATCAATTCCACCCTGGGCACCATTGTAGAGGTGCTGAAGGAACTCGTGAACACCAGGAAGGACACTGTGGCACTACAAGGGGCCCCTGACACTAGCCTGGACGATGAACTGCCCACCACCTCCGCCGGCGCTAGTGGACAGGAGGCACCGCCACAGGACCACCACACCAGCACCCCACCCCCTGCAGAGGGAGAACCACCCCGCAAACGGTCCCTGAGATCCAGGACAAAGAGAGAGAACGATGCCAAGACCCCGGCCAAGAAAGAGACCGCCCTGATTGTCATCCATTTGTCCCACCTTGTCACCCTGTCCATCCTTAAACTGTCCCAGCTCCACTTCCTATGCCCCTTTGGACAATGCACCTGTGAGAATAATAGACTGGACTCTGCCATGGACATACCTCTGCCATCACCCCTCACCATTTTACAACCCCCTCCAAAATTGAGCACTTAAATAAACACCCTTAAAGCACAAAACAATCTGGAGTCTGTCTGTGATTTCGAAATAGTGTATTAGCAATTACAGTGGCAAAATGCTCTTTTAAATGTAATGTCAACATACCTATGTCACACAGCTCTAGTTAATGAGGAAACCAAGCAGATGTCACACAGTGGGACCCACATCTGTGAAATCGTAAGGGAAAGTGACAACTCAGTGACCATACACTGGGTGAAAATGACAGACAGTAGAGAGGTAGTAGATTTAAATTGGATGTAGCAGGCAGTGTTGTCGTCTTACCTGTGTCTCACTGGAAGTATTGCACGGTCACTGTGTTCCTGTTGTCGATGTCCTCTTCTTCTGCTTCCTCGTCTTCACTGTCCACAGGCTCCACAGCTGCCACAACACCTCCATCTGGACCATCCTCCTGCAGAAAAGGCACCTGTCGTCACAAAGCCAAGTTGTGAAGCATACAGCAGGCCACGATGATCTGGCATACCTTCTTTGGTGAGTAGAATAGGGAACCAACTGTCATATGTAGGCACCGGAACCTGGCCTTCAGGAGTCCGAAGGTCAGCTCTATAATCCTCCTAATTCGCCCATGGGCCTCATTGTAGCGTTCCTCTGCCCTTGTCCTGGGATTCCTCACTGGGGCCAGTAGCCATGACAGGTTGGGGTAACCAGAGTCACCTGCAAATGGCAAGGGACAACTGTTAGACACACACTAACTCATAGGGACATCCACAGACCCAGACAACTATTCCCACTGTATTGGGTCCATGTGCTCACCTAATAGCCACACCCGGTGCCTCTGTTGTTGCCCCATCACATAAGGGATGCTGCTATTCCGCAGGATGTAAGCGTCATGCACTGAGCCAGGGAATTTTGCATTAACATGGGAGATGTACTGGTCTGCCAAACACACCATCTGCACATTCATGGAATGGTAACTCTTCCGGTTTCTGTACACCTGTTCACTTCTGCGTGGGGGGACCAAGGCCACATGTATCCCATCAATGGCACCAATGATGTTGGGTATATGTCCCAGGGCATGGAAATCACCTTTCACTGTAGGCAAATCCTCCATCTGAGGGAAAACAATGTAGCTCCGCATGTGTTTCAGCAGGGCAGACAACACTCTGGACAACACGTTGGGAAACATAGGCTGATGCAATGGCCACTGTTGTTTGAAAAGACCCACTTGCTAGGAAATGGAGTACTGACAGGACCTGCACTTGAGGGGGGATTCCTGTGGGATGGCGGAAAGCTGACATCAGGTCTGGCTCCAACTGGGCACACAGTTCCAGGATTGTGGCACGATCAAGCCTGTAGGTGATGATCACATGTCCCTCCTTCATTGTCGACAGGTCCACCAGTGGTCTGTACACCAGAGGATGCCGCCATCTCCTCACATGCCCCAGCGGACGGTGCCTATGGAGGAGAACAGCGAGCAGAGAGTCAACCAACTCTGAGGCGTGCATGAAACGATGGTGAATGCATGTGCGTCATGGCAAGGGTAGGGATGCGGGCCAATGACTGTGACGGTGCAGTTGGTAATTACTTCTCTTTTTCCCCTGTACAATTCCTGTAGGTCAGCGCCCACCAGAAGAAGAACATTTGGCGTGCCATCGCCAAGGAAGTCCGCACCCTGGGGGTCTACCACAGACGGAGCACCCACTGCCGGAAAAGATGGGAGGACATACGCTGCTGGAGCAAGAAGATGGCGGACGCCTAGCTGGGGATGGCCTCCCAACGTGGGAGGGGTGCCCATCGCACCATGACCCCCCTGATGTTCAGGATCCTGGCGGTGGCGTACCCGGAGTTGGATGGGCGCTTGAGGGCATCACAGCAGCAACAAGGGGGTGAGTACACTCTCATTCTGCTGATTCAGCGCGAATTGTAGGTGTCTGGGTGGGGGAGGTGGGCTGTGGGTTCCCCTAGCCCAGGGCGAGTTTAGTAGGCAAGGTCCCTTCTTCAGGCAGGCCCTGTGGCACCCCACCCCACCTGTGTACAGTGCCAACTACACCTAGCCAGGCTCCTGTGACATCCATGTGTGCAGAAATCAGCCATAGCCTTGTAAGCCATGTCCCAGGGATTGAATAGTGGACTCCAAGTGCGCGGCGTAGTACAGGGGGCTTCTGTGTCTGTCGTGTCTGCCAACGGTAGCGGTATTGCATGCACTGAACATGTCTTTCTTCTACCCCCCCCCCTTTTTGTGGTCTCCCTGTTCTTGTGTGCATTAGCATCATCAGGCAGAGGAGCAGTGACACCGGAGCAGGAGGGAGCTGCATCCCACATGGCCCTGGAGGGTGACACCATGGAGTCTGAAGTCACCAGTGGGACTTAGGGCGAGGGGAGCTCCACGGCGGGGACAGGAGCTGACACCAGCGATATGGATTCCTCCTCTGATGGGAGCTCCCTTGCGGTGGCGGCCCGATCTGTGCCCCCGCATCTACAGGTAAGGCCGCCCCCCCCCTACCAGCACCGCCCTCTCAGCAGCCCCTCACCGTTTGCCCCGTGACGCTCACCCAGGAGGGTGGGCATCACCTTCGCCCCAGGCACCTCAAGCCCTGCCCCAGTCACCCCTGCTGCCCTCAGTGAGGAGGCCATTGACCTCCTCCGGTCCCTCACTGTTGGGCAGTCTACCATTTTGAATGCCATCCAGGGTGTAGAGAGGCAGTTGCAACAAACCAATGCATACCTGGAGGGCATTCACTCTGGTCAGGCGGCCCTTCAGCGAGTTTTTCAGACTCTGGCCTCAGCACTGATGGCAGCCATTGTCCCTGTCTCTAGCCTCCCCCTTCCAACTTCCTCCACCCAGACCCACACCCCTGTACCTCAGCCTATCCCAAGCACACCATCAGACCAGCATGCACACACCTCAACACACAAGGGAAGCTCAGGCAAACATAAGCACCACACATCCCACAGGCACTCACGCAAGCATCAGACACATGCAGACACACCAACATCCACTGCCTCCACTGTGTCCCCCTCCTCCTCGTCTCCCTCCTCCCTCCCTGTCTGGTCTCCACTCACACCTGCATGCACTACATCCTAAGCCACTACGCCCATCACCAGCACACCCACCACCACACCCCGCTAACATGCAGTCACCACCCCCACTACTATTCACTCATCCCCTGTGTCCTCTCCCAGTGTGTCTGTGAGGCCACCTCCCAAGGTACACAAACGCAGCCACACACACACCCAACAGCCATCCACCTCACGACAGCCTCCAGCCCATGCACCTTCACCCAAAGCCAGCAAACGTACACCTCTTACAACCACAACCTCTTCCTCCACTCCCAAACCCCCTCCAGCTACCCATCCCAGTGTTCCTAAGAAACTTTTCCTGGCCAGCCTTGACCTCTTTCCCTCACCTCCCCCACCCCTTCAGTCTCCTAGGGCCTGACTCTCCAGGTCCCAACCTAGCACCTCAGCCACAACATCGGCGGGACCAGTGGTGCCAGTAGTCACCGGATTATGGAGTGCAACAGGCAGCAGGGCAGCCAGTGTGGCAATGAGCCAGAGCACGGACAGTCCCCCACCTGTCAAGCATAAAAAGTTGTCCAGTGCCCGGCGGGAGAGGGGAAAGAAATCAGCCACCAAAGCCACTCCAGGGGTACAGTTGGGAGTGTGGAGACAGCTGCAACACCATCCAAGGTGGGCAAGGGGCACATTAAAACCAGCAAGTCTGGGAAGATCAGCACGGCGGACAAGACCGCAATCAGCCCGCTGCCCAAGACAGGACCGCCAGCAGCCCTGCTGCCCAAGAGAAGACCGCCAGCAGCAGCCCCGCTGCCGAAGACAGGACCGCCAGCAGCTGCCCCGCTGCCCAAGAGAAGACCGCCAGCAGCAGCCCCGCTGCCCAAGACAGGACCGCCAGCAGCTGCCCCGCTGCCCAAGAGAAGACCGCCAGCAGCAGCCCCGCTGCCCAAGACAGGACCGCCAGCAGCACTACTGCCCAAGACAGGACCACCAACAGCCCTGCTGCCCAAGAGAAGACCGCCAGCAGCAGACCCGCTGCCCAAGACAGGACCTCCAGCAGCAGCCCTGCTGCCCAAGACAGGACCGCCAGCAGCAGCCCCGCTGCCCAAGACAGGACCGCCAGCAGCAGCCCCGCTGCCCAAGAGAAGACCGCCAGCAGCAGCCCCGCTGCCCAAGAGAAGACCTCCAGCAGCAGCCCCGCTGCTCAAGACAGGACCACCAGCAGCAGCCCCACTGCCCAAGACAGGACCGCCAGCAGCACCGCTGCCCAGGAGCAGACCGCAGCAGCAGCTGTACCGCTGCCCAGGAGAAGACCGCAGCAGCAGCTGAACCGCTGCCCAGGAGAAGACCACCAGCAGCTGAACCGCTGCCCAGGAGAAGACCACCAGCAGCTGAACCGCTGCCCAGGACACCGCCGCCAGCAGCACCGCAGGCCAGTGAGTGCCAATGATTCTGATGCTACTGAGGCCGCCACGAGCAGGATGAAGCACTCTGGGCACCAAGCCCCCTCCAGAACAAGTGGAGAGTTACATCCACTACCTCTGTCCTTGGCAGGATGAAGCACTCTGGGCACCAAGCCCCCTCCAGAACCAGTGGAGAGTTACATCCACTACCTCTGTCCTTGGCAGGATGGAGCACTCTGGGCATCAGGCCCCCTCCAGAACCAATGGAGAACAGCATCCACTTCCTCAGTCCTTGGCAGGATGAAGCACTCTAGGCACGAAGCCCCCTCCAGAACCAGTGGAAAGTTACATCCACTACGACAGTCCTTGGCAGGATGAAGCACTCTGGGCACCAAGCCCCCTCCAGAACCAGTGGAGACTGTTATCCACTTGAGAGACTGTGGCTTTGCACTCCCCAGAATTGGACAGTGGGCAACCCACCCACTGTAGAGACTTGAGAGACTGGCTTTGCACTCCCTAGGATTTAACAGTGGGCAAACCACCCACTGTAGAGACTTGAGAGACTGTGGCTTTGCACTCCCCAGGATTGAACAGTGGGCATGGAGCCCCCTCGTGGATCTGGCATCATGCACTCATCCGGCTGAGGTGCCCCCCCGTTCCCTTCCCCCTGAGGTGCCTGTTTTATTTCTACTGATGCCCCTGCAGTGTTCTCTCCGTCTTGTTCGGGTATTGAGTGTGGGCCTCGCCCATGCCTTTTGGGCCCAGTGATCCACGGACTATGATGGTGGAATCCCTTGGACTTGTGTTCTTGGTGTATATAATTGTATATAGTATAAATGTATATATTTGTAAATATTTTTTATTAATATAATTGAATATATCACAATTATTCGACTCATTTCCTTTTGTCCTTGCAGGTTGGGGGGTGTAACTGTAATGTATCAATATGTATAAGTGTGTGTGTTGTAGTGTGTGAGGGTGGGGGTGGGGGTGTTGCGTGTGTGTGTTACTGTTTCCCCCCGTGTCGTAGGTGCAGTACTCACCGTGGACTTCGCCGCCGGCGTTTGTGTTCCTGTTAGAGGAGCAGGAAGATAAAGGCTGGGAGTATCTGAAGTTCCGGTTCCATGGCGTCCTGATTCCTCGTGGGGTGTGTAGAGGTGAGCGATTTCCCTTAGAAGTCCTGTTTCCGCCGTGTTTTTGTTCGCGGTGAATCCGCCCCGGAAAAGGTGGCGGATTGGTGGGTTGTAATGGTGTGGGCGGTACATTGTCCTCCGTCTGTCTGTTGGCGGTTACCGCCGCGGTGTTTGTTTGTACCGCCGTGGCGGTCGGAGTGTTAAAGTGGCTGTCTATGTTGGCGGTTTCCGCCATGGTCGTGATTCCATTTCTTTTACCGCCGGCCTGTTGGCGGTTTTACCTCCGCTTTAACACCGACCGCCAGGGTTGTAATGACCACCTATATCATATAGAGCTTGTAATACGGCGGACAGAATATCCGTCACATTTGTGACAGAGTATCCCATGTGCCAAGATTGTAATCAGGTCCTAAGTTTCATTCATCATTGTAAACTGAGCTGTCAAACATGTGAGAAAAGAGAATTCTTTCACCTGGCTCTTTTGCAACTTTTTAAATGTTGGTATTCAGAGAATGTACTGCTATGTGACTATGACCTTTAGGAAGATGTTCACAATGTGTGCATGACAATATTTTGCATGTACTGTGAAATAAGGGGTAGTTAACCCTTGAGTTTTCTTGTTTTATTGCTTCCCTCAGGTGCCTAGTTGGCTACCTCATCACTGAGGTAGGACTTGAGTGCTCCCATGTTCACATGATAGGGAAGGTGTTAGTTCTCCTTTCATAAATAGGGATCCTGAGCCCTGAAAAATGCCCCATAACAGATCAGACTCAGAGTGAGGGCAGAAAAATGTTGGCTTTTTGAGGACGGGGTGAGCCATTATACTCTCAGTGTCTGTGGATATGTTTTTAACCATACCCACAGACACCACTAATAAAGGTAGTATTTACCGGAAGCCCATCAGGTATTTTTATTTGATCTGGACCCTGCATAGTATCCAGTAGCATTTATCTAAGAACTCCCTCCAGTGCAGGCCTACTGAGAGGTTTAGTCTGCCCGGGTGGCACTGGCCTACCAGGGTGGGTAGAGATGGTCAATGATGAAGCATGACACCATTAAGTGTGTGAGACCACCTCTTCCATAAAGGGGAACACTCAGCTAACCAAAACCAACATAAGTACTTCTGGACAGGGTCATGTTGGGAACATACCCGTCTCCTTCTGCCCCCACAGCTTTTGTGTTCAATAGTGTTATGAAGATGTTTTCAATGCAGTCACGGATAGTATTCAATATGAAGTGTTTCCTACATATCATAAAAAGTTAAATGATGAAATTCAACAAGAGGAAATAATTTCCATAGATTTTGCAATGCACAGTTCAAAAGAGAGTCAGAGTTCAGACCCTAATAGTCAAGATCCATTTGGCCAACCTATTATTGAAAATGAGGTATTGATAGCTATTAATGAAGTGAAAAATGCTATGGGCCAAGCGAGGAGCGACACAATTAATTTAGAAAATGTGATTTCTCAACTGATTCAAGAATAGCTAGTAATTATTGAGCACATAAAAAATCTGCATAGCATGGACTCCTACATGATAAGTCTGAATGTTCCTGTGAAACATTCCATTGCAACATTCAAGCCCAGACTTTTCTGTATTAGTGGTCAGGCAGTTACAGGAAAAAGTTTCCTAATTAAAGTGGTGACTGCATTTGTTCACAGAAGGACTTGTTGTGATCTTTCCTGTGGTGTGACTGTTCCTACTGGACTAGCTGCTCACAACATTAAAGACATCACATCAAATATACTATTTATGTTGCCTGTGGAACATGACAACAAGCTAGTATATTTTAAGTTATCCAGTGATACTTGTCTTGAAGTCTGCAGGGTTCTGAAAAAATGGAAGGTGCTTATCATTGATGAGTTTAGCATGATATCAAACCTGATGCTAGCTTCCATTCATCTGAGGCAACAGGAGGTCCCCTAACCTGACTATAATATAATGTGGTACGCACATCATAGCTGTTGGGGAGTTTCTACAGTTAACTCCTGTCAAATGTCAGCCAGTTTTTAAGAAATTGCTTCATGAAGAAACTAAAAAGTCACTAGGGAGTATTTGAAATGTTACCATATGGTTACATTGCCAGTACAATGAGTTGACTCAAATTATGAGGCAAACTGCAGATGTGGAGTGTGACAATATATTAAAAGATATGAGAATGGGAATTATTAGGAAAGAACCAGAGAAAGCTTTTGCTTCTGCATGGCTAGGTCCTTTTTCCAACACAATGACTCACCAGCTTCTGTATTTTAAGATCTTATAAAAAGCCATAAACAGGTTCTGTGCCTCAAGCGGAGGAGTGCACTCAATTAAACTTAGGTATGTGTCATTTAGAAAAACAAGCAATTGTGAGTCTTAATAATAAAGATAAATGGAACATCAAGGTTTAAACCTACCACTATGCTCAACAGTTATTAAGAAACTGAAATCACTAGACCAAACAATTTCACATACTGCTGGTTTTGAAAATATACTAAATTAATTTTGATTACATTTGATCTGAATAAAGAGGGGGGAAAATTTGAAGGCTCACTGCTAGATCTTATTAGTAAAAGATCTGTATGGGAGAAGACAACAATTTCCTCTGCTTTTTGCCTATGCTGTCACCATGTACAAATCTCAAGGATTAAGGGTCAGATGTAGGTAAGTCACAAATTACGACTTGCAATTTGCGAGTCATAGCGCCTAGCAAATTGCAACTCGCAATTCGCAATGCAGAAAGGTGTCTCAGATACCTTCTGCGACTCGCTATGGGGTCGCAAAGACCCACCTCATTAATATTTATGAGGTGGGTTGCAGTTTGCGACCCCATAGCGAGTCTAGGCACTCACGGGGATGGTGGCCTGCTGGAGACAGCAGACCACCATGTCCGTGACTGCTTTTCAATAAAGCAGGTTTTTTAAATCTCTTTGCAGCCCGTTTCCTTAAAGGAAAACGAGCTGCAAATAGAAAAAATAACGAAACCTTTTTGTTTCGGGTTGACCACTGCCTGCTCTGAAAAAATAATTTTGTGAGCATTCACAAAGGGGAAGGGGTCCCATGGGGACCCCTTCCCGTTTGCGAATGAGTTACCATCCACTTCAAGTGGATGGTAACTGCGAGTTGATTTGCGACCGCTTTCGCGATCACAAATCAACTCTACATCGCGGTGCGAATCGCAAATAGGAAGGGAACACCCCTTCCTATTTGCGAGTCGGAAACACATTTTGCGAGTCGGTACCGACTCGCAAAATGTGTTTCTGCATTGCGTGAGGCCTTTTGCACCTACATCTGGCCCTAAGTTTGGATGCTGCAATGATAAATATAGGTCACAGTCCTCAAAGAAGGCATGTCTTATGTTGCACTATCATGGGTTAGGTCATTGTCAGGATTGTACTTTCTTCAGTTTCATGACAGAAAAGTCAATGGTAACCCATCACGTGAAATAGAATGCAATCGTTTGAGAAGGCTATATGCTCCTCATCGGACTTTTAAAAAATTTGCAACATAAACAGGTTCCTATAACTTGGTCATTAATTATGTAATTTGAGATGTCAGTGATGTCATAAATGATGTTATAGAACTTGTCATTAGTGATGTAATATGTGAGGTCATAAGCAGTACATGGCTGGGACACAATTTATAGTTGGCTCCACTGAATATTATTGGTTAATGTTTGTGTTTTTTAGTTCAAAACATTAACTCTGCTAACGCAGTTTTGCGTCAAAAAAATTAGCGCCGGCTAACGCTATTCTGAAGCGCCATGCGGGCGCCGTATTTATTCAATGACGTTAGCCGGCGTTAGCCGCCGGCGCTGCCTGGTGTGCGTGAAAAAAAATGACGTACACCAGGCAGCGCCGGCGTAGGGGAATATGGAGCTTGGGCACCAAAAAATGGGGCAAGTCAGGCTGAGGCAAATTTTTCGCCTCAAACCGATTTGCGCTATTTTTTATTCGACTCCCAACCCCCATTGAAATGACTCCTGTCTTAGCAAAGACAGGAGTCATGCCCCCATGCCCAATGGCCATGCCCAGGGGACTTCTGTCCCCTGGGCATGGTCATTGGGCATAGTGGCATGTAGGGGGGCACAAATCAGGCCCCCCTATGCCACAAAAAAATAAAGAAAAAAAACGTATCTGAACTTACCTTAATGTCCCTGGGATGGGTCCCTCCAGCCTTGGGCGTCCTCCTGAGGTGGGCAAGGGTGACAGGGGATGTCCCTGGGGGCATGGGAGGGCACCTCTGGGCTCCTTCCGAGCCCACAGGTCCCTTAACGCCTGCCCTGACCAGGCGCTAAAAAACGGCGCAAAAGCGGCTGGACGTCATTTTTTTTTACCCGGGCGTGAATTTTGCCCGGGAGTGTAAATACGGCGCACATGCCTCGGAGTCAATTTTTTAGACGGGAACGCCTACCTTGCATATCATTAACGCAAAGTAGGTGTCCACGCTAAAAAATGACGCAAACTCCATGGACTTTGGCGCTAGACGCATCTAACGCCAGAGTATAAATATGGAGTTAGTTTTGCGTCGGAATTGCGTCAAAAAAACCGACGCAATTCCGGCGCAAACAGAGTATAAATATGCCCCTTTGTCTTTTTTGTCTTTTTCAGTTGGAAAAACAAAAATGCTTGTGCTACTTTTGGAGCATTAATCAGCACACCTGAGAAGCTCATTCTCAGAGGGCCATCCTTGGTGCCAGCATTTACCAATGAGTAGTCTCTAAAAGGAACACAGAAAACCGTGTCAGCAAAAATTACACTGTCCCATTTTGCACTTTATTTCTTCCTTTATGCGTCCTGTTAAACCTATTGTATAGAATACATCACTACATTAAAAAAAACACATTTAAATGCATTTTTTTAAAACTCCTTACAATGTATTTTACATTTAAAATTTTACTTATAATAAACAATGTTGCATAAACACATTATCGCTAACAAGCTCACACATTTCTCAAAACACTGGCAGACATATCTGTAATCTTAGGCAAACAATGAATACTAAACAGATGACACTCAAATGCTCAAACTCTTTGTAACCTAGACTTTTCTGACACTTACTGACTGTGCCCTTCTCCAATCTCTTCCCCCAACAATATATATTCCAATGGTGGTATAGCTTTGAATGAATCACAAATGCACGTCAAACATCTCCCTTCCATGATTTCTCCCTTTGAAAAAGGTCGAAATGTGGCTGGTAGCTATGACCAACCAAATGTATCTTTTAATTCTAAGACACCATTGATAGAGTCTGGGGCTTTAAGGATCATCCATGAGGAGTGGGGGCAGTTTATAGATAATTTTAACATCTGTCTATTCCAGGAAACTTGGGCCACCTCAAATGTCTACAGACAGGGGTTTACCTCATTTTATAAGAATGGTAGTCCAACTGTATCAGGGTGAGCAGGTGGGGGCCTTCTCACCTGGATAAAAATGTCATTGGTGGGTGAACTGCAATTTTTTTTGTTGATTCATCAGATATATTGGCAATTGCGATTAAGCTCAAAGGTCCTAGACCTTTATGTGTTAATATTTACTACAGACCTGGCGCCCCGAGTGAATCATCCAATACTATTTGTGTGCTAAATGCCTTGGTTTCTGAATTTTCTCCCTCATATTTTATCATCATAGCAGGGGATCTAAATGTGTCCCTGGAGCCCAATTCCCTCTTCTCTGAGTTAACCCAGATAGAAGATCTTGCCTGAGGAATTCCACATTTTCTATCGCTAAACAATCAACCCAAGCCCAGTACGAGGGCCCTCCAAGTTATCAACTTTATGATAATGCATGGTCTTCGGCCAGGCAATGGCCGTTTCCCTTCGGATTCCCCTGCAAAACCCATGTTTTTTAGAGGGTCCTACAGTAGCTTTATTGATTTTGTGCTTATTGATGTAAGAATCTGGCGCAAATTCAACGATCTTAGGGTGGGTAAACAACTTAATAGCGATCACTCCCCTATTTTGGTGGAGTGCCTTAGGTGGTTTTCTACAGTCAATCATATCCAATGAGACTATGAGGGTATGTCTTCTATTATGGTGTCCAACAACAAATGTGCTATAAAATGGGAGTCTTTTATAAACTCTAAAATCTTAGTGGATAAATTGCATAACCTTGTCTCTTCTAACAAATTACTCGTTGCACCCTTTATGTGCAATCCTAATCTAATTATGGCTTCTCATGTAGAACTTTTTAACTCCCTTAAAGATCTAGGCCCTCATTACAACCCTGGCGGACGGTGTTAAAGCGGCGGAAAGACCGCCAACAGGCCGGCGGTAAAAAATTTGCAATTACGACCGTGGCGGAAACCGCCAACAAAGACAGCCACTTTAACACTCCGACCGCCACGGTGGTACAAACAAACAGCTTGGCGGTCACTGCCAACAGACAGGCGGGAGACAATGTACCGCCCACACTATTATGACAGGCCAATCCCCCACCTTTTCCGGGGCGGATTCACCGCGGATAAAAACATGGCGGAAACAGGAATTTCGAATGGAAAACACTCACCTCTACACACCCCACGAGGAACCAGGACACCATGGACCCGGAACTCCAAATTCTACCTGCGATAGTCTTCCTGCTCCTCTACCAGGAGCACGAACGCCGGCGGCAAAGACCACGGTGAGTACTGCACCTACGACACAGGGGAGTGGGGAGGCAAAAAACAGGGACACACACATGCAACACCCCCACCCTCACCGATTACAACACACACTAATACATGTTGATACGTTACAGTTACACCCCCCAAGCCCCCCGGAAGAATGCAAAGACAAAAGGAAATTAATGTAACCATTGTAATATATTAAAATCCAGTACTCCAAAATATATATACACTATAAACAAATATATACACCAATAATGCAAGTCCAGGTATTGCACCATTTATAGTCCGTGGACCACTGGGCCCAAAATGCATGGGCGAGGCCCACACAAGATACCCAATCAAAACAGTGAGAACACTGCAGGGGCATCAGATAGAAATACAACAGGCACCTCAGGGGGAAGGGAAGGGGGGGCACCTCAGCCGGATGAGTGCACGACTCCAGATCCACGAGGGGGCTCAATGCCCACTGTTCAA
Organism: Pleurodeles waltl; assembly: GCF_031143425.1. Classification (NCBI taxonomy): domain Eukaryota; kingdom Metazoa; phylum Chordata; class Amphibia; order Caudata; family Salamandridae; genus Pleurodeles; species Pleurodeles waltl. The sequence continues at coordinate 1,069,212,448 of NC_090444.1, forward strand.
TCCTGGGGAGTGCAAAGCCACAGTCTCTCAAGTCTCTCCAGTGGGTGGTTTGCCCACTGCTGCATCCTGGGGAGTGCAAAGCCACAGTCTCTCAAGTCTCTACAGTGGGTGGTTTGCCCACTGCTGCATCCTGGGGAGTGCAAAGCCACAGTCTCTCAAGTCTCTACAGTGGGTGGGTTGCCCACTGTTCAATCCTGGGAGTGCAAACCCACAGCCTCTCAAGTCTCTACAGTGGGTGGGTTGCCCACTGCTCTATCCTGGGGAGTGCAAAGCCACAGTCTCTCAAGTCTCTCCAGTGGGTGGTTTGCCCACTGCTTTATCCCTGGGAGTGCAAAGCCACAGTCTCTCAAGTCTCTCCAGTGGGTGGTTTGCCCACTGCTGCATCCTGGGGAGTGCAAAGCCACAGTCTCTCAAGTCTCTACAGTGGGTGGGTTGCCCACTGCCATATCCTGGGGAGTGCAAAGCCACAGTCTCTTGTGGAGAACAGTCTCCACTGGTTCTGGAGGGGGACTGGTGCCAAGAGTGCTTCATCCTGTGTAGGACAGAGGTAGTGGATGGATGTCTCCACTGGTTCTGGAGGGGGACTGGTGCCCAGAGTGCTGTATCCTGTGTAGGACAGAGGTAGTGGATGGATGTCTCCACTGGTTCTGGAGGGGGACTGGTGCCCAGAGTGCATCACTCACCCCGTGACGGACCCAGTTGCGTCAGTGCCCCTGCCGCTCATGGGCTAGCGGTGCTTGATTTGGCAGTGCCCTGTTCAGCGATGCTTGATTTGGCGGTGCCCTGTTCAGCGGCGCTTGATTTGGCGGTGCCCTGTTCAGCGGTGCTTGAGTTGGTGGTGCCCTGTTCAGCGGTGCTTGATTTGGCGGTGCCCTGTTCAGCGGTGCTTGAGTTGGCGGTGCCCTGTTCAGCGGTGCTTGATTTGTCAGTGCCCTGTTCAGCGGTGCTTGAGTTGGCTGTGCCCTGTTCAGTGGTGCTTGAGACGGTGGTGCCCTGTTCAGCGGTGCTTGAGTTGGCGGTGCCCTGTTCAGCGGTGCTTGATTTGGCGGTGCCCTGTTCAGCGGTGCTTGAGTTGGCAGTGCCCTGTTCAGCGGTGCTTGATTTGGCGGTGCCCTGTTCAGCGGTGCTTGAGTTGGCGGTCCTTCATGGCCCAGCGGGGCTTGTGCTGCCGGTCCTTCATGGCCTAGCGGGGCTTGTGCTGGCGGTGGCCTCCTGGGCAGCGGGGCTTGTGCTGGTGGTGGCCTCCTGGGCAGCTGGGCTTGTGCTGGCGGTGGCCTCCTGGGCAGCTGGGCTGGGGCTGGCGGTGGCCTCCTGGGCAGCTGGGCTGGGGCTGGCGGTGGCCTTCTGGGCAGCTGGGCTGGGGCTGGCGGTGGCCTCCTGGGCAGCTGGGCTAGGGCTGGCGGGGCCCTCCTGGGCAGCGGGGATGATGGCGGTCTTCTCCGCCGTGCTGCTCTTCCCAGACTTGCCGGATTTCTTGTGGCCCTTCCCAACCTTGGGAGGTGTAACAGCTGACTCCACACTCCCACCGGGACCACTGGGAGCGGCTTTGGTGGCTGGAGTCTTCCCCCTCTCCCGCCGGGCACTGGCCAACTTCTGATGCTTCACAGGGGGAGGACTGGCTGTGCTGTGGCTCCGTGCCACATTGGCTGTCCTGGTGGCCGGTGCACTCCACATACCTGTGATTACAGGCACCACTGGTCCCAGAGATGTTGTGGCTGAGGTGCTACTTTGGGACCTATGAGATGGACGGGGTGGGGGAGGTGTGGGAAAAAGGTCAAGGCTGGACAGGAAAATTCTTTTGGACACACTGGGACGGGTAGCTGGAGGGGGTTTGGGAGTGGAGGAAGAGGTGGTGGTAGTGGGAGGTGTACGTTTGGTGACTTTGGGTGCAGGTGCATGCGCTGGAAGCTGTTGTGAGGTGGATGGCTGTTGGGTGGGTGTGTGCCTGCGTTTGTGTATCTTCGGAGGGGGCATCACAGACACACTGGGAGAGGACACAGGGGACGTGTGAATGGTAGTGGGGGTGGTGACTGCACTTGAGCGGGGTGTGCTGGTGGGTGTGCTGGTGAGGGACGTAGTGGCTGTAGAGGTAGTGCATGCAGGTGTGTGTGTAGATGAGACTGGGAGGGAGGAGGGAGACGACGAGGAGGGGGACACACTGGAGGGAGTGGATGTTGGTGTGTCTGCATGTGTGTGATGCTTGTGTGAGTGCCTGTGGGATGTGTGGTGCTTATGTTTGCCTGAGCTTCCCTTGTGTGGTGAGGTGTGTGCAGGCTGGTCTGATGGTGTGCTTGGGATAGGCAGAGGTACAGGGGATTGGTCTGGGTGGAGGAAGTTGGAGGGGGGAGGCTAGAGACGGGGACAATGGCTGCCATCAGTGCTGAGGCCAGAGTTTGAAAAGCTTGGTGAAGGGCCGCCTGACCAAAATGAATGCCCTCCAGGAATGCATTAGTTTGTTGCCACTGCCTTTCTACACCCTGGATGGCATTCAAAATGGTAGACTGCCCAACATTGAGGGACCTGAGGAGGTCAATGGCCTCCTCACTGAGGGCAGCAGGGGTGACTGGGACAGGGCCTGAGGTGCCTGGGGCGAAGGTGATGCCCACCCTCCTGGGTGAGCGGGCACGGGGCGAAGGCTGAGGGGCTGCTGGGAGGGCGGTGCTGGTAGGGGGGATGTTGCCGCCACCACAAGGGAGCTCCCATCAGAAGACGAGTCTGTGTCGCTGGTCTCAGCTCCTGTCCCCGCCGTGGAGCTCCCCTCGCCCTCCGTCCCACTGGTGAATTCAGAGTCCGTAGTCTCGCCCTCCAGGGCCATGTGGGATGCAGCTCCCTCGTGCTCCGGTGCCACTGCTCCTCCGCCTGATGATGCTAATGCACACAAGAATAGGAAGACCACAAAAAGGGGGGGGGAGACAGAAGAAAGACATGTTGAGTGCATGGATTACCGCTACCGTTGGCGGACAAGACAGACACAGAAGCCCCCTGCACTACGCCGCACTCTTGGGCTCTACAGTGCAATTCCTGGGAAATGGCCTACTAGGCTATGGACGACATATGCACACATAGATGACACGGGGGCATGAATAGCTGTTCTTGGCACTCTACAGAGGTGGGGTAGGGGGCCACAGGGCCATGCCTTACGGAGGGGCCTAGCCTATGGAACTCGCCCTGGCCTAGGGAAACCCACAGCCCTCCTCCCCCACCCAGACAACTCCACTGTGCGCAAAGTCAGCTGAATGAGAGTGTACTCACCCCCTTGTGTCTGCTGTGATGCCCTCAAGCGCCCATCCAACTCCAGGTAGGCCACTGCCAGGATCCTGAACATCAGGGGGGTCATGGTTCGAGGGGCACCCCTCCCACGTTGGGAGGCCATCCCCAGCTGAGCCTCCGCTGTCTTCTTGCTCCAGCGGCGAATGTCCTCCCATCTTTTCTGGCAGTGGGTGCTCCGTCTGTGGTAGACCCCCAGGGTCCGGACGTCCTTGGCGATGGCACGCCAAATATCTTTCTTCTGGTGGGCGCTGACCTACATGAAATGGACAGGGGAAGAAGAGAAGTCATTACCAACTGCACCGTCAAAGTGCGTGGCTCCCATCCCTACCCTTGCCATGTGGCACATGCACTCACCGTCTTTCATGCACGCAGCACTCTCCCCCCTTCCTTCTTACATCCAGCCCTCTCCACACATGCATAGCCCATACAACATACTCCCTGTGTACTTACCTGTTTGTCTGGAGGACCATAGAGTAGCGTGTAGTGAGGGAGGACTCCATCTACGAGCTTCTCCAACTCCTCCGATGGGAAGGCAGGGGCCCTTTCCCCAGACGCACAAGCCATTGTCTCTTCCAGACGGAGGTCACAGCAGCACTTGCAGTGTAGGTCCCCTCCTGTCGAAGATCAGGTATCGAGTGATTGAAGTGATAGAAAATGGCGATCACGTCCGCGGCGGTCACGTCCACGGCGGTGCGTAACATCACCGCCGGCGTACATCGTCATTGGCTCCTGGGACCCATAGGGTCCAATGTTAAGCAATGCAGCATTACACCACGGTCTCCGACCGCCTACCGCGACGGTGGACAATGCCAGCGCAGTTACCTCACATCCCATTGTCCCACTTTAGAGGTCAGGCAGCAGCCATTTCAGGGGCCCACATGGTCTCATTTTAAACTGCGTCACACATACCTAGGCCTAGTCTCAACACACATACAGGCCACCTTTTGTGTATGATTGGTGTTCTGTGTAAACTGTGGGTACGTACCTCTGAGTAGTTTGACTCTGCGGTCGCTGTTGTCCTTCATAGGCACCGTCCGCTGGGACATGTGAGGAGATGGCGGCATCCTCCGGTGTACCGACCGTTGGTGGACCTGTCCACAATGGAGGAGCGACATTTGATAATCACCTACAGGTTTGATCGTGCCACAATCCAGGAACTGTGTACCCAGTTGGAGCCAGACCTGATGTCACCAATCCGCCATCCCACAGGAATCCCCCCTCAAGTGCAGGTGCTGTCAGTGCTCCATTTCCTTGCAAGTGGCTCTTTTCAAACAACTGTGGCCATGGCATCAGGGATGTCCCAGCCTATGTTTTCCAACGTATTGTCCAGAGTGTTGTCTGCCCTTCTGAAACACATGTGGAGCTACATCGTTTTCCCTCAGGTGGAGGATTTGCCTACAGTGGAAGGTGATTTCTATGCCCTGGGACATATCCCCAACGTCATAGGTGCCATTGATGGGACCCATGTGGCTTTGGTCCCCCCCCCACAGGAGTGAACAGGTGTACAGAAACCGGAAGAGTTATCATTCGATGAATGTACAGATGGTATGTTTGGCAGACCAGTACATCTCTCATGTGAATTCCATGTTCCCTGGCTCAGTGCATGACGCTTACATCCTGCGGAATAGAAGCATCCCTTATGTGATGGGTCAACTCCAGAGGCACCGTGTGTGGCAATTAGGTGAGCCCCTGGAAGCAAGACAGTGGGAAATGGTTGTCTGGTGTTATCCCTACAGGTTAGTGTGTGTCTAACAGTTGTCCCTCGCCATTTGCAGGTGACTCTGGGTACCCCAACCTGTCATGGCTACTGACCCCAGTGAGGAATCCCAGGACCAAGTCAGAAGAACACTACAATGAGGCCCATGGGCAAACTAGGAGGGTGATCGAGCGGACCTTCAGCCCCCTGAAGGACAGGTTCAGGTGCCTCCATATGACAGGTGGATCCCTATTCTACTCACCAAAGAAGGTGTGCCAGATCATTGTGGCCTGCTGTATGCTTCACAACTTGGCTTTGCGACGACAGGTGCCTTTTCAGCAGGTGGATGGTCCAGATGGCAGTGTTGTTGCAGCTTTGGAGCCTGTGGACAGTGGTGAGGAGGAAGCAGAGGAAGAAGACATGCAGAACAGGGACTCAGTGATCCAGCAATATTTCTAGTGAAACACAGGTGAGAATACAATACTGCCTACTACATGTACTTTTACACTACTACCTCTATCCTGTCTGTCGTTTTCACCCAGTGTATGGTCACTGAGTTGTCACTTTCCCTTACGGTTTCATAGATGTGGGTCCCACTGTGTGTCATCTGCTTAAATTCCTCATGGAGTAGAGCTGTGTGACATAGGTATGTTGACATTACTATTTCAAGAACATTTTGTCACTGTAATTGCATATACACTATTTTGAAATCACAGACAGACTCCATATCATTTTGTGCTTTAGGTGTGTTTATTTAAATGCTAAATATTGGAGGGGGAAGTTAAATGGTGAGGGTTGATGGTGGAAGAGTGTCCATGGCAGAGTCCAGTCTATTAGTCTCACAGGTGCATTGCCCATATGGGCATAGGAAGTGGAGCTGGGGCAGTTTAATTATGGACAGGGTGACAAAGTGGGACAGTGGGATGACAATCAGGGTGGTCTCATTTCTTAGCGGGGGTCTTGGCATCGTTCTCTGTCTTGTTCCTGGGTCTCAGGGACCATTTGCGGGGTGGTTCTCCATCTGCAGGGGGTGGTGTGCTGGTGTGGTGGTCCTGTGGCGGGACGTCCTGTCCACTAGCGCCGGCGGAGGTGGTGGGCAGTTCATCATCCATGCTAGTGTCAGGGGACACTTGGAGTGCCACAGTGTCCCTCCTGGTGTTGAGTAGTTCCTTCAGCACCCCTACGATGGTGCCCAGGGAGGAGCTGATGGTTCTGAGTCCCTCCCTGAAGCCCATATACTGTTCCTCCTGCATGCACTGGGTCTCCTGAAACTTGGCCATTAACGTTGCCATCGTTTCCTGGGATTGGTGGTATGCTCCCATGATGGAGGAGAGGGCCTCGTAGAGAGTGGGTTCCCTTGGCTGTCCGCCCCCTGTCGCACGGCAGCCCTCCCAGTTCCCCTGTGTTCCTGGGCCTCCGTCCCATGGACCATGTGCCCACTGCCCCCAGGTCCCTGTTGTTGTTGGGGTGGTGGGTTATCCAGGGTTCCCTGTAGTGGTGGACACACAGCTGATTGACGTGTCCTGGGGACGGAGGTATGGGCCCGCTGGGTGGGTGCTGTGCTGGTGTTTCCAGAGGGGGGAAGGTCTGTGGTGGCCTGTGCCTGTGTGAGGGGAACCGACTGTCCATAGGTCCTCGATGGTCCGGGCGGGTCATCTAGATCCAGTTGGACAGAGGTGCTGTCATCACGGTGGGCCTCTTTTGTGGGTGGAGTGGACATGTCTGGACCCTCCTGTCTGGTGATGTTGGGTAGGGGTCCTGCAGGGGTGGAAAGGCATGATTATTGCATCTGTGTGTGTCATGGTGTGCAGTGGGTGGGTGACCGTGTACCCCAGTGCTGGCATTCCTGTGTGGGACCTTGTGTGAGGATGGTTTAGGGGGGTGTATGGGTATGTGCAGTGTGCATGCTTTGGTGATGGGTGTCCATGCTTTGTTGTTGCATGCAGGGCTTGGTGTTGGGATGGGTGGTTTGTGATATTGGTACATTTGTGAGGAGTTGGTGTGATAGGGGTGAGGGCGAGGGTGGGGGTATGTGATAGCATGCAGGTAGGGTGGGGATGTAATAGTTAAGATTTGACTTACCAGAGTCCATTCCTCCAGCTACTCCTGCAAGGCCCTCAGGATGCAGAATCGCCATGACCTACTCCTCCCATGTTGTTAGTTGTCGGGGAGGAGGTGGAAGTCCGCCGCCAGTCTGCTGAACCGCCAGGTGGTGCCTTGAGACCACAGAACGCACCTTCCCCCGTAGGTCGTTCCACCTTTTCCTGATGTCCTCCCGATTTCTTGGGTGCTGTCCCACTGCGTTGACCCTGTCCACTATTCTTCGCCATAGCTCCATCTTCCTTGCAATGGAGGTGTGCTGCACCTGTGATCCAAATAGCTGTGGCTCTACCCGGATGATTTCCTTCACCATGACCCTGAGCTCCTCCTCCGAGAACCTGGGGTGTCTTTGGCGTGCCATGGGGTGGTGTAGGTGATATGTGGGGTGGAGTGTGTGGTGATAAGTGTGGTGATATGTAGTAGTGTGTTGTGTGAGGTACGTGGAAGTTGTGTGGGTGAAGGTGTTATGTGCCTGTGGATGCTGTTGTACTTGCTGTTGGTGTCTCTCTCTGGCCTTCGTTCTCAATTTTTGTCATAGGGGTTTGTGGGTGATGTGGGTGTGTGTTTTATATTGTATTGGGTGTGTGGGACTGGTGTGTGTATGTGTCTCAGGTGTGTGTATTTTGAATTGTCCAATGTGGCTGTGTTTTGTAAATGTGTGTGTATTTTGAGCGCAGCGGTGTGTACCGCCAATGGAATACCGCGGTTGAAAGACCGCCGCGTGGATTCGTGTGTCGTGATAGTGTCGGCGTATTTCTGTTGGCGTGACGGTGTCGGTTTTGTTTTCGCCAGTTTATCACTGACCTTTGATGTTGCGGACTTGTGTGGGTGTCTGAATTTTGGCGGGTTCCGAGATGTGGGTCATAATAGCTGTGGCGGATTTCCGCGGCCACAGCGGTGTGTTGGCGGTCTTCTGCACGGCGGTAAGTGGCTTTTACCGCCAATGTTGTAATGAGAGCCCTATTCTTTAGAGCAACTAGGGGAGGGGTGCACACGAGAGAAGGTCAATGTAAATGGTATAATAAAGCATGCAGATTGGCTAAGGGCAGACTCTTGGATGCAATACGTTCAAAAAATAAAGAGAAGATAATTCCTGCTAGGCGTGAGTACACTCTTACTATAAAGACCAGTAAGAACAAATAGATAGAGTCAACGTGGGAGGAATTACAATTAGCGGCTAACCAAAAAAACTCAAAGCGATTTTGGTCCCTGATTGCCCATGAAGCATGGAATGTAAATCCTAAACCAGACTGCGATATTCCTCCTGTTGTATGGTTATTATTCTGATCTTTTTAAACAGGAGATTGTGCCATCTCATAGTTCAATGAGCATAGTGAAGGCAGCTAGTCAGAGCGTTGGAACACTTATTCTGTTTACTTTAAAAGAGACTGTGGCTGCCATTAGAGCACAAAAATCGGGTAAGGCAACCGGCCTAGATGGAATCCCGACAGACTTGTATGAGTCTGACATAAGTTTTTGGGGACCGTATATTAATAATGTGTCAAATGCAGTTGTAGTGGGATCCACACAGCCTCGCTCCTTGAAGGGTGCGATAATTGTGCCAATTTATACAAAAGGGAATAGATCAGTCCCGGGAAACTACAGACCTATAAGTCTTCTAGATAACTTGCAAAACAAATTTTCTTACCAAGTCTTGTGTAGGCTTCAGGATTGGTTGGAGGAAAATTATATCTTAGCCCACCTCCAGGTGGGTTTTAGACAGAAGACTAGCACAGTAGACCAGGTCTTCCGCTTTCTTTCAATTAAATGGAAAACTGTCGACCTGGATGCCGGAAGACTTTTTGTCGCTTTCGTGGATCTCAAGTCTGCTTTGATTTGGTCCCTCTAGACAAATTATAGGAGATTCTGGGCAGGGCTGGTATCCTGGACCCTTAGTTAAATTTGATCCAGGAGTTAAATTCTGATAGCTTTGCTAGAGTAAGGTAGGGTGTGAATGGTGAATTGACTGGGGAATTCCAATAAAGAAGGGGATTCAATAGGTCTGTGTGCTGGCTCCTACACTTTTTAACATTTTTATAAATGTTTGCATTCCCTATCTCTATGACTGTGAAAAGGACGCCCCAAAACTGAGTGGCATTAAGACCCCATGTCTCTTGTTGCGGATGACGCCCTCCTCCTTTCCCAAACTGCTCATGGTCTCAATAGACTCCTCGTGAGATTTTTTGGATTTTGTAGGGATTTCGACATTCAAATCAATGCTATTGAAACCAAATATATGGTCTTTGGTGACCTTAAATGTAGAATGAAGAAAAGGATATCACTGGATGGTAATATTTTAGAAAGAGTATCAGACTTTGATTATTTGGGAATAAGGATGGAGGACTCGCATAAGTGGGAGGCTCAATCTCTAAAAAGTATTATGTCCTTAAAACAAAAAGCAGGAGGCATTTTGAGATTTGCCAGTAGATCCACCCGTAAAGTAAAGCCAGAGTAGGAGCACTTTATGGTACCGAGTTGTGGGGTCATGGCAATTTACTAGCCTTAGAGAGAGCAGAGAATTTTTTTCTCAAGGCCTTGTTAAAAATACTTTTGAGCTCCCCCACACTTCCTATTCGAATGGACTTGAACCTATACTCAATTGCGGATATAGCCACTTTGACACCACTACATGACTGGATAAGATTATGGTCAACAGATTCCATAGGCACGTATAGAGTGTGGCTTAGAGCGTGTCTAGCTGTCCGTAAAATGATAAAATTCCCTAGTGCAGATATGTGAAAAAGGCTTTTTATGCATTGGAGTTAGGATCATTCCAAAGAGTGCTATTCAGGCTTTGAAGGACACACATTGGATGAATCGGATAGGTTTTCAGCTGGCCGCAATCTCCTCCTCAAGCTTAACTGATAGCTTCCTATTAGCTAAATGCCACTATGAATTTGAGCCCTATCTTGATATGATTTTGGTGTCCCTTGCACGCACACTTTATATTAGGTTTAGAATTGGTTCTTTACCGCTTCAGGCTTTTACTTCTAGATGGAAGCAGTCCGAGTGTCGAGTAGATTTATGCTCGATGGGATGTATGACTACAGTGACTATATCCCATGTTCTATTCCACTGTCCGGCGTATAACAGGCAGAGGGTACGCTGGATCAGGCCTCTTTGTAAATCCTTGGGTATTGGAGATCGGCACATGGCCCTCAGGATTTGCAGAACAAACCTGCATGAGATTGTGGCATGTGCGGTGGCAAACTTTTTAGAGGCAATACAGCGTATTAGATATAAATTTCTTAACTACCAAAGTATAACATTTTATTAAGTAGTTTATATTGGTGTTTTTTATTATCCAATTTTTTATCTATGTATATATATATATTTATTTTTTTATGTAGGAAATTTTAATTTCCAGCTCAACTTGCTCTATGTGCAGACTGAATTTATAGGCTGAGAGCCCCTCTTACTGGTAAATAATTATAAGTTTGCATTTACAGTTCTTGGCAGTATGGGACCTAGTGTGGTGGAACAAGCTCAAGTCTCTCTTCTATGCGAACAGTTGTATTTCTAAATTCCATTTAATCTGCTTCATTTCTAGTCTTTTCGATCTGCTTTTTTTGTCCTGAGAGCAATCATTGTAAGACAATTGATATTTTGGCAGATATTATTAATGCCTGTAGATTGAAATTTTTATAACTTGTTTAAAGAAAGTAATGTTTTTTTATAACAATGAGCTGAATATTGTTTTTTAACTGTGCTTTAAGGGAAAGTTTTTGCCAAAATAAAGCTGAATCGAATTGAAAGAATACTAAACTGATGATATTCAAATGCTCAAACTCTTTGTAAACAGTGCTAAAATCAGTTAATCATGCATATAAAATGCAAAGCCCATAATGTGTAGTAGGTTTGGCCTCTTGGTTTGTAAAAGTCACCAGAAGCCCTCAATGGAAATGTAAGCCCATATACACAAATTCATGTTATTTATTCTCTCTTTCTCTCTCACACTCTCTATCTGGTTTGCTCATACATTAAGCACCATTTGACAAATCTTCATGAAGCTTTAACAAAAAAAGTCTTGTTCACTTAAACTTCTTCCTGGAAAGTTTTGGAGTGATCCGACAAGCGGGGCCAAAAAAAGGGGGATACTAAAACACATTTTCCTATTCATCATCATCATCAAAAAATACTTTATTCAATTGAATTTATCAATCATAAAAGCGGTTATACATACAAAAAAAAGACAGTATTGAGAAACAGGCAAATACAAAATTAATATGAATATAAATATGACCAGTTAAAAAGGATAGAAATAGTAAAAAATCAATAGAACAATTTATTTAAAACAGGGAAAATGCTCTTTGTTAAAATACTTGTAAAACTTAAAAGGCCTCACTCATTTGCCTCGCAGTGTAGTCTGGCCTTAATCACTGCACACAGGTATAAGGCTAATCCATTACAGACCATAATTGATGGGAGGGACAAGAGGTACAGGAAAGCTGGTTGACATTGTTTAAAATGCATTGGTTTTAAAAGTGGTATCACAAACATTTTCCTCAGGGCTGAGTAAAATTTACAAAAGAAAAGTGTGTGCATTGTGTTTTGATCAGAAACTGTGTCACAGGGACATTTTTCCAAAACTAAGGACCAATCATTAGCAAGGGGAAAGCTGACAAGACGATGGAAAATCTCTAGTCTTAAGCGCGTAAGGACAAACCGATGTCTTGGCTTCAGTACGTTACTTAGGTAAGGTTCCATGCCATCTGTTTGTTGTAACATACGATGTCTCCTAACGCTATGTTTATTTGCCTCTTTATCCCATCTCAAATCGGCCAGATGAGTGAGGCAGATATTTTTCAAGTCTTTCCTAGAGATTGTTTTCATTTTGTCTGGGGTGAAATACAACTCAGGATGGCCCAGCTCCACAAGAAAATTCTTTATGTAATTTAGCCATGGAATTTTAAGCGAATGAGTTAGTGCTAATGCATCTTCTATAATGGCCCTGTTCAGCCTGGCGGGATCAGAGGTCCATACTTTATGCCAGAGTAAAATTGGTTGGACACAAATAAAATCTGTGAGATTTGTTACTCCCATTTCTGAATGGCATACTGATGTTGAGGTAGATTTTGGGACACTTAAAATTTTCTTTAAAAGAGCATTTTCAGCTAGCTGTAAAGTATTACAGTCCCGGTGCCCCCAAAGTCCTGCCCCGTACAGTGCAACCGAAACGCATTTCGCATTGTACAGTGACATCATATCCTTAGGAGTCACTCTCCCAACCTTTTTAGAAAAGTTTTTTATGGCCATGATGGTTTTTGTGAATAACAGTTTCCTCACTTTTATGGCTTGTGCCCAAGTACCTTTATTGTCAAACATAATGCCTAGATACGAAAATGTTCCAATATCAACTAGTTTTGCGCCTTTTAACATGATCTGACATTTCTTTATGGAACTTCTGCTATATGTCATTGAAAAGGTTTTAGAGTAATTAATTCTAAGACCCAGAGCGTCCATACAATTGTCAAAAGTTGTTATTAACCGTTGCAAGGCTACTGGAGTACGGGCCATCAAAACGGCATCATCCGCATACAAAAGCGCTGGGATCGTTCGAGGGCCTACTTGTGGGAGATCACTGCAGGCATCGGATATGACCCCCTCTAATTTGTTGATATATGAGGCAAACAATAAGGGAGCTAGCACACAGCCTTGACGTACCCCTCGTTCGATGGGGAACGAGGAAGTGCATTCCTCCTGGAGCCCATAGCGAACCCTGGCATTGGCTCTGGCGTACAGTTCCCTAATGAAATGTACTATGGCAGTATCAACCCCCATGTCCAATAAAATGGACCACAGTTTAGAATGCACCACGCAGTCAAATGCAGAGGTCAAATCAACGAACACAAGGTATAGGGCTCCGGCCTTGGCCCTTGTGTATTTACCAAGTATGATATCTAGGTTAAGAGCTTGCTCCGTCGTCCCTATCCCAGCCCTAAACCCATATTGCAAGTCCGAGAGGATGTGGTTGTCCTCTGTCCAGTCTTGTAGTCTATTTAAAACAATTCGTCCCACAATCTTTGCAAATGTATCGAGCAGAGAGATTGGGCGATAGCATGCAGGATTTTGACGATCTCCCTTTTTGAAGATTGGAATAATTATAGACTCAGCCCAGGTTGAGATGAAAGCTGTAGAGCAACAGGCGCGTAACACCTGCGTCAATAGTGGGCCCCAGAGTGACACATTTGTTTTATAAATATCAACTGGGACTCCATCTGGGCCTGGGGCTTTCCCACTTTTGCTAGCATTAATAGCGTCAATAACCTCATTTAGGCTAAATGGCGGAGAAATGGGATAAGAGTCTAATCTAGGGAGATTTGGTTTGAGAGCCAGATGTTCTGAGGAGTATATAGCGGAGAAGAAAGCAACCCAATACTCTTCTGTGATGGCAATTTCAATTGTTGGTAACTTTCCATCACATAGGAGAGGAGAATTCACGATTTTCCAGAACTTAACATTGTCGTTCTGGAGGCTTGCGTCATGAAGAGATTGCCATACCTCGTTTTTTAAATTCTGTTTCCTTTTCTTTATAGCGTTTTTATACTCCTTCCTCTTAAGACTTAATTCATGTTTATCAAGGTTTTGTAATTGTAAATAATGTTTTAAATTTTAAGGGCTTGTGTGCATTCAGCGTCGAACCAACCTTTATCTACCTGTGGTCTCAATTTACTAAAACTTACTGTAAGGGACTGTTTTATTCCAGTGGTGATTGCGGTGAAGGCTTTAATACAATCTTGTGGACTGGTGTTGTCTGAGAGACAGATATTGAATTCTTTGGAATAGTTACTCATTAATTGTTCCATGAAACCTATGGGTTCAATCTCTGACCACCGAATTGTATAGCCATTTCTTGCACCCAATTCGATGTTTACTACCACCTCTTCCGATTCCCTGTGTTTGGATATAGCTTGAGGAAATATGAGACCTAAGATTTGAGGATTATGATCACTGAACATGGTATCTTGAATATTATACTCAGATACAGAAGGAAGAAAATTATTAGATTGTGATATAAAATCAATTATTGTATTAGCGTGCCTGCCATTAAAAGTGGGTTTTAATTGTGGTTTACCATGAGTCAGACTGTTACACAAAAGGAGGTCAAATCTGGATAAGGCTTCCTTCAGCAAATTGCCTAGATTTTTGTGTGTGAAGTGGAGTAAGTCGTCATCTCTGCCAAGGGCAAGAGGGCAAAGTCCCTTAATCATTTGAGGGCACAGATATATATTAAAGTCACCACCCCACACAATGTAGGACTGTTTATGCGAAGAATTGTAAACTCGATCTAGATCTTCCTGTAGGAGATTGAGTACAAATTGAAAGCTTTGTGAGGGGGCGTTGTTATAAAAATTAATGACCACCAATTGTGCAATATTTTTTAGTTCACATGTGATCACCTGATAGAACATATTAGAAGTTAAAGCAATATCCTTGATTATATCGCACTTATTAGAAATGAAGGTGCATAGACCACCGTTAGCCCTGCCCCATGCGGAAGGGACAGCGGGGGTATGGAATGTCCTGTAGCCGTTTATGTGAGTCAGATTCACGGACCAGGTCTCTTGAAGACACACCCAAGGAAAGCATTGGATGTATTCTAGCCAGACCTCGTTCTTCGCTTTGGTTTGAAGACCTGCCACGTTCCAAAATAAGAATGAAAAATACTCCCTCTGTGATTTAGTGCCCTGCCCCACAGGAAACTTGTTGCTTGCCTGGTTTTTTCCTGGGATGATGTTGCTTTCTTTGCGAGCAGAAGAGGTCAATACACGAGTGGGCACTTTTTTTGAGAAGCCATTTGGGAGCGGTTCATCTTTGGCAGATTGTCTGGAGGAAAGTTCCATGTCCATCCGTTCTTCTCCAAAACTTTCCACCAAGCTAACGCCACCTAGTTGGTCAGTGACTAAGATTTCTGTAGTATGCTTGGGCCTACTCGATTCCTTATCAGATGATAGTCAATCTATTTCTTCCGAGCTGAGCCCATGGAATCTGTTCGCAGTGGGGATCGTGTATTGGCTCTCAGGCCTGCTTGTTTGTTCCCCAGAGGAAAGGCCATGCCAGGCCCATCATGACCTGTATTACTCGTGTAAAAGAAACCCAGAGGAAGCAGGGCAATGCCATGATCGATAATCTGCCGTGGACTTAGGTTTCTTAAAATGTCTTCAACCAGTTTAGGGGTTTTAAATTAAAGGACTACACAATCGCCCCTAAACGTTTTATGATTTCTGCCCACCCATTTCACCCTTCTGACCATCTTAATGTCCTCAAAAAGTATATTTGTCATGCCAGGTTTCAGACGAGTTGCAATCCCGTTCAAGGATTTATTCCTCAAAGCTGTCCATGATTCCCCGTGATCTCCAGATAGGGTAGGAACATTAGCGAGGACTATCACATAAGGGGTTGCCGCGGGCGGAAGATCAAGTGTTCCTCTTGGTATTAAAGAAGTACCCCGGCAATGTTTCACAATATTTGCGTGTTCCCTGCTTTTTAACGCCACTTTTTGAAATTGTGAATTACTAGTTCTAGCTGGTAGAGCACGAGAATCAGCATATCTTTGAGTGATCTGGGAAGTAAGTGAAGAGGTCTGATGGATTAAGGGCGAATTCACATTGGGGTCTGTATCCCCAGAGTGTTGGGTAATTAAAGCCATTGGATTTGCAGGTTGTGCCTTCATTAGATTGAACAATAAGTCAATTTTTCCCTCCAATTGAGTTAAATGTTTTATTACTTGATCAAAACATGAACTGACTAATTGTTCTAGGGCATTCTTAGACTCTGAGGTGCTGGTTTTCGCTTTCGCCATGTGTTGTTTATTCTTGTAACCAGGTTTTATGTTCTGGCAGCCATTTTGTGCATTTTGCATAGATACGTTAAATTGAACTTCCGAAGGGCCAGGTCTGGTGTTGACGGATGATTCTTGTCTAGATACTTTATCCTTCTTTGCTAGTTGGGGTTTCTTTTGCGTTTTGGTGATGGTGGATGCTCATCAGCATCTGAGATGGAGTCAATTGTGTCTTGGATACAACCATTAATGCTTCTGAACTGAGTTCCAGTTACCACAGGCTTAGCCGGGCTAACAGAGGTTGTTACTAACGGAAGGGGGCTAGAAGCTCCTAGCGACCCATTCTGGTTTAATATCTTTTCTTCGACGTTTGATGATCTGTTTGTCGATTATCCCCATGGCTCCTGAAATCAATTTTAATATTGACGCATGATCTTTCTGGGGTGGAGCGTCTTTTGCGCTAAGTTGCTTCCTTTTTCCCATTATTATTAATTATTTAATTAAAGAGGTTCCGTAATGGTTGCCTAGAGACAAGAGCTCCTTACTAAGAGGTATAGTAACAGGCGCTTGTTAATGGGGAAGAGAAGACAAGGGAAAATAGCTTTTCTCACAATATTGAAAGTCTTTAACTGGGAGGCTGGGTTACATGCTTGAGCGGTCAATCGCGAGAGAAAAAATGGATGCAATGCCTGCTTAAGGCCTGGCGACTAGTAACTAGGATCACAAAGGAAATTATCAGGGGGGTGGCCCAGCCCAGCCCCTGCCAGCCGCTGACGGGCGCAGGACGGGCCCGCCCTTGGCCCGGGCTTTGTCCGGGCGCTGCCCGCGCGCGTTCCGCGAGGCGGGAGCGCTACAATGTTTTTGAAAGGGCTCCTGCCCTGTGATTGGCCCAGCGGCCCAGCAGCGGCAAAGTCAAGCGCGTCCCGCGAAGCGGGAGCGCTACAATGTTTCTGAAAGGGCTCCTGTCCTGTGATTAGCCTGGCAGCGGCCCAGCAGCGGCGAAGTCAAGCGCGTCCCGCGAGGTGGGAGCGCTACAATGTTTTTGAAAGGGCTCCTGCCCTGTGATTGGCCCAGCGGCCCAGCAGCGGCAAAGTCAAGCGCGTCCTATTCATTTTTCCATAGCAAAGTTAGACACGGCTTCAGCATTAACAGCTAATGGCAATTGCTTCAAATATAGCAGAAAGTTAGATTTGGGCCCCAAAAGCATGTTTCTTGTGTAATCTCCCTAAGTAGTTTTTGAGAAATAAAAGCTCAAAAATATTGTATATTTGTGCCTCAGAGGAACTGTGGGGCCGGCCGACCTTGAGATACGATCTGATTGGCTGGTTCCACATCCACAATGATGTGGAAACAGCCATTTTAATACTCAGTCTCTTTTCCTGGCAACACAACTAAAAAAGATATAAGGGGGGTAGGGAAATCCAGCCTCCATATGCCTGGTGGAGGTTCCCAGAGGGACCCATCGGGTCCAAAAAACATATATTTTTGACAAATTTTACTGCAAAATTACTTTTGATCCATGAAGTAGTGCTTTAAAAAAATAACCCTCTGGTGTGGCCAGGGATTGGGAGTACAATGCATTTGTTTATTTTGGAGACAGGGCATCCTATCCACTGGGGCCAATAAAACAATAAAGAAAGAGGGGAAAGAGAACCCCTTGCCTGACCTCTAGGAGGCCCCAACAATCTCATCCAGGGGAAGGTAGCCAGCAGCGCTGCAGAGGCCTTTGGACTTTTCCTGCAGCCTTCAACATGAGGAATGCTTTGGGGTGCAATGGATGGGCAGAGAGGCATGCTAGATTTAAAAACAAAAATCCCAATTCCTGCACAGCCCAATGAATGGGGCTGCTTGCAGGCAGGCGGTGGGTGCTTCTCTCAGATGTGACTAATGAATGTGGGCCAGAGCTGTTCATTTATTATTCGCGGTTCCTAGTTAGATGTGACCCCTAGAGCTTTATGGAACTACAAAATGTCTTGCTAGTGGTGCCCCTAAAATAGGCAGTGGCACCACTATTTGTAATGTTCTGTGTAGCTGCAGGGACTGCAGCAGCCCCCCTCCAACATTAAAAAGATAGTAAGTGCCATATTTCTACTCTGTTTGCGACATTTGTGCGTCATTTTATTTAACGTAAAAACCGTGAAAACTTATCTCCATAGTTATATTTTGACGCTAGACTTATCTAGTGTCAAAATATAGGAGTTAACGTCATTTTTTAGATGCGTGAACCCACCTTGTGTCAATGACGTGCAAGGTAGGCGTTCCCGTACAAAAAATGAGACTAAGCCCATAGCACCATATTTATCCTCCCGTGCAAAAATGGTGCATGGGTGGGAGGCGGTTCTAAATAATGGCGCCAAGCCTGCTTAGAGTCATTATTTAACTCCTCGGTCAGCCTAGGCATTAGAGGACCTGTGGACCCATTTCCATGGTCAAACACCATGGAATGGGCCCACAGGTGCCCACCCAAGCCTTAGGAACACCCCCACCCACAACAGAGGGGCACTAGAGGATAGGGGACCCCATCCCAGGTAAGTAGGGTAAGTATAGGTAAGTATTTCCGTTATTTTTATTCAAGTGCCAATGGGTACCCAACAAGGGGCTCCCTGCATGGCACTGGGTGTAATGGCCATGCCCTGGGGACCCTGGTCCCCTGTGCTGGCCATTGGAGTGGTGGGCATGACTCCTGTCTTTTCTAAGACAGGAGTCATGTGTTAGGATGGTTGTGCATCAGGAAATTATGCTGGGCTAGTTAACGGCATTTTTTTTGCCTCTAACCAGCCTAGTGTCATTTTATGAGGCAAAACCCCCTTCATCCCTTCCGCCGCCCCCACTCGGCTAGCGTCAGTTTTTCTGATGGTAGCCCAAGCTTAGCACCTGCTTGCAGCACGCCATTAATTTGGTGCCTAGCTTGTGCTTTGGAATGATGCAAGCCAGCAGTATCCTTTTTGAAGCAAAACTGCGTTAGTGCAGTTTTGCACCAAAAAGTATAAATCTGGGTCTTAGTACCCTGGGCCATTAAATCCCAGGAGGGCATGACATATTGTTTTAAAACATTCCTAGCTAGAGCTCTACAGCCTTAAGCTGCAATGCAGAGCCCCCTTTGGTTGGGTTTATGTCTAAACTTTGTAGCTTGTAAAATGTTAGAAAATGACTCAGACAAGTTGATGCTTTTTTTTAAATAGAACTTTATAAAAAAATATATGATATCACTTTTATTAAACATTGCTCTGCATGATTTAATTAAATATATCTTTCATTAAATGGATTGGTGATTTTTTAACAAAGACAATGCAAATTAATTGTATATGTTGATACCCAGACCCCTTCATGGAGCCAATAGGTCAATTTAATATATTTTGGTGTTTTCACTCCTTGACAAAGTCAGTAGGCCTGCCTCACTTTAAATGACTTCCTTTATATTTGCATGAGACATAATTATTGGCAATACTGTGCATGTCAGGGGCTCAAGTTATAGTTAATTAAGAACACAAGTCATAGTTACTTGAGATTAAATATAACTGGTGAACTTCAGTGGTTTTGTTGATTAAAACAGTTTGCTTTAACTGACATTTTCACCTAACTATAACATGCCTTTACCCCTTGTTTGTTTTGTGTGAATACCAACCTTCAATCCTCTCTTCCTTGCTTTCTGTGTTGCTTCCTGTGCCCTTACCCATCCCATTAGTTTTTTTGTTGATATCAGTCCCTTTCTGGTGTCTTTTCATCCCTCCTCTCTGATGCTGACCACCCCTTCTGCTTCCCATGTGATTTTGTAAGGGGGCTTGGCAGCTGAAAGACTTGTCAGGCCTGTGGTAACCATTTTGCACATGCTGTACATATTTGTAACTATTTTCTTCATGTTTTAAATTACCTTCCTGGTTTTTTTGCATCCCTCCTCCCTGAACCCATTCTGCTTTCTGTGTAATTTTTTTCAAGCGAGCCTGGTAGCTCAAATATATGTCAGATCTTTGGCCACTATTTCACACATGTTGCACTTTCTTATATATGTTTTTCATATTTTAATTTACAGGTGTAACATGGGCATCCACCAAATGTGGTTGATAACTTAAAAATGTCAGTCAGAGTCTCAACGCATGCATGGTGTGATCATATGCACCGTAATGCTGCTAGACATCTAGGAGATTGAACCCTCTGCACATAATGGGGTCTATTCACAAAGGCATTTTTTAGTGTGTAAAGCTGTAGACCTGCAGTATTTTGTATGTATTTTTACATGCCTTTCTGAATAGGCCCAAAACCAACTACTACAAGTATAAAATGGGAGAATATTCATATACAGTTATTGATAATAGACAGGACAGTCCCATCTTTGCCTTTTGCTAAGAAAGACTTGTTAGGATGTTAGGGGTCCAATTCACAAGGGCATGTAAGAGTATACAAAATTGTACTCTTATAGCACTACCTCCTGTACTTGTAAAGGGGTTTTTGAATCTGCTCAGAAGTAAATAGCACATGCGAGTGATGACCCTGCTGTTTTCCTCCAAAACGTGATTGCAACAAGGAATCTGTGAGACATTGGGACTCATTTACAAGCCCCTAGGGCCACTGGAGCCTCACTTTCAGTGAGGCTCCAGTGGCACTGTGCCCTTTTCCATATTTACAAGGCGGCGCTAGTCCACTTTGAGTGGCTTAACGTCGCCTTGTAAATATGGGCCCCAACAGTTTTCTGCGGCAGCAGGGCATGCAATGGGTGTTGCTGTGGGTGCTTCCACGCAACACCCATTGCTTTTGACACTGCCCCAGAATTACGAGAAATTGTAAACCTGAGGCAGCGCCGAAAACCAACACCATCCCAGAGGTGGCGTTAGAGTGGCACAACAAGGAGAAATACTTCTATTTCTCCTCGTTTTTGCTTTTTCTATGTAAAGGACAAAACACCATTAATGATTGTTGATGTGCAGGAAGGGACAATGACGATTTGCTACTTCTATGTGTAGAAGTAGCACATCGCCAATATTGATTGTTTATGTGCAGGAAGGTGTTCCTTCCTGCACATAAACCATCATTTCCTGCAACGCAGGCACCCTTGCACTATGGTGCAAAGGCACCTGCATTGGTGCCAGGCAGCTAATTTTAGTGCCAGCGCTAGGAACACAGAGGGGTGCGTTGTATTGTTGTACATAGGGTGCATCCCTGCATGTTTGAAATGCCAGAGCGCAGCCCTGTCAAATTTGACGCAGCTCCGTGCTCCGACATTTCTTTGTAAATGATTCCCATTGTTTTTTCAGGTTCCTTATAATGTACTGAGGTAATAACGTGGCCTTCTAGTGATAAATGCATTCTAGTGATAAATGTAGGAGTTTAGTTTTTCACAACGATTCCAAATCTAAACAGTTGAACCACTTTTTTCACTGGTATTGCTAGCGCGCCTGGTCCTTACTAAGTAAACTTACAAGGGGACGCGTATAGGTCGATGAATCTTTTGAATCGCATGGAGTATCCTAGTCATGCAGTGACCACTGGAACAATAGCTAACATCAATAATCAAAAAACATTCTATGTAAAAACAACTTTAAACCATAATACTCAAGAATAACCACTCAGGAAAGAGTTAACAATTTTTATTCCCTATTGATTACAATTCTAAATCATCCATTGGTTCAATCTTTATTAAACAATCTTTATTAATCCATTGTTAGAAAGGACATTATTCTTATAGAAAACATATGCGACAATGCAATACCATAAGCTATGAATACCAGCCTTAATAATGTAATTCAGCAATTAAGTTTGTCAGTCATTTATCACTGTCAATGTCTCCCCTAACAGCCTACCTAACCAAGATTAGCATTAGCATGGGGGTGTTCATTTAAAAACAATTTAGAGAAAACATAAATTTGGAAAAATTCTACCTAAGTGAGAATCTCTATAAAACAGCGCAGTTGGTACCTAGAAGAAAAGGCACAAAACCGTCAGTAACATTTTCATAGTTACCTATCCAAGATGGATCAGCAACGAGTCAGTCTTCTTCTTCAGGTCAACAATCAGTCAGCTACAGATCAGGCTCACAGGATATGAACCTGATATCAGCACCTCGGACAGCGTTTCCTGATGTCATCAATTTTCTTTTCGCATTTCTCCTGAATTCTGAAAACTTAGCTCCTTGTCATGACTTTTTATTACGGTCTCCCATTCCATCCCACTAATTGCTAATTGGTCAGTTAGTCAGCAGATATGACTTTAACCTATAGTTTTTGTTTACCAAATCTTCTAATTTTCATACATTCCAAATCACAGAAAGCCGATTGGTTCTTCAAACGATGCCCTCATCATCCGGCTCTTCAGGTATCAAAATAGTTGCATATGCCTCTCCAGTTAGTGCCTCTGTTGTTCAAGTCCTGGGAAAGTACATTTAGCCTGCTCTACACATAATTGTATCAAATTGTCTTCATCATCTCCTGTCCGCCGGTACATTGCAGAATGATCTAGCTAAGTAACTTGAACTTCGAGCGGTTCAAGGTTGCAGTCCCCAGTTACCAGTCCTTTGCAAGGCGTTCGGTTTCTCCATGTTCAGAGTGTGCAGGGCCCAGTTCAGCTAACTTAATAATACAAAACAGAGGTTATGTATCTCATTATGGCATATTACTACATTTTTCTCGAATATTTTCATTATTTTCCACTTTTTCAGTTGTTTTAGTACACATGGTGATCACTCCCCGGGGGCACATTTTCAAACGTGTACATTATTTTCTGCAATTAATTTCTCTACACATTTTTCTCATTAGTAAACACGCATTTATCCTCATTAATATTCTTAATTAGCACATCTGCTTCAACAGTCCCTCCTCTGATGACTAAATATGTCATCACACCTTCCCTTAACATCACTCTACAATTCTGTTTCAAATGTACTTTGCTTTCTCTTTGAATTTTCTTTCTCTATAAATTCTTCTCCTAGGTTGTTCTTCCCTCCTCTGATCATTCTTAGATTTCCTTCATTTTATCTTTTTTTGCCATAATTTGCATATACCCCATAATCCTAATATACAAACAATCACAATTAATATTCCCTGGACGATTTTCCATAATATCCCATTCCAAATTTGATTAAACCAATTACCCACAGAAGCAAATCCATTTCCAACCTTTTCCCAAACTCCTGGTTCCTTCAATTCCTTCAAATCCTTACTTGAATTAGTAAAATTAGTAAGTAAGTCTCATATCTCCTTATCATTATTGGGTATAAACGAACAACAATGACCTATGAAGCTCTTCTCTAACGGAGTTAGTAAGCAAGTTAGATTATTCTTGTGAGTGTACGTGGTGCCAAACATTAATGTTGGATCAAAGAAGCCTCTTACTAATACTATATCATGCTCTTTAGCTACTTTACTCAAATATCTAATAACAGGAACAAAGGAAAACACAAGGTCACAGTTAGAATAAAAGTACTGGAAACTACAAGTTATGCCATCGGTTAAAGGCAAGCTATGGTACGTAACCCCTTCTTCCAAAGAGGATGGAATTTGCATACACACAAGGCAATTCCTTTCATCCATCGTCTAAACATATTCACTCAACAACCGATAGAACACATTGGAAGAAAGCTCTCCTTGAGCATTAGTATAATCATGCAAATATTTTTCATCCAACTTAAACCTCTCTAAAACTGTTAATGTAGTAGTCTCATGAACAGAAGCAATAGTGGCCTCCTTCATTTCATAAACAGACATACCCACAATCATTATTATAAACATTATTCCACACATAATTGCTATTCCAACACTCAAATACCTACAATATCTAATATTTTTAACGCAGTCATTTAATTCAGCCATGATCTGTAAAGAATCAGAAAGTAGAATCAACTCTTAAATAAAATGCAACAGAAAAATCAAAATGAAGAAAAGAAAATATTTCTTTCTCCCAGTTCAGTTTCACACGTAGGAACCCTTTTCTTCTTTGTCAAAAATCAGTTAGCAGCTTTTCACATCCGGGTTTTGAATTTGTCACATCAGGTTATCAATGTCTTTTCCGGTTTTATTTCAACAGTCTCTTCAGGTTTCTTCAGATTAGCTCAACAACTCAGTCTATTGATACCCTCCAGGTTGCATCAAAGTACTGATTCGGAACTTTTCTGTCAAAACAAAAGGACATAAACTGCCATTCACTTGTTGCCTCATATGCCCACTCAGGACCTGCGTATCTTCGACTTGCCACTCTTTTTCTTTTCAACCTTCATTCTCCACTTAATTCTCCTTCACTCAGTTCCTCTTTTCTCGTGGTATCCACTTCCGCCTCTATTGGTTAATTTATGACCAATTCCTTCTTTTTTCCCAATTTGCGACTCAGGCCAATTGTCTCCTTTTCTCATTCCTTCAGTCTATTCAGTCAAGAGTTGGACTCTTCTCTTTTTCTTTTTCTATGGTGTTTCGTCTTGATGGACCTGCAACGGGTTCAGGAGGAGTCGGACCACTTTGTCTTTCATCCGCCTCAACTCTTTCACCCTCTGGACCTGGCACTTGCTCTGTTTGTCTTTCAGCACCGTCTGCTTCTGGGAGAACCTCTGCTGTACTCAGTTCTCCTGCTGTATCCGTTAAGTTAGACTCCTGCTCACCCTCCTGTAATTCTGTACTTTCATCTCTTACAGGGGTGATTGACCCATCTTCCACCAGCTCAGGATCAATCTCAGGTTCAACTTGTTCTTGTTCCGGCTCAGGTACAACAACCTGTTTCGC
Source organism: Pleurodeles waltl (assembly GCF_031143425.1). Lineage (NCBI taxonomy): Eukaryota > Metazoa > Chordata > Amphibia > Caudata > Salamandridae > Pleurodeles > Pleurodeles waltl. Next base: position 1,069,236,995 of record NC_090444.1, read on the forward strand.
TGCTGTTGGTGCTCTCAACAACACTTCTTCATGTTCTTGCGGACTCACCACTCTCTTTGTATGGCTTGCATATATCTCTCCAGTCGGTGCCTCTATTGTTCAAGTCCTGGGAAAGTACATTTAGCCTGCTCTACACATAATAGTATCAAATTGTCTTCATCATCTCCTGTCCGCCAGTACATTGCAGAATGATCTAGCTAAGTAACTTGAACTTCGAGCGGTTCAAGGTTGCAGTTCCCTGTTACCAGTCCTTTGCAAGGCATTCGGTTTCTCCATGTTCAGAGTGTTCAAGACCCAGTGGAACTAGGCCTCTAGTTCAGCTAACTTAATAATACAAAACAGAGGTTATGCATCTCATCATGGCATATTACTACATTTTTCTCATATATTTTCATTATTTTGCACTTTTTCAGTCGTTTTAATACACATGGTGATCACTCCCCGAGGGCACTTTTTCAACGTGCACATTATTTTCTGCAGTTAATTTCTCTACATATTTTTTTCATTAGTAAACATGCATATATTATCATTAATATTCTTTAATTAGCATATCTGCTTCAACAGTATGCCATACATTAAGACCCATCCTAATAGCATGGTGATTCACATACTTTTGATGACGAAGTGGTTATCTAGAGTTATTTTAGTAAATTAACAATGTGGCTATCAATTTAGATACGCGGGGGTGGTAAATATGTATTTCAGAGCAATATTGCTGCTTACAAATACACCAGGGTCTATTATTCTAGAACTTTGTAATTCTGCAAGAGCTGTTTATCCTGCCGTCTCATTCCTTAGATAGCTGTCTGCCTCTTAAAATAAAATCAGCTGTGCCTTACAGTAAGTTTAAAGAAAAAACAACCTTTCACTAATACGTAATGCTCCAAGGTCTTTCCTTAGCTTTTCACAAGGGAATTAAAATTGTCTGTGATCCTGGTCCATTACTTCAAAACCCTCCAACTCTTTTCACTGCAGACCTAAGGATTAGCAAAGAAACCTTGTCAGCAAGTGAAGTAGATCATGCAGGTGTCTAAGATGAAAGCTGTGTCAGCAGAGCTCTTGGTGAAAGCCCATCTGTAATGAAGTGGGAAATTGCACTGCAAACGAGGGGAATGAATAGTCTGTGCGAACAGTGCCAGAACTCTATCGTCTTACATTGTCGTTGAGCAAAACATTTAAAAAAACAAGATGCTTTATCTTCATTAGTGCATCAAGGCCCAGATTTATACTTGCATTGCGCCGAATTTGCGTCATTTGTTTTGACGCAAATTCGGCGCAGACCTAACTCCAATTTTATACTTTGGCGCTAGACCTGTCTAGCGCCATTTTGGAGTTAAAGTCATTTTTTGTTAGCGGGAAACTACCTTGCATTAATGAGATGCAAGGTAGGTGCTCCCAGGCAAAAAATGACAATGTGGCCTTAGCGTCATATATATCCCCCATGCTAAAATCAAGCACAGGGGAAGGGGGCCTTAAATAATGGCGCTAAGCTTGCTTAGCTCCATTATTGAACGCCTGGGTCAGAGCAGGCGTTAGGGTACCTGTGAGCCTAATTCCATCGTCAGAGACCATGGAATGGGCCCACAGGTGCCCTTCCCTAAGCCCAGGGACACCTCCACCCACACCAGAGGGACGCCAGTCGATGGGGGGACCCCATCTTCTGGCGAGTAAGATAAGTACAGGTGAGTATTTTTTAATTTTTTAAAAAGTGTCAGGGGGACCTAACTTAGGCCCCCCTACATGACACTGGGCCCAATGACCATGCCCAGGGGGCATATGTCTCCTGGGCATGACCATTGGGGTGGTGGGCATTACTCCTGTCTTTACTAAGGCAGGAGTCATGTCCAGGGAGGTTGTGCGTCAAAGGTTGACTCTAGTCTGGTTAGAGGCATATTCATGCCTCTTACCAGACTAGCGTTGTCCTTTGACCCACAACATCTTGTTCCCCCTACACCTCCCCCACCCAGCTAGGGTCCTTTTTCATGACGCTAGCCGGGCCTTACCGACAGCTACCGTCATACCATAAATATAACGCCCGGCCAGTGTCTTGGGATGGCGCTAGCCACCTGTATACCTTTTCATGCAAAACTGCGTTAGCGCAGTTTTGTGTGAAAAAATATAAATCAGGGCCCAAGTGAGTTATTATGTGTAGGATGACATGATATAGCTGGAAGCAAAAGGAGTGGGTCAGGTGGTAAAGCAACCAGTATGTCAAGGGCCCTTAGGAAAGAAAGAAAATGGGCCTCATGGCATGTGTTTGAATTATAAAATACAGCAATAATCAGTGTTCAGTTGGGCCTCGGGGTCCTCGTGCAACTGGCTCTGCTGCACCAATGAAAGGTACATCACTTGGGCCAGGTGCACATTACTTACAATCCACCTGTCCGAAACCGACGTGCTGCATACCTCAGAAACTTGGGTCCACAAGGAGGTAACAATGGCAAAGTTACTTCAGTAACACAATGATGGATGAGGCAGATGGTATTCCCACAAATACCAAGGAACCCTTTTATGCAAATAATAGTAAGTTGTATTTCTATAGATATTGGCACATTCGCCTACTGAGTGGAATGCTCGTCACTGATAAAAGTGGTGTTTCGAGGATGCCATGTTAAAAATGAGAAGGTTGTGCATTCCTACATCCTTCAGAGATCAGTAAATTGATTACTATAACCTTAGAACCTGCAATACCGTTAACAAGGGAGCGGGGCTTTAATTGACGGAGTAGCCCAGCTACTATTAGAAAATTCAGGGCCTGATTTAAGAAAAGTGACACTGAACCCAGTTAAAAGTACGGAAAAAACTGGCGCAAGGAAATCTAAAAGACATTTTTTGCCCTCCCCTTATGGGGGAGCACCCCCTTTGCATACCAGGCATAATGTAGCGCAAAGGGTTGCAAGCATGCATTGCACAACTTTATAAATATGGCACGTTTTTGGCTATCCAACTGCACATTAGTGTAAAAAGAATGACACTAATGTGTCGTTAGGATGACGCTAGGGGCTCTTAAATCAGCCTCAGTCCCTAGAGGGCAAAATGTTCTAATAAATAAAAAAAAGTCTTCAGGGAGTACAAGGGGATTTTAATCCCCTTGGCTCCATGAGGCCTTTGTTCACAGCTGTTACTGTGAACAAAGAACATTGGAATGCTGAGGCTCTGGGCTTTGAACAGCCTTTAGAAGCCTGGAGCACTCCATTGTCTCCAATGGAGCTCCCAACATTCCAATGTTCTAATATAAATTAAATTATTTTAATATTGTTATTTACAGCATTTAAAGCAGCAGGCATGAAGTATACAGAGGTAAATAAAAAACAAGTTAAATGACATGAATATTTGTAAAGTGCATGTTCACCTAGAAGAGCATCCTGGCAATAAACAACAGGTGCTCTTTGCTACCCAACTGCATGGTGCTTACTTCATAGACCTCAGACAAACGAAAAAGCAAGTTTTACCTGCCTGGAGTTGAAACAGTGACCAGACACAGGCCTGTATAGTGCATGCTTTGGCTCACTAAACCACCTCACCGAGCTAAAGTGCCGAAAGTCATGGTTTTGCTGTTTGTAAGTGCTTACTTTGACCCAGTTTAACTGCACTGCATTTGTCATTTTCAGAAGAATGAGTGGCTGAGTTAGCCATGCTGGAGTTCAAACTTCTGACCCGCAGATGTTATACATATGTCAGAATTTGTGCTGCTTCCTAAATATGTTGCACCAGTGTTATAGTGAATCTACCTGCTATGGGCAAAAGAGGTGATGGATTGTATGTGGGATTTTACTACGCTCCAACAACAAACGCCCAAAGGAAATCCACAGGTTTTCATAATGTTGGTTAACCTTCCATAGCTTGACCTTAGTAGATGTCTATATAAACTTTTATTTAGAAAACAAAAAGCAAAAAAGATTCAAGACAAAAAAGGTAATTTAGGTAAAGAGACAAAAATGTACCAAATTCACAGATGCAATTTGTTGAAAAACATGCCATGAAAATCCATGGAAAATAGTGAAAATTCAAACAATGGTCTTTCAGGCAGTGAAAGACAAAACTTAAATTATCACGCAGCGTGTCACTGCAAGCAAGTTTGCTGCACTGCGCTGTGTCATTTTGAAAGTGCAGGTATGCATCATGTTTACAGAAATACAACGCTTCCATGTACTTTCCTCCACACTGACATGCAAACTTCAGCCTAGTGCCAATGCAGGCACTCTTGCGCCAGGATGAATGGGGGCCTGCGTTGCAAGGATGATTGTTTATGTGCGAGAAGGGACATCTTCCTGCAGATAAACAATAATTTATTGCATTTTCCTCTTTATATGTGTTCTGTAGAATGCAGCACACGTACAAAGAGGAAAAAACAGGGAGAAATAACGTTATTTCTCCCCGCTTTTTCCTCTTTTGTCCCACTTCAACTCCACCCCTCAGGTGGCGTAAGAATCTGATGCATTGTCAGCCTTTTAAATCTGTGAATACATCAGATACGATCTTCAATGGGTGTTGTGTAGGAACAACCAAGCAACACCTATGGAATGCCCTTTTCTTGCAGTCATGCGTGAAAGGGGGTTATATTTACAAGGCCATAAAAAGTCACTCAAGGTGGCTTAGCGTGGCCTTGTGAATATGGGCTTGCACACTGTACCACTAGATCATCACAAAAAATGCTTTGGTAGCACAGTGTGCTGCTAGGGCCTTGTAAATGAGTCCCTGAGAGTGCTAGAATTGCCTTTAAGCCACAACACTGGGTGCTTGATCTGAGATGGAAAGTTGACTTCACTAACCCGTCTTGTCTCTTCACATAGAGATGGATGAGCCTACATGAAAAGAGGTGGAATGGAGACAATATAGAAATAGCAAAATCCAATTATCATGGTTTCAATAAATAAGTGAATGTCCTCTCAGGGCTGTGAGTACAAAACTCTTTAATAAGAGCTTAAATGTTTCAATAATATAACAATTCTAGCTTGGCACACTGAGACAAATGCACTTTCTTGGAACCTGAAAGAAGAAGCCTGCCTGTCTTCTGTGAAAAAAGACCTTCTGCTCCTTGTCAGTGGACAATTGGAAGTGTCTCTGTTCTTACATATGGAATGAAACTTTGTACCAAGGACTTGTTCCGGACTAGCGGTAGACATTTTCTTGACCTGGTCCATGTTAATGTTTATATCAGACTTCACTGAGCAAAGCTTTGATTCAGCCAGAGGGAACTGCATCTGGAGCTGTATACTCATATCTGAATCCTTTGAAAAGTCCAAGTGCAGCTAGCATTTGTACTGATAGGAGCAATACTAAAGATACATATAGTACAGAAATCCAGATGTATTTACCAATAAGTAAAACAGTAAAAATATTGTCATTTTGTAAGATTTATATCATGGGTAATGAGAAGTACCCTTGGTAAATATTTTTTTAACAGCAGTAGGAAACATTTTAAAATGGAACCAACCAGTATATCATCAAGGAAAGATACAAGTACAGTAAAAAAAAATAGATGCATCAGAGAGCATAGAATTAAAGGGGAAATAGGATAGGGCATGGGGACATGAAGTAACATGTATTAAAAAAACAAGTATTGTTAGCAATTTCCCGCAGAGCGTGGTAGTACACAGCTCCAAATGTCGGTCTACCCAGAGATGTACGCCTAGTTCCATGCTACACTACTGCACAATCAATATCGTTATGGGGCACAAGCCAGCACAATATGTTTATTTATTTTTTAGCACAAAACTTGTTTCACGTTTGAAATTGCCTAAAAGTAAAGCAAAGTATCATAAAGTGCTGCTTTCGCCCCTTAGCACCCCCCACCTCAACCATGTATGCACCGTATTTAAAATACGGCGCACCATGGCACAGGGTAGGGGACAATAACGTCATATTCATGTACTCTGCAGGAGTAGCGCCAAAATATTGGCATTACTCCTGCAGAGAACTTAGGGCCCCATTATAAAGAATGGAAGGCCCCTTTATAAATTACGTTAATGTGGCACAAGGTGGTGCTAGGGGCCTATAATTATGCCCCTTAGTGTCAAGGGGGGGCGTTACATGGGTGTCCCCAAACAACCACCCATGCTTCTTGACACAAAACCATGTCTACCTAAATGTGAGACATGGTTTTGGGTAAAAAATGTACATTATTTGACTTTACATGTATGCTGCACTGAACAGCACGCATGCAAAGTTTTATAAGTGGTCTAAGGATAGTATTTTGTACAGAAAGGGTACCCTTGTTAGCGTGCCTTGTCCTTAGTAAGTAAACTTACAAGGGGACGCGTATAGGTCGATGAATCTTTTGGATCTCAGAGAGTATCCTAGTTAAGCGGTAACCAGTGGAACATCAACAAATATCATAATCGACTAGTAAACACCATAAAAACCTTATCTGACAAGAAAATACCATCACTCTCAACAAGGTTAATAGTTTTTATTCCCCATTAGTTACAATTCTAATGAAAACCTCGAATTGTATTTGTTAATCAAACTTTATTAGCATCATGAGCAACAATTTCACCAAGTGTTATTGATAAGCGAAAGCAATCATCAACATAAGTCAGGAAATCCTTTAACATTGAATAATTCAGCAATGCAAGTCAGTCAGTCAACCGTCACCATTAAGTCACCTTTGTCAGCCTACCTATCTCAAATTAGCATCAGCATGTGGGTCTTCATGCGAAAACAATTTAGTCAAAAATCGTTAATTTGGAAAAATCTATCGGAGAGAGAAAAACATTTTAAAACAGCGCAGTTGGTACCTAGAAGAAAAAGCACACATTAGTCAGTCAACATTTTATAGCTACCTATCCAAGATAGATCAGCAACGAGTCAGTTTTTGTTTCCAGGTCATCAGCAAGTATCAGGCTCACAGAGAGTAAGCCCAATTATCAGCACTTCGGACAGCGTCTTCCGACGTCATCAACTTTCGCCTCTCCGCTCTCCTCTTTTATCTCTCGTCATGACTTTTTATTAGGGTCTCTCAGTCCGTCCCACAAATTGCTAATTGGTCAACCTCATCAGGGGTATGATTCTAACCGATAGTTTTTGTTTACCACTTGTTTGCGTCGGTTCAAGCATCAAGGGGCATATTTATACTCTGTTTGCGCCGGAATTGCGTTGTTTTTTTTTACGCAAATCCGACGCAAAGCTAACTCCATATTTATACTTTGGCGTTAGACCCGTCTAGCGCCAAAGATCTTGGAGTTTGCGTCATTTTTTAGCGTGGACACCTACCTTGCGTTAATGATATGTAAGGTAGGCGTTCCCTTCTAAAAAATTACTCCAAGGCATGTGCGCCTTATTTAAACTCCCGTGCAAAAATGACACACGGGAGTGGGCGGGCCAGAAAAAATGACGTCCAGCCGCTTTTGCGTCATTTTTTAACGCCTGGTCAGGGCAGGCGTTAAGGGACCTGTGGGCTCGGAAGGAGCCCAGAGGTGCCCTCCCATGCCCCCAGGGACACCCCCTGCCACCCTTGCCCACCCCAGGAAGACGCCCAAGGATGGAGGGACCCATCCCAGGGAACTTAAGGTAAGTTCAGGTAAGTATATATATATATTTTTTTTTGTGGCATAGGGGTGCCTGATTTGTGCCCCCCTACATGCCACTATGCCCAATGACCATGCCCAGGGGACATAAGTCCCCTGGGCATGGCCATTGGGCAAGGGGGCATGACTCCTGTCTGTGCTAAGACAGGAGTCATTTCAATGGGGGTTGGGAGTAAAAAAAAATGGCGCAAATCGGGTTGAGGCCAATATTTTGCCTCAGACCTGACTTGCCCCATTTTTTGACGCCCAAGCTCCATTTTCCCCTACGCCGGCGCTGCCTGGTGTGGGTCATTTTTTTTTACGCACACAAGTCCGCAGCGCCGGCTAACGTCATTCAATAAATAAGGCGCCCGCATGGTGCTTTGGAATGGCGTTAGCCGGCGCAAAAATTTTTGACGCACAACTGCGTTGGCGCAGTTGTGCGTCAAAAAGTATAAATATGGCCCCAAGTTCCATTAATATGATTGGTCCTTCTGTCGATGAGAACATCATCCGGATTTCAGGTAACAAAATTGTTGCCCACAGCCATTTAGTCAGTGCTTCCATTGTTCAAGTCCTGGGAAAGAACATTTAGTCTACTCTACACATAATTGTATCAAATTGTTCTGATCATCTACTGTCCTCTGGTACATTGCAGAAATTTCTAGCAGAGCTCGTCTTAACTCTGTACAGTTCAAGGTCCTTTTCTCCAGTTCCAGTCCTCGGCAGCTCATCGCGTCTCCACGTTTAAACGAGCAAGGCCCAGCGCTGACCAGGCCTCTAGTTCGGCTAAATTAGGAATATGAAGCATCATAAAACATAGATTATATCATAAAATATGGCATATTAATAAAAAATGTTTTATATTTCACATTATTTTAGTACGGTTAACATACATGGTGACCACTCCCTGTGGGCACATTTTACTCATTACACGTTATATTTCAATTATTAATTTATTTTATCAATATTTCTCATTAGTATGTATACGCAAATCATTAGAAATTTCTCATATTAGCATATCTGCTCCAAAAGTACCTTCTCTGATGACTAAATATCTCATGACACCTTTCTCTTGTCAATCATTTTACAAATTACTTTCAGCTACATTTTGATCTCTTCTCCTTACATTTTCCCTATAGATTCTTCTTCTGGGTTGTTCTTCCCTCCTCTGATCATTTTTAGCCCTATTTAATTTAATTTTCTGCCATAATTTACATGCCCCCCATAATCCTAATATAGCAATGATCACAATTAATATTCCTTGGAAAGTTTTCCACAGTATCCCACCCCAAATTTGACTAAACCAATTGCCCACAGTAACAAATCCATTTGTAACCTTTTCCCAAACTCCTGGTTCCTTGAGTTCTTTCAAATCCTTACTTGCATTAGTTAAATTAGTAAGCAAATCTCTTATCTCTTTCTCGTTTTCAAATATATATGAACAGCAGTGCTTTGCATTAATCATTTTACAGATTCCTCCGTCCTTCGCCAATATTATGTCTAAAGCAAGCCTATTTTGAAGCATCATAGCTCTATCCACAGCTAATTCAATTTTTAGTAAAAGTATAGCTCCTGTAAAATTGGTTAACATATTATCTACTATAGTTGATCACTTTTGTATCTAATTTGCATTAAATATAACTCCTACAGAAGGAATTACTGCTCCAAAAATATCCCCTACAATTGCAGAGGCTGTCTCGCTCCTTTGTCTCATTTGGTGTAACTCAGTCATTTTTGGTATCTTTTTCAGATCATCTATTTGATAAATCTTAGGAAAAACTATTCCCAAGTAACATGTCCCATACCATCCCCTAGGAAGACGGTAATAAGCATTAAGCCCACAAATATAATAGATTCCAGGAATCACAGGGTCTGCACCATTCAGCATAAATATCCATTTCCTCTGAAACAAAAACACAAGCCTACATTCACTTGTTCCCACAAATAAAGTGTCAGTGCATGATTTTGGCCTATATATACAAAGCTTCCCTACATGCAATGCATCTAAGGCTAATTTCCCTTCTGTTTTAATCGCAGTGTAAGCATAATCATTCTTGTAAGTTCTCTTCTCTAACCCCTTCTCTAGTTTCTCTTTTAGTGCTTTTCTCCTGTTGTCGGTATGCCTAATAAAGCTCTTTTCCATAGGTGTTAATAAGAAAGTCAAATTGTTATGATGCGCATAAGTCATGCCAAAGGTCAGTGTAGGCTCAAAGGATCCTCTAACTAATACTATATCATGATCTTTAGCTATCTTGCTCAAATATCTAATTATAGGAACAAAAGAAAATACCATATCGTAATTCGAGTAAAAATATTGTATATTCTCTTGATTATAGAATTGAGTTAGTAGCAAACTACAAATTATACCGTAAGTCAGAGGTAGACTATGGTAAGTGACCCTTTCTTCCACAGAGGAAGGTATTTGCGTACACAGAAAACAATCCTTCGCATCCATTGTTTCCACATACTCACTCAATAGACGATAAAAGACGTTAGAAGACAGCTCTCCCTTTGCGTTAGTATAATCATGCAAATATTGCTCATCCAATTTAAACTTCTCTATAGCTGTTAGTGTAGTAGTCTCAAATATAGATGTAACTTTAGCCTCTCTCACCTCATGAATTGACATTCCCACAATCATTATTATAAACAATATTCCACACAAAATCGCCATTTCTACACTCAAATATCTACAATACCTAATGTTCCTAATGTTATTATCTAATCCAGCCATGATCTGTAAAGAATCAGAAAGCAGAATCTAACTCTTAATTAATATGCAACACAAAAAAAATAAAAAATACTTCTTTTTCACGCTTCAGCTTCACACAACAAGACCCCCTTTTTCTTCCTTTGTCAAACTCGGTTACCAGCTGGTCATCTCTGGGATTCTAAGCGTCATTGCAGGCTATCAGTGTCTTTTCCGGTAAAATCAATAATCTCAGTTTCTTTTCCTTTTGCTGATTGACTCAGTCTTCTGAGTTTCTCCTTCAAGTTGCATCAAAATACTGATTCGGGACTTCTCTATCGAAGCAAAAAGACATAAACTTGTTTTGCCAATCACTTGTTGCGGCATATGCCAACTCCGGTCCTGCGTATCTTCGACTTGCTACTCTCTTTCTTTTCAACCTCCTTTCTCCTTTCAATTCTCCATCACTCAATTCGTCTTTCTTTGTGGTGTCTATTTCTTCCTCTATTGTCTCATTTATAACCAAATCCTTTTTCTTGCCTATTTGAGATTCAGGCCAGTAGTCTCCTTTTCTTCCCCCTTCTGTCAACAATCTCTTTAAGATTGGACTCTTCTCCTTAACTTTAACTGTAGTGCATTCTCTTGATGGACCTGCAACGGGTTCAGGAGGAGTCAGATCACTTTGGCTTTGACCTGTCTCAACTCTTTTCCCCTCAGGCTCTGGCACTTGGTCTCCTTGCGGTTCAACACTCTTTGTTTTTGTGAGAACCTCTCCTGTGCATGGATCTCTTGTCACTTCTGCAGGGTCGATCTCTTTTTCTGTGTCCTGAATTTCCACACCCTCGTCTCTTACTGGGGTGATCAATCCTTCTTCCACCAATTCTGGATCTATTTCTGGCTCGACCTGCTCCGGTTCTGGTAGAACTATTTGTTTTGCTGCTGCTGGCGTTCTCAGCAACATTTCTTCATGATCTTGAGGACTCACCACTTTCTTTGTGTGGCTCGCATGTATCCAGTTAGGGAAACCTGCACACTTCACAGCTGTTGTAGTTGTCAGCACCACTTGATATGGACCTCTCCAACGTGGCTCTAGGCAAGTCTTTTGTACATGCTTTTTGATCACGACCCAATCTCCTGCTCTTAGGTTGTAACCTGGGTCATGGATAGGTGGCAGGGTAACGGCTTGTACCTGCTGAGTAAAAGACCGAACCACATCAGCTAGACCCTTGCAGTAGTCCAACACCATATCATCTGTAATATTGACAAGAGCATTGGCGGGTATTGCTGGCAATCTCATTGCTCTTCCCATAAGAATCTCATGTGGGGACAATCCTGTCTTTCTGTCAGGTATATTTCTCATTGACATCAACACTAAAGGCAGTGCATCCGGCCATTTCAGCTTTGTAGCAGTGCACATTTTGGCTATTCTTGATTTCAGAGTACCATTCATTTGCTCTACAAGTCCTGACGATAGCTGCAGTGGAGCTTTTGTTCAATGTTTAGTGCTGCATATAAGAGCTTAAACACTCCGTTATTGAAATGTGTTCCCCTATCTGATTCTAAAGAGATTGGGAATCCGAACCTTGGTATCAGTTCTCTAAGGAGCAACTTTGCAACTGTAAGACTATCATTTCTGCGTGTGGGGTATGCTTCAATCCAATGACTAAACACACACACAATCACCAACATGTACTTTAGTCCACCACATGCAGGCATCTCAATGAAATCCAATTGCATTCTGCTGAATGATCCTCCTGCTTTTCCAATGTGGCTCAGATTTACCACTGTCCCTTTTCCCACGTTTAATTGCTGACAGATCACACATCTCTGACATACTGCTTCAGCTGCTTGTCTAAATTTCGGATTGAATCAATCAACCTTGAACAGTCTAATTGTTGGAAAATGGGTTATTGGTAGGGCAGGTAGGTACCTACACCTAGCAACAAGCCACAAACCTCCACAAAAGTACAGTTAGGTCTCAGTAAATTAGTCCCAGCTCTACCCTTGGTAGCTTAGCATCGAGCGTCAAGGCTTAACTTAGGAGACAAAGTGTAAAGCATTCAAATATCACAAAACAGTAATTAAATAAAACACAGGAAACAGTTTAAAAATCCAAAACCAATTTATAAAAATAGCTTATATTTTTATCTTTAAAATGACACAAAAACGATTAAAATCGGTTCAGGGGAACCGGAGATATGAATTTTTAAAGTATTATTATTTTCTAGCGCATAGAAACAAAAAGCGCCAATCGGGTCATCTGGTTGCACCAGGACCGGGACAAAGTCAAACTTTCAGGCCGACCGCGATGGAGCCCTGCTCGGCTACAGGTCGCGGGAGGCCTCGGTTAAAAAGTTACCTTCTGACTTAGTCTCTTTTTCGATGTTTTTCTTCCCCGGGACGAACCTGCCAGTTGGATCCGACCTCCTGGAGCCCTTGTCCAGATACGCGAAGTCGGTTTCCTCGGTGGTGATTTTTACCTTCGGACTTAGTCGTTTTTTCGAGATGAAAATCCTTCGACCGGGGTAAACCTGGATCTTGATCCGACGTCCGTGGAGCCCTTCTCGGATACGATGGCTGGGAGGTCCCGGTCAACTTTTTACCTTCGGACTTAGTCTTTTTTTCGGATGTTTTTCTTGACCGGGACGAACCACGAAGTCAGGCCGGGTCGCGGTTGAGGCAAGCCGGCTAGAATTTCCGCGTCGAGTCGGTCACTTTATGGAGCTTTTTTCTAAAATTTCTCCAATCTTTTCCAAACTTCTGGGGCTTCACCCAGATGTTCTTTTAAGGTTCTTTTGGGGTCCACAGCTCACCCCAAGGGTCCAGAAGTTCTGTGATGGTCCTTGGGAAGTGCGGACTTCAACTCCCAGAATGCACCTGGCGCAAACTCCTTTTTGGCCACTGAACAGTGGTCAGCTGGTCACTTTTTCAGGAGTTGGTGCAGGGGACTCTGGTTAGCAATTTTTCACCTGTAGCAAACAAGGAGTCCCTCCTTGAACCAGTGGAAGCCAGGCAAAGTCCTTCTTGTGGTGAAGCCCAAGTGTGCAGCTGGTGCAGTCTTTCTGAGTGCAGGGTCCAGGTGCAGGCCAGGGGTCCAGCAGGGCAGTCCTTCTTCTCCTTGTAGTTCTTTCTTCTTGAAATTTGGTGGGGATCTGAGGCGTGGGTGCAGGTCTGCCAGTTTTATCCTTGCTCCTGGGTGAAAAGCAGGGGGGCCCTGGTCCTCCAATCAGGGACAGGGTCGTCCCCCTGTGATGACCACTTCCTGGGAAGTGTGGCAAAAATCCATCCCAGAAGGCAATAGTCTCTAAAAATCCAAAATGGATGAATCTGATTTTTGGAGGAGAGATCTGGCTGAGCCCACCCACTGGTGTGGCTAAAAATCATAAACACACCCCTCTCCTGCCCTCTCCTAATCTAATCAAGGCGGCACCTAGCTGTCTGGGGTTGCAGGATGTGGGGGTGTTGCTGGGTGCTCCAGATGTCCTTCTCTGCCTTTGAAGACCAGTTTGGCAGCCCTCCCCCTTCCTGCTTCCCCATCTGCTGAGGGGAGATTCTCTCCCCCAAGCACATTCCTTTGTGTGAAGTCAGGCCACTTCACACCTCATTAAAGTAGCCTGGCAGAAGCTGCTGCAGGCTGGCCAATCAGAGCACAGCAGCAAAAACAATGCAGAGCTGAAATTGGCAACTTTTTAGGTAAAGTCTAAACTTTTTACCTGCACTAGTTATATTAAATCCTACAACTGGAAGTTGTGGGATTTATTATAACAATCAATTTGATACCAAATTCTTGGTATGTAACATTTAAGGAGACTTTAAAATTTAAAATAAAGTCTGCCCATTCTAGCCTATGAAGGCCATTTACTTCAATGAGGGAAAAACGAATTTGGCTGTTTTTACCTCACCAGGGCTTATAAATCTATTTTTATAAAATCCCTGCTTATAGTTACATGGCACCCTGCCCTAGGGGCACATAGGGCACACCTTAGGGGTGACTTATATGTAAAAATAAGGTAGTTTAAGACTTTGGAAGTACCTTTAATTCCAAAGTCGAATTTGCATATAACTTTAATTTAAAAGCAGCCAGCAAGGCAGGCTTGCTTTTAAAATGACACTGGGCACCTCAGCAATGCACCTAGGTGTGCACCACCTATGCTGTGGTCCCTAAACCTACATGCCCTACCATATACTAGGGACTTATAGGTAGGTTAACTTAGCCAATTATAATTAGCCTAATTTGCATATCCATTTTACACAGAGCACAGGCCCTGGGACTGGTTAGCAGTACCCAGGGCACCATCAGAGTCAGGAAAACACCAGCATAAAGTGGAAAATGGGGGCAAAAAGTTAGGGGGCCTCTGCAATCAGCCCCAGTTTCTCACACAACCCCCCCCCAGCCCACACGCCCAGGAGACTCAGCCCAACCCTGGGAGAGTCTTCCTGGCTTGTTAGGCGAGGAAGACAGTGAAGAAAACTGGCTGTCCCTTTGCAGGGCCTACTCTGCCTTACATCCTCCTGTCAGGGTCTCTCCCTCTGGGTAGTGAACCCACCCCAACAATGAAAGGACCCATTTCAAACTGAAACTTCCCTCTAGGGGGGTCTTCCTCCTCTCTCTCTGCCAACTTGGGTAGTGAGGTGCCCACCTCCCCTACTCCAAACTTTGCTAGGGCAACACCTAGCTTACCCAAAGAGGTCACCCAACACTTGAGCAACCCCACCATGACCAATAGGGTCAGGGGGCCTACTTTGCTATTGGCTCTGGGGTCTGCCTCCCAGGCCAAGTACAGTGCTGCCAGGAAGGCTAGCACCCAGCAGAGGCTACTGACAGCTGTCAGTACCCAGAACCACACCCTAAGCTCTCCACTGACAGGTGGCTGAGCTTCTTTAGGGGCATCTTTGGGGTCCTGGCACCCCTCTTGCTGTCTAGAGTGGGGGGCTACCACCTCCTGTGGCAGACACCCTCCTTCCACTCTCCCTTCTGTCAGTGCAGGGGCAACACCTTGCATCTGGACAGCTGCCTGACTACTCAGGACTTCCTTGGGGTCAGGTGAGGCCTCACCAGTGCCAACTCTGGGCTCCCCCCCTACTGGGGCAGAAGGCCCTTGGCTCCCTGGAACTCTCTTTAAGAGTGGCCTACCCTTCCTTTTCTTCTTTCCTTTTCTTGGGGACCCCTGTCTCCTAACTGTAGGGACTGACTCCCCAGGACTTTGGGTTGGGGGGGCGCCCTGGGCGACCACCCCATCTGTGACCAGACTCACCTCTGGGAGGTCATTGCCCAGGATACAATCTAGGGGAAGGTCAGCACTGACTACCACCCTAATCCAGTCAAGGATACCCTCCCTCTCTAGGGGCACTATGGCTACAGGTTTGGAGGTGACCTCCCCTGTGGCTATCCTGACTTTCTTTGTCTTTCCTGGGACATACATGTCTGGGGTCACTAACCGGTCACTCACTACAGTGTGACTGGCACAGGTGTCTCTCAGGCCAGTGGTAGGGATCCCATTCACTTGAATGTGGTGGAAGTGCCTACTCCCACCCTCAGGGATCACCAGCTTACCATCTGGTCCTGTCTCCCAGCACAATGCTAGGAGGACTTCATCATCTGAGGAATCCTCCTCTATGGCTACACTGGACAGCCCAGTGCTAACCACTTTCTTTGGACAGGCTGCATCTCCTCTGAAGTGACCTGTCTGCTGACAGTCAAAGCAAGCCCTACTGTCCAAGAGCTTTTTTAACCCTGGGTCTCCCTGTCTCTGCTTGTCAGAGTTGGAGTGGGATTTACTCTCCTCCTTCTTAGGGTTCTGGGGTACAGAGGGAGTCTCTGTGGTGGGCTTACCACCTCCCTCCTTAGGTTTTTGGGGACCTGTCCCCCCCTTCTTGGAGTCTCCCCCCTGGGACTTGACAACCACCCTGGTTCTCAACCACTCATCAGCTGCCTCCCCTAGCTCTCTAGGGTTGGTCTGCTTAGAGTCCACTAGATGCTGGCGTAACCTTTCTTGGATACAATTGGTCAAGATGTGCTCTCTCATGATCAGATTGTATAACCCCTCATAAGTATTTACTTTGTTGCCAATAATCCAGCCCTCTAGTGCCTTTAGTGAGGTGTCCACAAAGTCAACCCAAGACTGGGTACTGACCTTCTGGGTGTCCCTGAACTTCATTCTATATTGCTCTGGGGTCAGACCAAACTTCTTGACTAAGCACCTCTTCATACTAGGGTATGAATCTGCCTCCTCCCCCCTTAAGGTCAGAAGCCTATCCCTCCCTGAGTTGGGGACCAACTCCCACAAAAGGGAACCCCAGTATTGAGGCCTAACCCTTCTCATTTGGAGTGCCCTCTCAAAGGCCCCTAGCCACTTATCTATGTCATCCCCCTCTACATAAGCAGGAACCACCCCCTTGGGTAATCTGGGGCAAACTCCCCCACCCATGGACACCTCAGCTTCTTTCTCGCTGCTTCCATCTTTTTTTTCTTTGCTTGCCCATTTTTTCTTTTCTAGGGCAAGCTTCTCTGCCTCCAAAGCTATGTAGGCTAGCTGGGCTTCCAGCTCTCTTTCCCTGATGGATGGGTTCTCTCCTCCTGAAAGGACCCCCTTCCTACCACTAGCTTTGGGTCTGCCCCTAGTGACTGTGTCCAGTGTGGACCGTTCCTCCTCTTCCTCACTTGGGGTCTGATGCCTTCCCTCCCCTGAGTGGTTAGAGTTAGCATCTTCCTCTTTTTCTTCCTCCTCTGGAGCTTCCTCTGTCTCTACCTCTTGGGCCTCAGCCCATGCTGTCAGGGATTTAATTAGGATTTCCTTCCTGAGATTAGTGGTTGCAGGCAACCCTCTCTCAACACACAACCCCCTAAGCTGGACTACTGTCAGTGTAGGTAGGCTAGCCAGATCAAGCTTCATGGTTCCCTAGTTTTGTGTCAACAAAAACTTTTTGCAAAAATTGGTAACAGGAATTTAGAAAAATTACAAAAATTCAATAATTGAAATTAATCCAAATTAATTTAAAAAAAAAAAAAAAATTAAAAATTAAAAACAATTTTTGCACTAGGACAATTTAAAGGATTTTTAATTTGTTTTATCTAAAACTGTAACGTGATATTGAACACAAGTACAGGATCCCGTCGCTGCTTCCAATTATGTTGGAAAATGGGTTATTGGTAGGGCAGGTAGGTACCTACACCTAGCAACAAGCCACAAACCTCCACAAAAGTACAGTTAGGTCTCAGTAAATTAGTCCCAGCTCTACCCTTGGTAGCTTAGCATCGAGCGTCAAGGCTTAACTTAGGAGACAAAGTGTAAAGCATTCAAATATCACAAAACAGTAATTAAATAAAACACAGGAAACAGTTTAAAAATCCAAAACCAATTCATAAAAATAGCTTATATTTTTATCTTTAAAATGACACAAAAACGATTAAAATCGGTTCAGGGGAACCGGAGATATGAATTTTTAAAGTATTATTATTTTCTAGCGCATAGAAACAAAAAGCGCCAATCGGGTCATCTGGTTGCACCAGGACCGGGACAAAGTCAAACTTTCAGGCCGACCGCGATGGAGCCCTGCTCGGCTACAGGTCGCGGGAGGCCTCGGTTAAAAAGTTACCTTCTGACTTAGTCTCTTTTTCGATGTTTTTCTTCCCCGGGACGAACCTGCCAGTTGGATCCGACCTCCTGGAGCCCTTGTCCGGATACGCGAAGTCGGTTTCCTCGGTGGTGATTTTTACCTTCGGACTTAGTCGTTTTTTCGAGATGAAAATCCTTCGACCGGGGTAAACCTGGATCTTGATCCGACGTCCGTGGAGCCCTTCTCGGATACGATGGCTGGGAGGTCCCGGTCAACTTTTTACCTTCGGACTTAGTCTTTTTTTCGGATGTTTTTCTTGACCGGGACGAACCACGAAGTCAGGCCGGGTCGCGGTTGAGGCAAGCCGGCTAGAATTTCCGCGTCGAGTCGGTCACTTTATGGAGCTTTTTTCTAAAATTTCTCCAATCTTTTCCAAACTTCTGGGGCTTCACCCAGATGTTCTTTTAAGGTTCTTTTGGGGTCCACAGCTCACCCCAAGGGTCCAGAAGTTCTGTGATGGTCCTTGGGAAGTGCGGACTTCAACTCCCAGAATGCACCTGGCGCAAACTCCTTTTTGGCCACTGGACAGTGGTCAGCTGGTCACTTTTTCAGGAGTTGGTGCAGGGGACTCTGGTTAGCAATTTTTCACCTGTAGCAAACAGGGAGTCCCTCCTTGAACCAGTGGAAGCCAGGCAAAGTCCTTCTTGTGGTGAAGCCCAAGTGTGCAGCTGGTGCAGTCTTTCTGAGTGCAGGGTCCAGGTGCAGGCCAGGGGTCCAGCAGGGCAGTCCTTCTTCTCCTTGTAGTTCTTTCTTCTTGAAATTTGGTGGGGATCTGAGGCGTGGGTGCAGGTCTGCCAGTTTTATCCTTGCTCCTGGGTGAAAAGCAGGGGGGCCCTGGTCCTCCAATCAGGGACAGGGTCGTCCCCCTGTGATGACCACTTCCTGGGAAGTGTGGGAAAAATCCATCCCAGAAGGCAATAGTCTCTAAAAATCCAAAATGGATGAATCTGATTTTTGGAGGAGAGATCTGGCTGAGCCCACCCACTGGTGTGGCTAAAAATCATAAACACACCCCTCTCCTGCCCTCTCCTAATCTAATCAAGGCGGCACCTAGCTGTCTGGGGTTGCAGGATGTGGGGGTGTTGCTGGGTGCTCCAGATGTCCTTCTCTGCCTTTGAAGACCAGTTTGGCAGCCCTCCCCCTTCCTGCTTCCCCATCTGCTGAGGGGAGATTCTCTCCCCCAAGCACATTCCTTTGTGTGAAGTCAGGCCACTTCACACCTCATTAAAGTAGCCTGGCAGAAGCTGCTGCAGGCTGGCCAATCAGAGCACAGCAGCAAAAACAATGCAGAGCTGAAATTGGCAACTTTTTAGGTAAAGTCTAAACTTTTTACCTGCACTAGTTATATTAAATCCTACAACTGGAAGTTGTGGGATTTATTATAACAATCAATTTGATACCAAATTCTTGGTATGTAACATTTAAGGAGACTTTAAAATTAAAAATAAAGTCTGCCCATTCTAGCCTATGAAGGCCATTTACTTCAATGAGGGAAAAACGAATTTGGCTGTTTTTACCTCACCAGGGCTTATAAATCTATTTTTATAAAATCCCTGCTTATAGTTACACGGCACCCTGCCCTAGGGGCACATAGGGCACACCTTAGGGGTGACTTATATGTAAAAATAAGGTAGTTTAAGACTTTGGAAGTACCTTTAATTCCAAAGTCGAATTTGCATATAACTTTAATTTAAAAGCAGCCAGCAAGGCAGGCTTGCTTTTAAAATGACACTGGGCACCTCAGCAATGCACCTAGGTGTGCACCACCTATGCTGTGGTCCCTAAACCTACATGCCCTACCATATACTAGGGACTTATAGGTAGGTTAACTTAGCCAATTATAATTAGCCTAATTTGCATATCCATTTTACACAGAGCACAGGCCCTGGGACTGGTTAGCAGTACCCAGGGCACCATCAGAGTCAGGAAAACACCAGCATAAAGTGGAAAATGGGGGCAAAAAGTTAGGGGGCCTCTGCAATCAGCCCCAGTTTCTCACACTAATCATGGCATCCCTTCCGATGTGTGCCTGACCATGGTAATACCGAGCCATCTGAGTCAACAGACAATTCGGCAATACCATCTGACCCTCCTCAGATACCCAGATCTCATCTGATCTTTGTACACATTTCAGCCTTGCCCACAGCTTTTTCTCTTCCTTGTCTGCATTCTCTTGTAATGTTTTTAATTCTTCTAGAGTATCGATTATTTTCAATGCAAAACTTGTACAACTGGTCTCTTCTTCTGGCATCAATTCCCACTTGTCCTTAAACAATATACAGTTCAGGGCACAAAACCTTGCAACCTGATCTCCATACAAATTTCCCAAGGAAATGTAATCTTGCGTTTTTTTGATGCGCACTGCATTTTACCACAGCAATCTCCTCAGGTAATTGAATTGCATACAGTAATTCTTTTATCCTATCACCATTTCGTATTTGGGTTCCACTTAAGGTCATGAAACCTCTTTGCAACCACAATTGACCAAAATCATGAACAATTCCAAATCCGTACTGACTATCAGTGTATATTGTCACTTGCAGCCTGGTGGAAACATAACAAGCTCTGGTAAGAGCCACCAGTTCTGCCACTTGTGCTGAATATACACCAGGAAGCAAAGATGCTTCTAGGGTTCCTGTAATAGTACATACAGCATATCCTGCTCTCAAAGTGCCCGCTCCATCTCTAAGGCATGAACCATCAACAAAGACAATTTTGTCATTTTCTTCTAATCGAGTATCTCTGATATCAGGTCTAGGCTTTGTACATAACTCAGTCACTTCAAGACAATCATGTTCTATGTCCTCCTCCTTTTAGATTTTAATAGTATCACTTGGCAATAACGTTGCTGGATTCAATACTATACATCTTTTCAAAGTTACATTTGGAGCTCCCAATATGCTTGTCTCATACCTTGTCAGTCTGGCCCGTCAAATGTTGTGTTTTCGTCCTTGTCAGTAAAATTTCAACAGAATGTGGTACCATTACCGTCACTGGGTATCCCATGACCACCCCTTCACATTGGGAAAGACTTTGACCAACTGCGGCTACTGCTCACAGACAACCTGGTAAAGCTGCTGCAACTGGGTACAAGGTAGCTGAAAAATAAGCTACTGGGCTATAAGCACCTCCATGGACCTGTGTCAAAATAGACAAAGATCAAGCATCACGTTCATGACAAAACAATGTGAAAGGCTTTGTGTAATCAGGCATTCCCAATGCTGGAGCTTTGCACAAACTCTCTCAATTCAGTGAAAGCCCTCATCTCATCCTCATCTAGGCTAATGGGATCTGTAACTCCTTTGTGTGTCAACTGCTGTTGCGGTTTTGCTATCTCAGCAAAATTCGGAATCCATTGTCTACAGTACCCTACCATTCCCAAAAACATGCGCACATCTTTCTGGGAAGTCAGGGGATTTCTCTGCAAAATCATTGTAATCCTTTCTCTGGAAATTCTTCTCAGCCCTTTCTCAATTTGATGACCCAAGTATTTGACAGACTTCTGACAATACTGCAATTTCGCAGGTGAGACCTTGTTTCCAAAGTCTCCCAAATGATTCAACAGGGTAATCGAGAAGTGCTTACACTCATCCCTTGTTCTGGAAGCAATCAATAAGTCGTCAATGTAATGCACAAGAGTCAATTGGCAGGGTAATTCCAATGACTCCAAATTCTTCTTCAAAATCTGATTGAACAAGGATGGTGACTCCGTATACCTTTATGGAAGCCTGCACCAACTATAGACTTTATCTAGGAATTTGAAACTGAAAAGAAACTGACTATCCGCATGAAGTGGCACTAAAATCAACCACCTTGAACCACTCTGCCTCACAAGGAATCTGAAACAGTATCACTGCTGGATTGGGTACAATCGGGCAGCACTTAACCACCATGTTGTTCACTTTTCGCAAGTCCTGCACAATTCGTACCTTCCCACATGGCTTTTTCAGTTCCATTATCGGTGAATTACATGGGCTGCTCAACACTTCCTTTAGAACTCCCTGTTTTAGGAAATCTCCAATTATCTGCGCCACTTTCATCATCATATCTTGCGCCATGTTATAGTGTGGAAGTTTCAGAAACTCAACATTCGGCTTCAAAGTGATTTTAATAGGTTCCACTCCTTTGATCAATCTTACTTCTTCTCCCTTCAAATCCCAAACATTCTCCTTTACAGTTCCCTGCAGGTCTGCATGCAACTCTTTCAGTGTGAACATCGGGAAGATCTCAATCAATGGGTATTCTTCATGAGCATTATTAAGTACCATGGCTGACGCCTGTCCCTCCTCATCATCACTATTTGTTTGGACTCCTATCCCTGCATCTGCGCGATTTATGGAACATTTGGTCTTGCACAATAAGTCTCTGCCTAACAAAGACACAGAACTTGACTCACACACCACAAATCTGTGCAATCCCAAATAATTTCTGATTTCAACTTGCACCAGTTCTGTGATAGGGTTTGTTAACTGCCTATTCTCCACTCCCACGACCTGAACTGTCCTGCCGGAAAGGGGTAAATCTGGTACTTCCACACTCCTCACTGTGGAGAGCGTAGCTCCAGTGTCAACCAGGAACAAGACCTTATGTCCCATTACTTTTCCCTTCACAAAAGGCCCTCTCTGATCTACCTCTAGTGAAGCAGCAAGAATACAAGCTCCTTCATCTGAACTGTCACTCATCCATTCATCGTTTATTTCATCCTCACTGTAAAATGAGAACTGGTGTACTGTATTGTTACTATTGTCTGGTCTCTGACCTGTGACCTGTTGAGTAAGCATAACTTGTTGCTGCTCCATCGGTGCTTGGGGTATGTGCATTTGCTGTCTAGGCACCATAGAAATCTGCTGCTGTACTGGTGTTAAGGAAGTAAATTGTGCTCGAGGCACCTGCAACTGTTGTACAGGCAAGAAATTCTGACCTCGATTTTGAGCATTCAGAACTATGCCCCTCATTCTTGGGACCCTTACAATTTGAGCTGCACCGACATCGCTTTGCTGAACCATTCCTTCCTGCACCATCAATGGGCCCTCCTGCTTCCAGTGTCCCACCTTTCCGCACAAATGACATGGCAACATCCTTTTCATGCCCTGCATGTCATTCTGAACAACCACAGTGCTTAGTTCCGGACCACGCATCATATCCATCCCGTGTCCTCTACCCCTCACTTGAGGTTGAACAATGACAGCTCTCTGTTGCAGCGGCATCGGCGGCACTAAAGCCCCTTGTACTCCTGATTGTGCTGCCTTAATCTGCACCACCATTGCTTTTTCTTTCAACTTCTTTTGTTTCAATTCGATCTCATCACTACAATATTTAGCATACTGCAACACCTCATCAATCGGCTTTGCCTGCCAGCAAATCAAATGATTCTTAATCATCTGCCCTACTTCAGGTCTTAATCCTTCAACAAATCTAAACACGAAATGCAACATGTCTTTTGGTTCGACCGCTTCCTTGCCACTGTACTCCTTAAAAGCCTTTAACAACCTTTCATAATAAGTGTGCATTGACTCTTTAGTTTCCTGGACCGTCCTGTCAATCCTCTGCCAATCAATGTTCTTCGGAGAAATCCTAGTTTTCAGAAACTCAATCACCTTATAATAATGTTTCATTACCTCAGGTGATGGTGTGCCTGTAATCTTGTTCCTTTCAGGTTCACTTGTTGGCCAGTTTACTGCCCTCTTACATTCGACCCATAAGTCGGCTGGCACAACTATCTCGAAGAAGGTATTCAAGTCTTCCCACAAACACTTAGAGAATTTCACAAACCTCTCAGTCTGTTGATACCATTCAACTGGCTTCTCTCAGCACAAAGGTGTCTACATTGTGCACAGCAGCAAAATTCTGTGTTGATGCTAGGGAGATGGGAGAAGAGTGCCATATCTATGTAGATGCAGCACTTCCCTGCTCCCTCCCTGTCACGCAACATAGCACAGCATTTTTGGCTGCTGTACTGCGTTGGGAGACACTTTAGTAAATATGCCCCTTTCTGTGTTTGGTATAGGCTGATGGGAGGGTTTCTGTATTAAAAAAATTATTTCCTTTTGGCTAGTGCTTTATATGAAAAAATAAGTACTTATTAAAAGGAGCTATGGGTGTAACTCCTGGGCAGGGCTAAGGGTGAGACAAGATTACACATGAGACACTTCTATTGAGTATTCATATGCCCTTGCATTGCCCTTGATAGTAGTTTCAAATTCACGATATGTGCGGATTCTCTCTGCACATGTGGCACAAGACATATATAGCAATTAACAGCTGGTATGATGCCATGAACTCTTAGAAATATGTATGCAGTGCATTGCATTTAACCACTTCGCTGCCAGGCCTTTTCCCCCTCAGGTGCCAGGCCTTTTCTTGGCTATTTGGGGCAGTTCGCACTTTGGCTTGCATAACTTTTTGTCCACATAAGCTACCCACACCAAATTTGTGTCCTTTTTTCCAACATCCTAGAGATTCTAGAGGTACCCAGAGTTTGTGGGTTCCCTTGGAGGAGACCAATAAATTAGCCAAAATACAGCGAAAATTACATTTAAAAAAAAAAAAACTGAAAAAAGGGCTGCAGAAGGAGGCTTGTGTGTTTTTTTCCCTGAAAATGCCATAAACAAAGGGTTTGCAGTGCTAAAATCACAATCTTCCGAGCATTCTGGAACAGGCAGACTTGAATCAGAAAACCACATTTTTCTACACAATTTTGGCATTTTAGTGGGAACTACCCCATTTTTACTATTTTTTGTGCTTTCAGCCTCCTTCCTGTTAGCAACAGAAATGGGTGTGAAACCAATGATGGATCCCGGACAGCTAAACCTTTCTAAAAAGTAAACATAATTCTGAATTCAGCAAGGGGTCATTTGTGTAGATCCTACAAGGTTTTCAACAGAAAATAACAGCTGAAATAAACAAATATTGAAATTGAGGTGAAAAAACAGCCATTTCTCTCCACATTTTAATCTGTAACTTTTTCCTGCAATGTCAGATTTTCAAAAGCTATATACCATTACATCTGCTGGTCTCTTCTGGTTGCAGGGATATGTGAGGCTTGTAGGTTCATCAAGACCCCAAGGTACCCAGAGCCAATAAAGGAGCTGCGCCTTGCAGTGGGTTTTCACTGTATACCGGGTATACAGCAATTCATTTGGTGAAACATAAATAGTGAAAAATAGGTATCAAGGAAACCTTTGTATTTCCAAAATGGGCATAAGATAAGGTGTTGAGAAGCAGTGGTTATTTGCACATCTCTGAATTCCTGGGTCCCCATACAAACATGTGAATTACAGGGTGTCTTACATTTGGAAGGAAAAAATGTAGAGAAAGACAAGGGTCAATAACACTTGCTCTTCTATTCTGTATTCCCTCAAGTCTCCCAATAGAAATGGTATCTCACTTGTGTGGGTAGGCCTAGTGCCCGCAACAGGAAACACAACATGGACACATTACATTTTTACTTTGAAATCTGATGTGTTTTTTGGAAAGTGCCTACCTGTGGATTTTGGCCTCTAACTCAGCCAGCACCTAGGAACACCTACCAAACCTGTGATTTTTTAAAAACTGGACACCTAGGGAAATCCAGTATGGGTGACTTGTGGGGCTCTCACCAGGTTCTGTTACCCAGAATCCTTTGCAAACTTCAAAATATGGCAAAAAAACACTTTTTCCTCACATTTTGGTGACAGAAAGTTCTGGAATCTGAGAGGAGCCACAAATTTCCTTCCACCCAGCATTCCTCCAAGTCTCCCAATAAAAATGGTACCTCACTTGTGTGGGTAGACCTGGTGCCCATGACAGGAAATGCCCCAAAACACTACGTGGACACATCAAAATTATCAAATACAAAACTACCTATTTTTGCAGGGTGGCACCTGCGTTTTTGGTCCTAGGCTCAGCAGCCATCTAGGAAAACCTACCAAACACAGACATTTCTGAAAACTAGACACCCGAGGGAGTCCAAGGAGGTGTGACTTGCATGGATCCCAAAGTGTTTTCTTACCCAGAATCCTCAGAACACCAAAAAAAATCTAATTTTTCCCACATTTCTGTGTGGATCAATGCACCGGCACACATTTCCCACCACCCAATGTTTCCCTCTCTCTCCCCATAAAAACGATACCTCACTTGTGTAGGTTGGCCAAGTGCCTGTGACAGGGAAGAGCCAAAAACAGGTCGAAACTGAGAGGGAACCAAAGTGGGTCCAAAAGGGCAGTTTGAAAAAAAAAAGTTTTTAGGCTGACAAGTGGGGCAGAATTTTTATTGGTATAGATGCGAAAATGCTGGGTGGTAGGAATTTTGTGGATTCCTGCAGATTCCGTAAGGTCCCATCTCAAAAGTGTGGGTGCATGTGATTCACACCACTCTGGACTCACCCAGATGTTTAGTTTTCAGATGTGTCTAGGTCTCACAGATTTTTCTAGATGGCAGCGTCCCAAAGTCCAAAAAGTGCTGCCCTCACCATTCCAAGTGGGACGATTTTGAGAGTTAGACAAGCTCTCATGGCCCAAATGTAAAACCAAAACCCAAAATAATCAAATGTCCTCTTGCTTGCTATGGGATAAGATGTTTTAGTGTGCAGGGTGTGAGGTACCCCCTTCAGTTGGGGTGGGAGCATAACCCATGCCCATACTGGTTGGTAGCCACCACCCCACTATTTTTTTTTAATTCCCTGGCATCTAGTAGGCTTTCTGCCCCCCCGGTGAGTGGATCCGGGGTAATTGCCCTCTTTAAAAAAAAAAAAATATCTCACCTGGTCTCTGGTGGGCTTTCTGCCCCCCTTGGGGGACAGATGAGCCTTACAAAAATAGGCTGATCTGCCCCCAAGGGAGGCAGAAATGTCCAACAGTAATGTGCCCCCATGGGGAACGACCCTTGCCCACGGGGCTGCCCCACAAACTAAACACACACACCAATCCCTGGTGACTAAGTGGTTTCTGCCCCCCCCCGGGGCAGATCGGCCTAATAGAAATAGCCCGATCTGCCCCCAAGGGAGGCACAAACAGTCTAAAAAAAATGTGCCCCCCGAGGAGCGACCCTTGCCTAAGGGGGTTGCTCCCCATCTGTAAATAATAAAAAAATTAAAAAGCCCTGGTGCCTAGTGGTTTCTGCCCACCTTGGGGGCAGATCGGCCTAATTAAAATAGGCTGATCTGCCCCCAAGGAGGGCAGAAGTGGCCTAAAATAAATTTGTCCCCAGGGGGGCATCAGTTACTCAAGGGGCCACTCCCCTTCATTCTTAACATAAAAAAACATCCCCGGCGTCTAGTGTCCTCTGCCCCGCTACCCCCCCCCCCCCCCGGGCTGATCGGCCTAATTAAAATAGGCTGATCTGGCAGAAAAGGCCCAATAATAAATTGTCCCTCAGGAGAGCAGCCCTTGCCAAAGGGGTCGCACCCCTTATACTTAAATAGTAAAAAAAAATAAAAAAAGGTCCCTGGTGTCTAGTGGGCATTTCAGCAGGCTGATCGCTTCACAGTCGGGGTGCAGAAATGCTCAAAGAGACATGAAAGGAAAGGCATTTCCTTTCATGCCTCTAACCCACCCCCAGCCCCAGGATCGGAAGAGAAATGGAAAGCATTTCTCTTCCGATCTCACTGGAAGCTGAGCTTCCAGCACAGCGGGGGGAGCCTCTGATGAGGTCAGCACGCGATCAACGCTGGCGTCATCAGAAGTCACTGGGGTGTTAAGGGCGGGGGTGGAAGGGGAAGTGATTCCACTTCCATCCCTGCCCATGAGAGGGGGTGTGAGTCCCTCGGGGGGAGCGCTAGCGCTTCCCCCGAGGGCCTGTATGAGGACGAGGTGGTTACGTTCCAGGCGCCTGAGTGCCACAGCAGAGGACATAACCACCTCGCCCTCGGCACCCAGGGGATTAAATGGAAAGGTTAGTTTGAATGATCATCTCAATGCCTCAAGCGTTTCACCATCAATTTACCAGGTTTAGATCTGGTTACAATGGTAAGGAGGATCTTGATGATGATTTGCACCCAGCAGAATGTGATCTTGGCTTAGCTCTGTTATATTGATCCTGTAGTGTATGATCTGGGGCCAACAAGTGGTTGGTTGATTACCCATTCATTTGGGGGATTACGTCATTCATAGTATTTGGTTCGACATATTGTTTTTCATGACAGTGCACTTACATTTTAAAAACCCTGGTGGGAATGTGGAAAGTAGGCACAGTTCTTGTTTTAGAGAGAGCCTGGAGGATAAGAAAAGCTCCAGGGTTGCATCTTTAGGACACTTGCCCTATATATTTCATATTTGTTTTCATTGTTGGTATAATCTTCAAATTCTTCTTCATTGTCTTTATTTATCATTATTGTCATTAGTGTGGACGATATTGTACTGGTCTGGTTTGTAGTGGGTACCACAGGTACTTCCACCTTATACCAGGACCAGTTATACCTTATTAGTAAAATGGAGGCAGTGTCTAGAAGCCAGGCTCTCTAGAGGTAACTGTAGCTGAGCAGCCAAAGCTTATCTACGAGACATGCAAAGCTCATGCAATACCACTGTAGTCACACAGTACTCACACACATGAAAGAGAATACTCAGTGTTACAAAAATAAAGGTACTTTATTTTGGTGACACAAATGCCAAAAATACCATGGAGACTATACTCCCTCAGGAGGTAGATAATGCACAAATGATTGTTTGCAGAAATGTGCATAAAACAGTTCGAAAACTGTGCAATTAGTGAAAATCTCAATAGTTAGAAATGGGCCTAGGAGAAACACAAACTATATACTAAGAAATTGGAATGCGAATGTCAGTTTTCCACCTAGGCAAGTGTAGTGTGGAGAGGGGCGCTGGGAGCACTAGAAAACACCAAATGTAAGTACTAGAAGCCACCACAGAGCCCAGGAAAGCAGGAGTAAAACACAGTAACTTTCCTAGAACACACAGAAACCGAGATAGAAGATTATGCAAGAACCTGAAGAGACTGCAAGAAACCAACAGTGGATTCCTGGACCTGAAGACCTGTGGAAGAAGGGGACCAAGTCCAAGAAGCACAGAAGAGTCCAGGGAACACAGGAGCCCCTGCTAACCCGAATGAAGGTGCAAACGTAGAACCACCCATGAAGAAGAACAGTCAGTACTGCACCCAAGAAGACGGATTCGGGTTCCTAGTTAGTGCAAGTGATGTCCCACGCCGTATGGAGGATTGCAGTCTGGTCTGCGTCACTGGAGTCCACCAAAAAGCTTTGGCACACACAAAGCTCGCATCTAGTGGAAAATGGCACTGCCCGGGACCAGAAAGGACCAGGTGGACTCTACCTAGGAGGGGAAGTCAGAGGGGGCTCACAGCAACTCAGAGAGCCCACAGAAGGCCAGGCAGCACACACAGGAGTCCAACAGCACAGGGACATAGGAGGTGCAAAAGGAGGCCCATGCAGCACTATGACTAAGGCTTCCATGCCTCCGGAGAACCATTAAGGAAGATGTGCGTCACAGGATAAAGTGCTAGGGGCTGGAGCTGCATGGTGCATGAAGAACATTGTGGAACAATGCCAACAAGCCTTGGCAACTGCAAAACACATGGTGCACGGGGGTACTGTCTTGCATGGGGAGGCAAGTTCTTACCTCCGCCATAGTTAGACACTAGGACGTCAGGACCATTGGGACCACTCCAGTCTACCACCCGTGATGCAGGATCCATGCATCTTGTCAAGAGAGAGGATCCATGCAGCCAGTCTTCGATGCAGTGGGTGCCTGCTGAAGCAGGGGAGTGACTCCTTCACCCCAAGGGAGATTCCTTTGCACTTCTGGGGCAGGCTGAAGACAGGCTGTCCTTTGAGGATGCACAACATGGAAACAGTTACAGTTGCTGGCAGGAGCTGACGATACAATGAGGCAGAAGTTGTCTTTGCTTCTTTGTTGCAGTTTGTAGAGTTCCTGGAGGGTCCAGATGTAGTTTCTTTGGTGAGAAGGTGAAGTAGAGGATGCAGAGGATTCCTGCTGGAGTCTTGTAATCCGAATCTGAAGAACCACCCAAAAGAGAGATCCTAAATAGCCCTGAAAGGTGGATTGGTCAGCTAAACATGTAAGCACCTATCAGGGAAGGGCTCTGACATCACCTGCTTGCACTGGCCACTCAGATGCTCCCAGAGCTCCCTGCCAACTTGGAATCCAAGATGACAAAACCCAGGGACCCACTGTGGGAGCTCTGAGCACCACCCCTTGGGTGGTGATGGACAAGGGAGTGGTCACTCCCTTTTTCTTTGTCCAGATTCACGTCACAGCAGAGACTGGGGGTCCCTGAACTGGTATAGACTGGATTATGCAAGTAGGGCACCAAATGTGCCCTTCAAAGCATTTCCAGTAGCTTGGGGAGGCTACCCCTCCCAAGATTGTAACACCTATTTCCAAAGGTAGAGGGTGTAACACCCCCCTCCCAATGGTAATCCTTTGTTCTGCCTCCTGGGCTCGAGCTGCTTGAGCAACAGGAGGGCATAAACCTGTCGGAGAGGTGGCAGCAGCTGGGGCTGCCTGGAAAACCTCAGAAGGCTGTAATGGCAGAACTGGGGGTCCTCTAAGGAGCCCCCAGAGTGCATGGAATCATACAACCATTGCTTGCCTTGGGGTGTTATTCCAACATGTTTGATACCAAACATGCCTATGTTCAGAGTTACCATTATGTAGCTGGACATAGGTAGTGACCTATGTCCAGTACATGCGTAAACTGGCGTCTTCACACTCACGAAGTCTGGGAAAAGGTCAGGGAAAATGGTCCTGGAAGTTGTGGGGGCACCTCTGCTAGTACAAGGGTGCCATCACACACAGGCAGTCTGCACCCTGCCCTCAGGGCTGGAGGGCCTGCTATAGGGGTGCCTTATAAGTGACCTGGTGCAATGTAAATGGCAGTGAAAGGGTCCATGCACCTTTTCATGCAGGCTGCAATGGCAGTCCTGCAAAAGCCTTTGCATTGGCTCCCTATGGGTGGCAAAAGATATGCTGCAGCCCATAGGATCCCCTGGAACCCCAATGCCCTGGGGACCTAAGTATCATCTACCAGGGACTAATAAGGGGGCACCAGTATGCCAATTGTGGGTGAAATACTGGGTTACTAGTATGCAACAACCATAATTTAAGGGAGAGAGCATAACTACTGGGGACCTGATTAGTAGGATCCCAGTAGACACAGTCAAACACACTGACAAACAGGCCAAAAGTGGGGGAACCAAGCTAGAAGGAGGCTACTTTCCTACACAACCCCCCCACAAACGAAGGACAATAAGGCTAACCTTGGCCAGTTGAGACTTTATTGTCTACGTGGTGATAAGTGGAGAGTAGCTCTGCAATAGAGTGGAAACTCCCTTTATGATCCACTATATGGTCCCTTCCGTGTGGGGAGGTGAACCACCCTGTTTGGTTACTTTTAGCTAAAGAACAGTGAAACTGTGAACCCTGAGATTCCCTATGTTTAAGGTTTGGAAACAGTTTTAAAGTGGAGCAGGGTGACTGTCCCTGGGACCCTATGATAGGACAGGGTTGTTTTCTTAAGGGTTGTAATGCTAGACAGGGGTGTTGTCTTAGTGAGGCTAGAGTAGGTCAAAACTTTTGTCCCAGTGGCTCTAAAGGAGGACATGGCTGCTATCCTTCTTGGTGTAGAGCAGGACAGGGTGGATGTCCCAAAGGCTCTACATAAGGACAGGTTTGCTGTCCTATGGTGTTATAGGTAGTGCAGGAGTGCTGCACTAAATTTTCTCTGGGAGGGCTGGAGGGTTGCTTCAAGTTTTCAAAGGCAGGGCAGGGATGCTTTTCTGTCTTAGGTTTCTCACAGAGAGGTACTTTTACCTCTAGGTGTCCAGCAGTGGTAGCTTTTGACTCCTTTGATACAGGTCCCACCCTATGGGTGGTATCCCCCCACCAGGAATGATATCCTTAGCGGTAGGGAGGGTAGGGGATACTTTGACATCCTTTTTACCTGTGTTTTGAGGAGGATTCTGAGTCTTCAGGGCTCCTTCCCTTCTTTGCTTTGTAATCTCTCTTGAGATTAAAGGAAACAATTCCTTGGGAATACCCAGCATGGATGCATGGGTATGAAACTCTACTTCAGCCCAACTTCAGGCCCCTAGGTCATTTCCTAAGAGACTGTCTACAGGTAAGCTAGGTGACACTACCAGCTGCTTAGGTCCAGTAACTCCACTCTAACTAAGTTGCACTTCAGCTAAGGGGAGAGACTGAGTGGAGTTGTTTACATCAGTGACTTGGTACTTCTGACCAAGTAGGTGTGGTGCAGATGACACTAGCGCCCAGATTTATACTTGCTTTGTGCTGAATTAGCGTCATTTTTTTAACGCTAATTCAGCGCTAACTTAACTCCAAATTTATACTTTGGGGCTAGACCCGTCTAGTACCAAAGTATTGGAGTTAAAGTCATATTTGGCTAGAGGGTAACTACTTTCTGTCAATGAGATGCAACATTGGTGTTCCCGGGCAAAAAATTACTCTAAGGTCCAGGCACCCTATTGTAGGAGGCTTGCCTGGCTTGTAGTGGGTACCAAATTACTTACACCTTATACCAGGTCCAGTTATCCCTTATTAGTAGAGTATAGTAGTGTTCTAGCAGCTTAGGCTGATAGAGGTAGCTATAGCAGAGCAGCCAAGCCTGAACTAGGAGACATGCAAAGCTCATGCAATACCACTTATTACATATAGGTACTATGTCATAAGAAAGACAATACTCATATTTACTAAAAATAAGGTACTTTATTTTAGTGACAATGTGCCAAAAATATCTCAGGGGATATACTCCCTTAGGAGGTAAGTAACATACACAAAATATACACAACTAACCAAATCAGGTAAGTAAAACAGTCAGACAGTAGTGCAAACACTGTCAAACACAAGAGGATGCAATAGGCCTAGGGGCAACACAAACCATACACTAAGAAAGTGGAATGCGAACCACAAAGGCACCCCTAGGCAAGTGTAGTGTGTAGAGGGTCACTGGGAGTGTGAGAAAACACTAAGGGTGTAAAGGAAACCCCACCTCAAGATCCTGGAGAGTAGGAGTAAAGTACTACTATTTCCCCAGAAACACACTAAAGTCGTGATAAAGGATTATGCAAGGACCACAACAGACTGCAAAGCACTAAAGACGGATTCCTGGACCTGAAGACCTGCA
The DNA here is from genome assembly GCF_031143425.1 of Pleurodeles waltl. Lineage (NCBI taxonomy): Eukaryota > Metazoa > Chordata > Amphibia > Caudata > Salamandridae > Pleurodeles > Pleurodeles waltl. Next base: position 1,069,269,932 of record NC_090444.1, read on the forward strand.
AAGGAAGGGGACCAAATCCAAGAGTCGCTAAAGTGTCCAGGGGGGGCAAGAGCCCACTAAACCCCGGATGAAGGTGAAAAATGGCTGCCTCCAGTTGGAAGAAGCTGCAGGATTTGCAACAACAAAAGGAGGTAGGAAGTTCTTCTTCATGCAGAAGATGTCCCATGGTGTGCTAAAGGACGCAGAGTTGTTTCCTTGGCAAAATACCACAAACAAGCCTTGCTAGCTGCAAGAGTCGCAGTTGGAGAAAAAGGGTGCTGCCCAGGCCCAGGTAGGATCAGGATGTCGCCACTTGGGAGAGGAGACCGAGGGGGCCCTCAGCAACGTAGCGAGCCCATGGACAAGAAGGAAGCACCCGCAGAAGTCCTTGAACATGGGTTCAAGAAGTCTGATAATGGCAGTTGTCTCAACACTGCAAAGAGAGGTCCCATGACATCGGAGATCAACTCAGGGCGCTGAGCATCGCAGGACGGAGTGCTGGGGACCTAGGCTCGGCTGTGCTTGCAGGATTTCTTGGAAATGTGCACAAAAGCCCTTGTAGCTGCAGATCACATGGTGCACAGGATTACTGTCTGGGGAGGGGAGGCAAGGACTTACCTCCTTCAAATTTGGACAGTTGGAACACTGGATAGTCCGGGTCACTTGGGTCTATGACCTGTGTTCCATGGGCCACGCTCGCCAGGATGAGAGGGGACCCAGAGTACTGGTGAAGCTGAAGTTTGGTGCCTGCTGGAGCAGAGGGAAGATTCCGTCGACCCACAGGTGATTTCTTCATGGCTTCCACTGCAGGGTGAAGGCAGGCAGCCCCCAGAGCATGCACCACCAGGAAACAGTCGAGAAAGCCGGCAGGATTAGGCGCTACAATGTCACTGGTAGTCTTCTGGGTACTTTGTTCCAGTTTTGCAGGCGTCCAGGATCAGTCAGACGTCGATCCTTGGCTGAAGTCAAAGAGAGAAGTGCAGAGGAACCCTGATGAATTCTTGCAAGTTGTAATCTGAGGAAAAGCCCACTGGAGAGACCCTAAATAGCCCTCAGAGGAGGATTGGCCACCTAGTCAGGTATGCACCTATCAGGAGGGGTCTCTGATGTCACCTGCTGGCACTGGCCACTCAGAGGCCTCCAGAGTGCCCCCACACCTCTGGAAACAAGATGGCAGAGGTCTGAGACACACTGGAGGAGCTCTAGGCACCACCCCTGGGGTGGTGATGGACAGGGGAATGGTCACTCCCCTCTCCTTTGTCCAGTTTCGTGCCAGAGCAGGGACTGGGGGTTCCCTAAACCGGTGTAGACAGGCTTACACAAGGAGGGCACCATCTGTGCCCTTTAAAGCATTTCCAGAGGCTTGGAGAGGCTACCCCTCCCCAGCCTTTAACACCTATTTCCAAAGAGAGAGGGTGTAACACCCTGCTCTCAGAGGAAATGCTTTGTTCTGCCTTTCTGGGACTGGGCTGCCCAGACCCCACGAGGGCAGAACCCTGTCTGTGGGGTGGCAGCAACTGTAGCTGCAGAGTTAATCCCAGAGAGCTGGTTTGGCAGTACTGGGGGCCCATAGTGGAGCCCCCAGGATGGATGGAATTGGCTCCCCAATGCCAGATTTGAAATGGGGGGACAATTCCATGATCTTATACATGTTACATGGACATATTCAGAGTTACCATTGTGAAGCTATATATAGGTTTTGACCTATATGTAGTGCACGTGTGTATTGGTGTCCCCGTACTCACAAAGTCCGGGGAAATGACCCTGAACTATGTGGGGGCACCTTTGCTAGTGCAAGGGTACCCTCACACTTAGTAACTTTGCACCTAACCTTCAGCAAGTGAAGGTTAGACATATAGGTGACCTATAAGTTACTTAAGTGCAGTGAAAATGGCTGTGAAATAACGTGTGCGTTATTTCACTCAGGCTGCAATGGCAGTCCTGTGTAAAGGTTTGTCCGAGCTCCCTATGGGTGGCAAAAGAAATGCTGCAGCCCATACGGATCTCCTGGAACCCCAATACCCTGGGTACCTAGGTACCATGCACTAGGGAATTGTAAGGGTGTTCCAGTATACCAATTGAAATTGGTAAATGTATTCATTAGCCTATAGTGACAGATTCAAAGGCAGAGAGAGCATGAGCACTGAGGTTCTGATTAGCAGAGCCTCAGTGACACAGTTAGGTACTACACAGGCATACACATTTAGGCCACAAACTATGAGCACTGGGTTCCTGGCTAGCAGGATCCCAGTGAGACAGACAAAAACATACTGACATACATGTAAAATTGGGGGTAACATGCCAAGAAAATGGTACTTTCCTACACCTATTTATACTCCTGTGCAAAAATGGTGCACAGGAGGGAGGCGGGCCGAAATAATGGCTCTAAGCTTAGTGGTAAACGTTTTCACGCATATCTGCGTTAGCGCAGTTTTGCGTGAAAAAGTATAAATATGGGCCTAGGTTTTCAGTCACTATAGTGATGCTGGCACATGTGTCCCTGTAGGCCTGAGCCTCAACACCATGGCCCTCATTCTGACCTTGGCGGGCGGCGGAGGCCGCCCGCCAAAGTCCCGCCGTCAGGTTACCGTTCCGCGGTCGAAAGACCGCGGCGGTAATTCTGACTTTCCCGCTGGGCTGGCGGGCGGTCTCGTTCAGACCGCCAGCCAGCCCAGCGGGAAAGAGGCCTCCACGATGAAGCCGGCTCGGAATCGAGCCGGCGGAGTGGAAGCTGTGCGACGGGTGCAGTTGCACCCGTCGCGTATTTCACTGTCTGCGCAGCAGACAGTGAAATACATGTAGGGGCCCTCTTACGGGGGCCCCTGCAATGCCCATGCCAGTGGCATGGGCACTGCAGGGGCCCCCAGGGGCCCCGCGACCCCCCCTACCGCCATCCGGATCTCGGCGGTCCGACCGCCGGGATCTGGATGGCGGTAGGGGGGGTCAGAATCCCCGCGGCGGTGCAGCAAGCTGCGCCGCCGCGGAGGATTCAATGGGGCCGCGGTACACTGGCGGGACCCCGCCAGTGGTGCCGGTCCGACCGCGGCTTTACCGCCGCGGTCGGAATCCCCATTGAAGCACCGCCGGCTTGTCGGCGGTGCTCCCGCGGTCCTCCGCCCTGGCGGTCAAAGACCGCCAGGGTCAGAATGAGGGCCCATATATTTGGATTTGCTGCTTGTACTTATCCATATTAAGGGGACACGTAGCTAAGGTGACTAGGCCAGTCCCACCTGCTGTCACAGAAACTGTCCTGGGGGTTTCTACACCTACCCCAGCTTCTATGATGGACCCAAAAGTGAACCCTAACTACACCTTTGTTTCGACTATTGCCAGTAGCCCCACCACTATTACTACTACTACTAGGTGCACTAGAAGTGGAAGTTGTTGTAGTAGTGGTGGCGCGCTCGGGGGCTTTACCTGGGCAGGATTTATCCCCTGGCTTATGGCCTTTATTTCTGCGCACATAGCACCAGGGCTTTTTAGTGTGTGCAGAAGAAGATGAGGTTTTATTCCTACCCCCAGAGGAGTTTTGTGGACCTGATGAGGATTCTTTACTTTTGTCTTTGTCCCCACCCTTGTCCTGAGGCTTACCACCATCTTTCTTCCTATCCGTATCTCCCTCTGTATGAGCTTTTCTGCTCACCCTTGTTCTGACCCATTTGTCTGCCTTCTTTCCCAATTCTTGAGGAGATGTCAGATCTGAGTCTACCAAGTACTGGTGCAACAAGACAGACACACAGTTATTCAAAATATGTTCTCTCAACAGAAGATTATACAAGCCCTCATACTCAGACACTTTGCTGCCATGTAGCAGCCTTCTAAAGCTTTAACAGAACAGTCCACAAAGTCAACCAAATCCTGTGAGGCCTCTTTTCTGGCCTCCCTGAACTTGATCCTATATTGTTTAGTGGTGAGACCAAAACCATCTAAGAGTGCTGTCTTACTAACACTGTAGCTGTCTGAGTCTTCTCTGACAGTGCGAAGTATATCCCTCCCCTTGTCAGAGAAGGACAACCAAAGAATAGCATCCCGCTGTCTTTGAGGGACCCTCTGAACTTTACAGGCCCTCTCAAGTGCAGCACACCAGTTGTAGATGTCACCCACGTATGGGGGAACAATTTTGTGCAAGTTCATGGAATCAATGGAGTCCTGCTGCTGCTGTCACCATCGGGTACTAACTCCAACCCCTGCCTTTCCCTTTCCACTGCCAAGACCTCCCTATCTAGGGCTAGCTGTTGCTGCTGCAGCATCAGCCTGGCCTCCTCCAGTCTCAGTTTCCTGAGTTCCCTATCTATGAAGTCATCCCCTGGAGTTGTTCAGTAGATCCCTCAGACACTGAGGCGATATGAGAGTGGGCAGATGTGGATCTTTCCCTAGCTTTTGTGACCCTAGTGACCTGTCCTCTGGGTGTAAAGGGAACCCCACCTGTGTGGCTTCCCCTCCTACTACTAGCTACACTAGTGGGTTTGCTAGGTACAAGATCATTGGAATAGCCCTCCCCTAAACCTGAAAGATGATTCTTTGATTCTAAGTGGTCAGGTCAGAATCTCCCTCCTCCTCCTGTCCACCAGCATGCTCCTGGTCATCCTGAAGAAGGAGGCTCAAAAAGAAATTCTTGTTTGGATTCTTCCCCACATCTAGTTTCCTTTCTGTGTAAAGCCCTTTCGATTCCTTGAAGGTCATGCCCTCATAGGGAGCACTCGTGGCCTTAGAGCTAGGCCCACCAGTAGACATGATATGTGTGTTAGGGTGGTGTAGCGAGATCTAACCTACCTAACCTCTAGTCTCTAAGAAAGGAAGGTAAGAGACTATGGGGGTTATTCCAACTTTGGAGGAAGTGGTAATCCGTCCCAAAAGTGACGGTAAAGTGACGGATATACCACCAGCCGTATTACGAGTCCATTATATCCTATGGAACTCGTAATACGGCTGGTGGTAAATCCGTCACATTTGGGACGGATTACCACCTCCTCCAAAGTTGGAATAACCCCCTATAACCTAATACTAGGTATATTTGTATGGATCTAGGTATAGAATAGTCTTTGCTGTGGAAAGCACCAGGTGACAGAGTGATAAGGCAATTGCAAGTACTTATCCCACCACTGCCACCAATGTAGGCGGCTGGCCTGGTTTGTAGTGGGTACCTAAGGTACTTACACCTTATACCAGGTCCAGTTATCACCTATTAGTGCAATGCAGTGTCTAGAAGCCAGGCTCTATAGGGATAGCTGTAGCTGAGAAGCCAAGGTTTATCTAGGAGACATGCAAAGCTCATGCAATACCACTGTAGTCACACAGTACTCACAAACATGAAATAAAATACTCAGTGGTACAAAAATAAAGGTACTTTATTTTGGTGGCACAAATGCCAAAATACCATAGAGACTACTCTCTCTCAGGAGGTAAGTAATACACAAATTATATACACTAGTATGCATAAATGTGCATAAAACAGTTAGAAAACAGTGCAATTAGTGAAAATCACAAAAATTTGAAATGGGCCTGGGGGAACACAAACAATATACTAAGAAAGTGGAATGCAAATATCGTTTTCCCACATAGGGAAGTGTAGTGTGTAGAGGGGTGCTGGGAGTACTAGAAAACACCAAAGGTAAGTCCAAGAGCCCACTTCAGAGCCAAGGAAAGCAGGAGTAAAACACAATAACTTTCCTAGAACACACAAAGACACAAGCTAGAAGATTATGCAAGAGCCAGAAGACACTGCAAGACACCAACAGTGAATTCCTGGACCTGAAGATCTGTGGAAGAAGGGGACCAAGTCCAAGAAGCACAGAAGACTCTAGGGAGAAGAGGTGCCCCTGCTAACCCTGATGAAGGTGTAACGAAGAACCACTGGTGAAGAAAAACAGTCAGTATTGGTTCCTGGTTAGTGCAAGCGATGTCCCACGCCGGATGGAGGATTGCAGTCTGGTTTGCTTTGCAGGAGTCCGCCAATAAGCCTTGGCACTCGCAAAGCTTGTGGTTAATGGAAAATGGAGCTGCCCGGGACCAGGAAGGACCAGCTTGACTCTACCCGGGAGGGTGAGTCAGATGGGGCTCTCAGCAACTCAAAGAGCCTACAGAAGACCAGGAAGCATGCACAGGAGTCCCACAGCATGGAGAACCACTTAGGAAGATGTGCGTCGTAGGTTAAAGTGCTGGGGGCCGGAGCTGTATGATGCACGAAAAACTTTGTGGAAGGATGCCAATAAGCCTTGGCAACTGCAAAACACGCTGTGAATGGGGATACTGGCTTGCGTGGGGAGGAAAGCTCTTACCTCCACCAAAGTTGGACAGTAGGACGTCAGGACCATCGGGACCACTTCAGTCTACCACCCTTGATGCAGGATCCATGCATCTCAAAGGAGAGGGGATCCACGCAGCGGGTCGGCGATGCAGTAATTGCCTGCTGACGCAGGGGAGTAACTCCTTCACACCAAGGGGGATTCCTTCCCTCTTCTGGTGCAGGCTGAAGGCAAGATGTCCTCTGAGGATGCACAACCGGGAAACAGTTGCAGTTGCTGGCAGTAGCTGAAGATGCAATGTTGCAGAAGTCCTCTTTGCTTCTTTGTTGCAGTTTGTAGAGTTCCTGGAGGGTGCAGATGCAGTTTCTTCGGTGAGAAGCTGAAGTAGAGGATAAAGAGGTTTCCTGCTGGAGTATTGCAATCCGAATCTGAAGAACCACCCAAAAGAGAGACCCTAAAGAGCTCTGAAAAGTGGATTGGTCAGCTAAACAGGTAAGCACCTATCAGGGGAGGGCTCTGGCGTCACCTGTTGGCACTGGCCACTCAGATACTCCCAGAGTTCCCTGCCAACTTGGAATCCAAGATTGGAAAACCCAGGGACCACCTGGAGGAGTGTTGAGGAGTGTTGAGGGGTGGTGATGGACTGGGGAGTGATCACTCCATTTTCCTTTGTCTGGTGTAGACTGGATTATGCAAGGAGGGCACCAAATGTGCCCTTCAAAGCATTTCCAGTGGTTTGGGGAGGCTACCCTTCCCAAGCTTGTAACACCTATTTCTAAAGGGAGAGGGTATAACACCCATCTCCCAAAGGAAATCCTTTGTTCTGCCTTCCTGGCCTCGAGCTGCTTGAGCAACAGGAGGGCGGAAACTTGTCTTAGAGATAGCAGCAGCTGGAGCTGCATGGAAAACCTCAGAAGGCTGTAATGGCAGTACTTGGGGTCCTCTAATGCCCTGGGTACCTAAGTACCATATGCTAGGGACTTATAAGGGGGCACCAGTATGCCAATTGTGGGTGAAATACTGGGTTACCAATATGCAACACCCATAATGTAAGGGAGAGAGCATAACTATTGGGGTCCTGATTAGCAGGATCCCAGTAGACATAGCCAAACACCCTGGCAAAAAGGCCAAAAGTGGGGGTAATAAAACTTGAAAGAGGATCCTTTCCTACAGATATCAGCAGTGCTTTAGGTATCTTATAATTGAATAATTGTTTTCCCATTGACGGGACCGAATGAAGTAATTTTCACTTCCAGCCAAAGAACTTGATACTCCCACCCCACTTTTGAAATGTGTCTCCCATGAATCATTCACCCTCTTTTTCTTTCCACTGTTGTAACACATTGGATCCATTGAAGAGTTCTTTGAGTGTATTGAGGGTATAAGGTTTCATACTGAGCACAAGAGTATCCCATTATGCTGTCTTTAGGTGATGATATTATTTTTCAGTATGATGCTGCATTGTATGAGGTGAATTGTGGATGTTATTTGATTGCCGTCCGCAAACGGGAGGTCCGATTATCAGTCAAATTGAATGATATTGGATGTGGCATACAATACAACTATCCTGAAGTACCTGCTAAATTGCCTCTTCTTTTCTCTTCTCCTGAGTTTTTTTTTAATGGTAAATCTGTTTTTTTATGTTTATCTCTCCCTGGAATTCACTAAAATATAATTGTGTTATTGTTGGGATAATCTTTTTATCACAATTGATTTGGGATTGATGCATATTGAACAGAACGCTGGCTGTGATTGACATCCATTGTTATGTCTGTTTGCAATTGTGTCTTGACTTCTTCATTATAAACTTGATTATAATTTTGATATTAGGGGACTGATAATTATATTATCATGAGTGATATGGAAATGGATGAATTATAAAAAGAAAACAAGGGGGATTGAATTTCTTTACTGCAGCCAAAGTATTTTGTTTGTGTTCTTTGTTAGACTTGGCATCCTTGGTGTGGTCTGCCCTAACATTTTGCCTCTGTTTCCCAGGTTGTTGATGAGTATTGGACTGATACTCTGGGAACTTTACCACTGCTATCCAGTGCTAAAGTGCAAGTGCTCCTATGTAAAATGTATGAGTAATTGGCTTTCAATGATTGGCATATTTGATTTACTAGTAGGTCCCTAGTACAGTGCACTAGAGGTGCCCAGGGCCGGTAAATCAAATGCTACTAGTGGGCCTGCAGCACTGGCTGTGCCACCCAGATGAGTAGCCCTGTAAACATGGCTCAGACCTTCCAGTGCAGCGTCTGTGTGTGCAGTTTTAAACTGCCAATGCGATTTCGCAAGTGTATCCACTTTCCAGGCCTAAACCTTCACTTTTTATACTTGTAAGGCACCCCTAAGGTAGGCCCTAGATATCCCCATGGGCAGGGTGCAGTATATGTTTAAGGTAGGACATATACTAATGTGTTGTATATGTCCTAACAGTTAAATACTGTAAAATTTGGTTTTCACTCTCCTAGGTTAACATGGGGGCTGCCTTTAAATATTATTAAAGTGCAGATCCCCTCTGGGAGCAGATAGAAATTTGGAGTTTAGGGTCTCTGAACTTAAAATTGGAAAAAAACATATTTTGGTAAAGGTTATTTTTAGATTGTGTGTTTGAAAATGGCACTTTTAGAAAGAAGGCATTTTCTTGCTTAAACCATTCTGTGACTCTGTCTGTTTGTGGATTCCCTGTCTGGGCCAGTTTGAAAGTTGGGCTGTTTGCACCTCTCCTCTAGACAGTGACACAAAGGGAGCTGGGGTGTATCCTGCATATCCTGATGAGCCATCTGTGCTGAGAGGGAGGGGAGGAGTGGTCACTCACACCTGAAAGGTCTGTGTCTGTCCTCACATAATGCAGTCTCCAGCCCCCTGGTGTGTGTTTGGGGCCTGGCCAGGGCAAGGCAGGATCTTACAAACAAGAGAGACTCTGCTTTGAAGTTTGCCTACTTCAAAGGAAGAAAGGGGTATAAGTAAATGACCCAAACCCCCTGAAAATTAGATCATTTTTGGAATCAAGAGGAACCTCGGCCAAGGAGAAGAGCTGAAGAGCTGAGGGGAAGTGCTTCCCCTGCCTGTGACTGTGCTTTGTTGGGCTATCCTGCAGTTGCTGCTTCTGCCTGTGGAAGGGCTCAAAGACTGGACTTTGTTGTGCATTCCTGCTTGAGGAGAATCTCCAATGCTTGAACTGAGCTTGCCTCCTATTGTTGAAGTCTCAGGGCCATCAAAGGCTTCCCCTGCCACCACCTGGACTCCCTGCTGATACTCCTACCCTGCCAAGTGGTGCACTTTCCAGTCCCTGGGCCCCCAAAAGTGAAGTTGGCAGACAACAACTGGAAATCCATGCACAGAACACCCGCCACACAAAGCCAGGCGGAAATGAAACAAATAGAAGGCAATACTCACCGGAGTTCCACACAACGTGCAACGGCAGCCATGGACAGAGAGCTGCTGATCATGCCAGACTTGCTCTTTGCCATATACCTACACGACCGAGACCACCGACGAAGACAACGACTTTAAGTACCGCAACCTACGACACAAGGGAGGAAAGGACACAGTTACATACCCACCCACTCCACCCACTCTGCAACGCCCCCAACCCTTCCCCGCAGCACAAGTCATACACCCCACACCAAGAGATACGTACCCGACCGAAGGCCACTGCAACTTGACCATAGTACATACAATAGCCCCACACCCATAGAAAATTAAAACAAACACTAGGGTGGAACTGCGTGCAGCCCAAACACAGGCCACACAGAAAATTAAATTAGGAGCTCACTGAGCTAAACAGTGCCAACAGGGCCAATGGCCAGTCCATAAACTTCACATTGTCCTTAGCCATAACTGGCCACACCTGACTCCCACAAGTGCTGGGTACTCCACAGAACGGGGCACCAAATGGGGATCCAGGCACCTCACGGAATGGGGGTGGGGGTGGGGATTTTCGACAGGGGTGGGACTTTGACTTGCATGAGGAAGTTGGAGGGGGTGGGCTTCTCCTTTGAAGGGGGTGGGGGCTGTTTGGCTCAGGTGGAGCTAGATGGCCTAGGCTCTGAGCGGGCCTTCTTCTTCACCGGGGAAGGGGCACGGGAATGGGAAGGCTGGACCGAGGTGGGCTGTGATGTGGAAGGAGAGGAAAGGGCAAGGAGGTGGGCGCATTTGGGGACAAGACAGGGTGGGCCAATGGGTTGGAACAGGTCTGCACGGGAGAGGAAACGTTTCTTGGGAGCAATTGGGGTGGGCGTGGATGAGGGCGTGGGAGTGGAGGCAGAGGGAGTTGATGCATGGGGTGTAGGTGTATGTGTAGTGGGTGCAGGTGACTGCTCAGTATGCTGTGGTGTGGTGGATGTCTGATGGGTGGGTGTCTTGGTGCGTTTGTGTGTTTTGAGAGGTGGGGGGGTGGACCCAGTGGGAGAAGACAGACAGCTAGTGTGGATGTATGTTGGGTGGGTGTCTGCAAGTCTGGTGAGTGTGCTGCATGTGTTAACTACAGTAGAGGTGGCGAGTGCAGGTGTGGTGCATGGGGTGCATGTATGGCTGTCTGCTATCGTGGTGAGTGCAGGAAGAGGAGCAGTAATAGTGAGGGAAGATGTAGTGCATGAGGGTGTGGATGTAGAGGGGACAGACAGGGAGGCAGAAGAGGTGGGCACACTGGGGGAAGTGGACGTTGTTGTGTGTGCAGGTGTCTGTTGGCTGTGTGAATGCTTGTGGTGGGAGGTGTGGTGTTTGTGTTTTGAAGTGTGCTTCTTGTGTGTTGTTGTGCCTGTAAGTGGGTCTGATTGTGTGCTTTGGACGGGTGAAGGGAGTGGGATGCTGGAAGGGGTAGAGGAGGTTGAAGGGGAGACGGAATGGCCAGGGAAACTGTCTGCCGTCCAAGAGGAGGCCAGAGCCTGAAAAGATCTCTGTAGGGCAGACACTGCACCGTGAATGCCATCCAGATAGGCATTGGTCTGCTGCACCTCTGATGCCAGACCCTTTATGGCATTGACGATGGTTGTCTGCCCTACAGAGATGGTTCTCAGGCGGTCAATAGCCTCCTCTGTGAGGGCAGCAGGGCTGACTGGGGCAGGGGAGGAGGTACCTGGGGCGAAGGAGACGCCCACCTTTCTGGGTAGGCGGGCACCGGCAACTCAGTGGGGAGCAGAAGGGAGAGCGGTGATGGTATGGGGGTGGCAGAAGATTTCACTGTAGTGGTGTGTCCACTTGGGTCCGCCACCGCCTGAGGAACTCCATCGGAGGAGGTCTCAGAGTCACTACCTCCTGTGGTAGTAGCCTCCCCTGTGGAAGTCCCCTCGCCCTCCCACCCACTGGTCCCCTGGGCATCTGTTGTCTCTGCCTCTGAGGATCTGTGGGCCGCTGCCTCCCCACTTGTCGATGCCTCAGCTCCCTCGCCTGATGTTGATGCTGTACCAAACCAACACAAGAAAACAGGGATGGGGATAAAAAACAGGAGAGACACTTGTAAATAGCTGAATGCTGATACACAATGGCCAGACATACACCCACCCAGCAGACACACCCAACAGGCAGCACCGTGCACTATGCCCATGGCCATGCCCCTGACTACTGAGCAGAATATTGACCTACACCCATCCCCTGAAATAGTATTGGAGCTGAGGTAGGTGAAACCTGACAGGGATACCCCTACACCCTTTGGAGAACATACAGTAGATGGACACCAGTCAAATTCCCTGCTCTAAGCAGCATGAGCCCTATCGCACACACATTCATCCTTCCAGACTGAAGTATGGTCTGTGAGTACTCACCCCCTTGTGACTGCTGTGCAGCCTTCCAGCACCCATCCAGATCTGGGTACGACACCGCTAGGGGGGTCAGTGCCCGGCGGGCACCCCTTCTATGTTGGGAGGACTTCCCCAGCTGGGCCTCAGTGATCTTTCGCGCCCAGCGCGGCAGGTCCTCCCACCTCTTTCGACAGTAGGTGCTCTGCTGGTTGTAGACCCCGAGGGTCCGTACCTCCTTGGCGATGGCATGCCAATGTGCCCTCTTCTGGTGGGCGCTGACCTAGTAGGATGACACAGAAATGGAACACATAGGTCAGGCACTTGCACGATGGGAACAGCTGGCAGATTGTCAAACATAGGACTGACAGTACTCTTAGACATGCAGGACAGTGGCACATAGCATGCCATGCACCATGGTCCATCGTGGCTCACAGGAGCACACATATGTGCAATCCACTCCATCCATTACTCACACAGTGCCCCCCAAACCCGGACTCACCTGTACCTCTGGCCATCCGTAGAGTCTGTCATACAGGGAAAGGACCCCTTCCACTAGCCTCTCCAGTTCTTCCTGGGTGAAGGCCGGGGCCTTTTCCCCTGCACAATGTGGAACATCCATAGCCAGAGGCAGGCGACAGCAGTACACAGAGTGGTGTACCTGTCTGCACGAGATCAGGGAGTCAAGTGATCAAACGATGACAAACGCACGTACATTCCGCGGCGGTATGCACCGTCACCGCCGGCGGCGATCATGATACGCCAGGATTCCCCATTGTCATCCATGTTAGCCAATGAGGGTGCGAACAGCGGTCAACACCGCTGTACGCTGTGACGTCAACCGCTAGGGGGATTAGGTCTATTCCACAACGAAGGGGCAGAACCACAGTGGGCAGTCATTTTTTCTATCACCTACGCATCTTGAAATTCATATTACTCACAATGCAGGGCCTACTAGCCACATGAAGCACCTAGGCCTCTATCCATTGCGTATAGTAGCACACATGATTTACTCTGTTCCTTCCTAGTGAAGTACATGCACACCTGTCAGGTTGCAGTTACTGTACATACACTACTATGAACAATGCACTGCATGTATTTAGCAAATATGCCAATGTATGTGTGCGCATCACTCCTTTCTGTAACCTCTCATAGGTACCGACCCTTGTGGCGAGGAAGGGCACCATCGGTGTACAGACCTCTTGTAGATATGGGGGCCATGGTGGAGCGTCAGATCATTATCACTTACAGACTCACACATGCAACTATTCAGGACCTATGTGCATTACTGGACCCTGCACTGACTCCCGGAAATCGTAATCAGCATGCCATTCCAACTGAGGTGCAGGTGCTCTCCACACTCCATTTTCCTGGCCACAGGCTCATTTCAAGTGACAGTGGGCATGGGTGCTGGTTTCTCACAGCCAATGTTCAGCCAGGTACTGACAAGATTTCTGAATGCATTTGTACAACATCTGCAATCCTATGTGCGATTCCCCCAAAGTGCTGACCTCCCTGCCATCACGTCTGACTTCTATGCCTTTGCAAACATTCTCCATGTCATAGGTGCCATCAATGGCACCCACATAGCTATCATCCCCCCAAGAGTGAGTGAACAGGTGTACAGAAACAGGAAGAACTTTCACTCCTTGAACATCCAATTGGTATGTACTGCAGACCAGTACATTTCCCATGTGAATGCCATGTTTCCTGGTTCAGTCCATGATTCATTTGTTTTGAGGAACAGTAGTGTGCCACAGAAAATGGAACAACTACAAGAGGACAGAGGGTGGATCATAGGTAAGTTTGCCTGCCACTAGCTGACACATTGCAGAAAACCTGCCTGTCTGACTAAGGGACATTACAATGACGACTATGTATTGACCCTATTTCTAGGTGATTCTGGCTATCCAAACTTGCGTTGGCTCCTGACACCAGTGAGGCATCCCAGGACGGATGCAGAGAGGAAATACAATGAGGCCCATGGACGTACTAGGAGGGTGATAGAGCGTACTATAGGTCTCCTGAAGGCTAGATTACGGTGTCTACATATCTCTGGGGGTTCCCTGGCCTATGGGCCTGATAAGGTGTGTAGAATAGTGGTGGCCTGCTGCATGCTGAACAACGTGGCTGTGAGACATTCTATCCCCCTTTTAGAGGTGGAGGGTGCTATAGGTCCTGATCAGCTACCTCAGAGAGGTGAGGAGAGTGATGGTGAGGATGAGGAAGGGGAAGATGTCAATTCCAGGAACCAACTGATACAACTCTACTTCCAGTAACTGTCTGGGACTTAAGCCTGTAATTGTGGTTAGTGACTGATACTGTTAGTGTGTGTCAGAGTCACCAGATCCTCTGGGCCTGCGCACATTCCCAACACGTCCACCACTGAACAGCTCCAAGACTCTGATTTATAAATCACAGAGGCTAAGAGAGTTCAAGAGGGGAAGAGGGGATTACGAAGGGAACAGCTGGGAAGGAGACCTGTAGTAAGAAAAAAGGGTAAAACACACAATATCAAAATTACGTCTCATGAAATCAATACTAGACTATGATTCTAAACATTGTCATTCCGAAAACACGAACAACCTAAGAATTAGGCTTAAAATGGCTAAGTTTCAAGATGGTCAAATACCTGTAAGAGAATCAAGATGGATTAAATGAAACTTTCAATTTCAAGAACTTTTCTTTACATGAGAATCAGGAAAACATTCTGAATAAGTTCTAAACCAGTCTTATGAATTCTTCTTTGAAAATGCATATTAGGACCATACAATATTGTATCTAGAAACTCTGGCCTTTCGCATTCTCTTGAAATGTTTCAACACAAATTGCACACATTACAGATATATATATATATATATATATATATATATATATATATATATATATATATATATATATATATATATATATATATAGTAAACATCATGGAAGAATTGTGCACCTTGAATAACACAGTATGAATTCAAGTAATAACTCACACAACTTGTCAAATCGAATAAGTCCAAATAAATGTCTTAAAATGTTGGCATACAATGAACAATCATGAATTAAGCTCGAGGAGAGAATCGTGCGTTTTTGCCGATTCGTAAGCCACCATGTAAATGTCAAGAAATGGTAACAAGCAATGATTAGCAAAGTTAAGACCACATGAAACGAATTGGGCGTCTTGCTGATTTCGAAACCACAACGTAAATGTCAAGAAATGGTAACGTGCAATAATTAGTAAAGTTAAAACCACATGAAACGAATCGCGCGTCTTGCCGATTCGTAAACCACAATGTAGATGTCAAGAAATGGTAGCGTGCAATAATTAGCAAAGTTAAAATCACATGAAACGAATCGCGCGTCTTGCCGATTCGTAAAACACAATGTAAATGTCAAAAAATAATGGCGCACAATAATTAGCAGGGTTAAAACCTCATGAAACGAATCGCGCATTTTGCCGATTTGAAACTACAATGTAAATGTCACAAAACACTCAAAAGCACTTTTCCCATGCCCCAAAGTAATCTGTTAATCATAAGGCTTAGGCCCAAGAATATGAGAATTTCTCAATAACGGTGTCGGGACAGCCCAACCACCGTCTTACCGCCTGGAACAAGGATCACCAATGAAGGATGAAGGGCAGAGGCCTGGAAGATCAAATAGGCCGCCGGGACAGGAGCTCAGGAAGTAGCTGCTGCTCTGAACCGGGACCTCTGAATAGTGAACACTGGGAGTTGGGCTGGCTCTTCTTTTATAGAGTCTTGGCCCAGCCCACAACCACGCCCAGGCATGCTGCAGGGAAAGTCTCTGGAAGACCCTGGAAAGGGGCCACACCCTAACACACTTTGAAAACCTGCAACAATACATTGCAAAGGAACAGTATTTGTAAGCATATTAAAAATCAGTCTTCAGGATTGAACTCTGCAATGCAAAAGGTTAAACCACAACATATCAGCAAAATGCATAAATTACGGTGTTTTGAGAATGCTGGGTTTTTGCATTCTAGTCGCCAATAGAGCGCATGATGCTCTGGTGTTGACAGTGTGCCATGTCATATAGGGGGGATTGATCATGATAGACGAGACATGGACCTCTTCTGCTTGGTACTGACAGACAATATATGCATTCCCTCCTTGCCTAATTTGAAACACACATTACCACCACCAAGCACAAGTTGACAATAAAGTTGTTCTCTGCCAGTTGCATCCATACTCCACTTTGACAGTGTTACAGGTGAGAAATGTGTTTTATTGGTCGAATACAGTGAATTGTGCTAAATACAGTGATGGAATTCGTAAGGGTTGGGTGTCCTCAAAACCGACTTGGGGGCAGCCCTGTTTGATGTCATAGGTGGGTCATATTTGTAGTATAGTACTTCAGTTTGCCCTCAGCTAAGTGTTGTTGGTGAATGGGTGGGATGGTTGCTTTGCAGTAGTAGCAGTGTCAATTGTTGGAGTGGGGCTTGTTCTTAGCTGGGTTTCCAGTGCCATATCGTGAGACTAGGTTTGGGCGCCTGCTCTGGAGATTCCTGGGGTGGCATGGTTGGCCCTTGTGATTCCTGGGAGGGTATTTCCTGTGCTGTTTCAGCCGCTTGGGTCATCTGTTGCTGGTTGTCCAGGGCTGTTGTGGGGGCCTCTTGTCCGGTGTGGGTGTCTGACTGTTTGTTGACCAACTGCAGCAGTGCTCCAGCAATGGTAGCCATTGTGGCATTGTGCACTTTCCACTGCTCCATGGCCTGTTAGTGTTGTTGCTGCTGCATTTTCTGACTTTGCTCCAGGGTGGACACAATCTGTGCCAACCTGTCTTGGGTATGTTGGTAGGCCCCCAATACCTCTGCTATGACGTCCTGGGCTGCTGCATCCATCCGGTGCCCTGCCCCCTGACCCACTGGGGCACTTGAACTTGCCCTGGCCCCCTGTGCCTGTGTCCCCTGCGCAGGTCTTGACGTGCCACTTGTACTGGGGCCCTCGCCTTCCTGCATGTTGGGATTGGGAGACTGTGGCCTCTGTAGCTGTGTTCCACCTGTCTGTGCCCTGGGTCCATTGGTGTGGGTACGCCTCCCCTGGCCTGCTGGTGTTGACTGGGTGTTAGCAGTGGTTTCCTGTTTGGGGCTGCTGCATGGTGAGCATCCAGGGCTGTGTGAGGGGCCTGCCTGCATTGTGGTGGGGGTTATTATTCCATTGTGGGAATGTGCAGGGGTGGGTGGCTGTGCACAGCGGGAGTGATGTGGGCCTGGTAGTGAGTTGTGTGTAATGCAGGGTGTTGGATGTCGTGGGTTATGGCTGGGTGGGGTGTGGGTCAAGGTGGGTGTGGGTGGGGTGGTGTGGTGCATGCATTGCAGATGTGTTGTATATGGGGTAATTGTAGATGACTTACCTGAGTCCATTCCTCCAGTGAGTCCAGTGAGTCCCTCTGGGTGCAGGATGGCGAGTACCTTCTCCTCCCAGTCGGTGTAGTCGGGTGGTGTTGGTGGCTGTCCTCCCCCAGTCTTCTGCACTGCGATGTGGTGCCTGGATGCCATGCCACGGACCTTCCCCCGCAGGTCGTTCCATCTCTTGCGGATGTCGTCCCTGGTGCGTGGATGGTGTCCCACTGCATTCACCCTGTTGACAATGGCCTGCAGACCTCCAATTTCCGCGCAATGGGTGTGTGCTGCACCTCGGGCCCGAATATTTGTGGCTCCACTTTCAGGATCTCGTCCACCATGGTCCTTAGCTCCCTTTCGGTGAAGCGTGAATTTTTTTGGGGGGGACATGGTGAGTGTAGTGGATGGCGTCGGGACTGGGGACGGGGTATGGGTGCTCCTGTGTGGGTAGATATGCGTGTCCTGTATGCTGGCGTTCGCTGTCTGGCTCTGGTGCTCTCCGTCTTCTGGTCTTGGTTTCGTTGCAAGGGATTGTGGGGTGTGTCTGGGGGTGTTTTATGGGGTTCTGGATGTGTGTCAGGTGTGTGGGTGATAGACCTAGCCAATGTGTGCACTTGTTGCTGTTGAGTCCACTTGCCGCCCGTGGCAGTCGCAGCCGCCAATGGTCGTCCGGCCTCCACTGTCCGCCGAGGTGATTTGTGCATCATTATTTGGAGGGCGGGATGTGGGTGTGCTTGGCGGTGGTGGGGTGGGGTGGGCTGGGATTCCTGCTGACAGGGTCCTGGCAGGGAGTGGTGGTCTGGGATTTTTTGGCAGGGTTGGGTTTTTCAATCATTATATGGCGGGTTTCCATTCGCCGCCACCGGCGGGATTCTGTTCACCGCCGACACGGCGGTCGGCGGTCTTTCCCGCCATGTTCATAATGACTGCCTAAGACTCTTATTCTTGTGAAAATTCATATCTTGACTTGTGTATGATGGATTTTTGTCATTTTTGTCTTGTTTGATTTAGATAATTATTACCTATTTTTCTAAACAAGTGTGGTGTCCATTTTGTAGTGTTCTCACTGTATTCCTGTGTGTGTTGGTACTAATACTTTACAGATTGCTTCTGAAGCTAAGCCTGCTTGCTTGTGCCAAGCTTCCAACGGGGTGAGTGGGAGTTAACTGGGGGTGATTCTCCTTTACCCTGACTAGAGTGAAGGATCTTGCTTCGACAGGGGGGTAACCTGACCTCCCACCAAAGATCCAATTTCTAACATTTTTTAACTGAGTTTGCTATATTGAAAGCCAGTCGGGTTACACTCATCTTGACAAAGGCTAATGCGTAGCCGAAACTAATTGTGCTGTTCTTTTGGTGCTATTAAACTGACCTGCAGAGGAATTGTTGTGTCACCTCTTACATTATGGTGGTGGTGTTGTGTAGGAATTTGAAAGGACAGATGGAGTGCGAGCCATCACTGGTACCCTCATCGTCTGTATCTGGTGGAAAGCTAGGAAATAGAATTACAAAAAACATAGAGGTTCACTTAAAATCCAAAAGGTTACAGGGCCATTATAGTTAGGCTCACATTTTAAACTTAACAAACCATAGAAATTTACCAGTTATAGTTAGAGTTATGACAAGTTACTACAACTCATGCCCTAAGATAACTATGTCACACCCCACCATGCACAGGTTTTCCAACAACATTTTTACTGTAAATATTACATTGATATTATCAATGGTGTTATCAAAGATGTCATGAGTGCCTTAATTTGTGGGGTAATTAGCAGTGTATGTGGAGGTCGCATGTTATAGTTACCTTAGGGCACGAGTTACAGTAACTTGAGATAACTCTATCTATAATGGGTGAATTTCTATGGTTTGGTATGTTTGAGATGTGAGCCTAATTATAACGACCCTGTAACCTTTGTTTTTGTTCAGTGAATTTCTATGTTTTTTTAACAAATAGTAATTTTCATTAATATTTGTTAATCCAACCTAATTATTTATGTTTTTGTGGGAAGGGAGGTCACATGGTCCCCCTCCCCAGAGTCGATCTCAACCCCAGGGACCCCATCCCATGTGACCTGGGCATGTGACCTGGGTGCAACCCAGGGCACCCAGTCTCAATGTTGGTTACTGTGGGTGGAGCCTGAAGGCCCTCACTGTCCCAGGTGACTCCCTTACTGTGGGTGGAACCTGAAGGCCCTCACTGTCCCAGCTGACTCCCCACCTCCTGCAGGAGCCAGCACTGGTGTCACAGAGAGGGAGCTACTTAGCAGCTTCCTCTCTGTGAGAGCAGTTCCGTCTGTATGACTGCCTGCCTCTCTGCAGGCAGGCAAACAAAGAAAACCTCTGCTCCAATAAAGGGAGTGCTGTTTGACAACTCTCCCTTCATCAGAACAGAGTGTTTGCTGTCGCTTGGTGTCAGCTGTTAAAGCTGGTGCCAAGCCATACCAAACAACTATGTCTTGGGAGTGGGTACCCTGGGACACAGAAGGAGCCTGCCATTGGGGGTGGTGGTCCCCAGGGCCACCAGTGGTTCCTTGAAGGGGGGGGGGGCATCTGACTCCTCTCCAACATAGAATAGCCCTGGGGAGGTGGTGGTCCCCAGGCTTGCAGGGAATCTGAAACTGACCCCCCTTTCTATTTTTTTTACAGTGAGACCACAGGGAGGTGGTAGTTCCTGGGGCTGTGGGTGGGTGCGTGGTCCCCCAGTATCATAATAATTTATAGCCCTAGGGAAGTGGCGATCCCCAGGGGTTCGAGGGGGGCCACACAGGCCCTCGCACTCCAATAAACAATGCCCCATGGAGGTGGCAGTCCCCAGGGCTGCAGGGAGGCTGGGTGGTGCCCCACATTACAAATATCAGTGCTCCCGGGACTTAGCCTACCTGGGGGTTTAGGTATTAAGAAGTACAGGAGCACAGGATTCTTTTTAAAAAAAACATTCCATGGATTGGCGACCCCGTCTTGATTCTGCTGCAAAAGTTAGAAATAAAAAGTCTATTTAGTTATTGGGGAGTCCCTCTGGGACCCCATCCTCAGAGCTAAGGGGTCAGGGTGTCCCTTCCCTGGACCCTTTTGTATTTTTAAAAATTTTCTCTGGGACTCAGCTGAAGCCGAGTCCCAGACAGGGTCTGGCTGCCGACCAGGCCTTTAGGCAACCTCTGCCATGCACGGGAGAAGGACGTGCACAGTGCAAGTTTGGGTGCTCATAAGGGGTTTCCAGCCATGGCTTGTGGCCGACTGCCACCGTGCACAGTTGAATGCAACGGTTGGATTAATTTATAGTAATGAAAATTACTAAGGGGGTCATTACCACCCCGGCCGTCGGCATTAATGTGGCAGTAAGTACCGTCAACAGGCTGGCGGTACTTACCGTCATATTATGACATTGGCGGGTTGGCTGAAGCAAACCCGCCAATGTACCACTCCGACCGCCACAGTGGCATTGTACCACCTGCGGGATTATTACCCTGCCTACCACGATAGCGGTCCCCCCTTCCTCTCCAGTTACCTCTCCACCCTCCACCACTCCAGACTTCCCTCATCCCCACTACATTCACGTCCCCCCTTCACACACACACACACACACATACACACACCCATTCCCACATGCTTACACGCATGCATACATCCATTCACACACACACATCCGCACACACTTTCAAACATAAACGCAGACATGCATTCACATAACACAACATACACTCACTGACACCTCCATAGATGCACACGTGCACTCAACACGCAACACACACCCGCAGCCACGCACACACGAACATTCACACACCCCCACACACACAACACCCCTACCCCCTCCCCTGTCAGAGACCCGACTTACCTGGATCCCGGGGGTCCTCCGACAGGGAATGGGATGGGGCGCAGCTACCGCCAGCAGCGCCCGCCAGCAGAACACTGCCAGGCCGTATTATTGTTCATAATATGGCTGGCGGCGGTCTACTGGCATAGTGCTGCTGGTGGCAGCAGCGCCACCTTACCGCCATCCGCCGGCATGGCCACAGCTGGATTTCCGCCATTCTACTGGAGGAAATCTGTCTGTGGTCATAATATGGTGGACGGCTGGTAGCCGCGACGATGGTCTTTTTGCGGCCGTCACCGCGGCGGTAGGCGGTTTTTACTGCCGATGTCAAAATGAGGGCCTATATGTTAAAAAAAAACATTGACATTCACTGAAGAAAACAAAGGTTGCAGGGGTGTTATAGTTAGGAAACAGAATTAAAAAGAACATAGAAATTCACTTAAAAAACAAAGGTAACAGGGATGTTATAGTTACACTCACATTTTAAATGTACAAAACCATAGAAATTCACCAGTTATAGTTACCTGAAGTATCTATAACTCATGCCCTGAGGTAACTATAACTCGCACCCTTGCCATGCACTTACTCCATAAATTGCGGCACTCATGGAGACTTTGATAACATCATTGATAATATCACTGTAATATTTGCAGTAGCATTTTTGAGGAAAAAACTATGCATACCCTCATGTGGCTATGATAAAGATCCCAATTATCAAAAGCTAATAAACTTGTCTTTCAAAAACCTTTTTGACATGGAGTGTGCCGTGCTGTCTACGAGAGGAGACATAGGCCCTCGTTACAACCCTGGCAGTAAATCCTGCTTTCCGCCATGCAGAAGACTGCCAACATACCGTTGCGGCATCGGAATTCCGCTACAGGTATCATGACTCACAGCTTGGAATCCGCCACAATACAGACACCCACACAAGTCTGCCACACCAAAGGTCAGTGATAAACTGGCGATACCAAAACCTACACCGTCACGCCAACAGGAAAACGCCCACAGTATCACGACCCACGAATCAATGCGGCGGTCTTTGAACCGCAGTATTCCATTGGCGGTACACACCGCCGCGCTCAAAATACACACACAAATACAAAACACAACCACATTGGACAATTCAAAATACACACACCTGATACAAATACACACACCACACCCACACACCCAATCCAATATAAAACACACACGCACAGCACCCACAAACCCTTACAACCAAAATTCAGAAAGAAGGCCAGAGAGAGAGACTACCTAACACAACACCAGCATCCACAGACACACAACACCATCACTCATACAACATCCACGCACCTCAAACAACACACACCAACACATCCCCTCACACATCACAACAGACAGCACCTCACACATCACCCACACCACATCATGGCACCTCAAAGACACCCCAGGTTCTCTGAGGAGGAGCTCAGGGTCATGGTGGAGGAAGTCGTCCGGGTAGAGCCACAGCTATTCGGATCACAGGTGCAGCAGACATCCATTGCAAGGAAGATGGAGCTATGGTGCAGAATTGTCAACAGGGTTAACGCAGTGGGACAGCATCCAAGAACACGGGATGACATCAGGAAGAGGTGGAACGACCTACGGGGGAAGGTACGTTCCGTGGTATCCAGACACCAGATTGCTGTACAGAGGACTGGCAGTGGACCACCTCCTCCTCCCCCACAACTAAAAACATGGGAGGAGCAAGTCTTGGCGATCATGCATCCTGAGGGTCTCACAGGAGTAGCAGGAGGACTGGACTCTGGTAAGGCAAATCTTTACTACTTTATCCCCCCCAACCCACCTGCATGCCATCACATACTCCCACCCTCACCCTCACACCCATCACCCCAACAACCCACAGATACCCCACTAACACAACCCACACATCCCGAAATCAAGCCCTGCATGTAACACCAATGCATGGACACCCTTCACCAAAGTATGTCCAGTAGAGAGACTCACTCATGCCCCAAAATCACCAATCACACAAGGGCCAAGCCAATAATGCAAGCACAGGAGTAGAGGGTAACTCACCCATTGCACAAGATGGCACACACAGATACAATAACTATGCATTTACACCCCAACGGGACCCCTACCCAACGTCACCGGACAGGAGGTGCCAGACATATCCAGTCCCCCCACAGAAGAGGCCCATAGTGATGACAGCAGCTCTGCATGCCTGGATCAAGATGACCAGCCCGGCCCATCAGGGACCTCGAGACAGTCGGTTCCCCTGACACAGTCACAAACCACCACTGAACCTCCCCCCTCAGGAAACACCGCCACAGTACCAACCCAGCGGGCCCATCCCTCTGTCCCCAGGACACGTCAATCAGCAGTGTGTCCACCACTACAGGGAACCCAGGCAACCCTACTAACACAGGATGATCAGGGACTTGGGGGCAGTGGGCACACGGTTCAGGGGACAGAGGCACAGGATAACAGGGAAGCTGGGAGGACTGCTGTGCGACAGGGAGAGGACAGGCCCAGGGAACCCACTGTCCATGATGCACTCTCCAACATCATGGGAGCTTACCATCATTCCCAGGAGACCATGGGCACGGTACTGGCCAAGTTTTAGGAGACCCAGCGGCTGCAGGAGGAACACTACCTGGGGATTAGGCAGGACTTGAAGTCCATCAACACCACCCAGGTCACCATTGCAGCGGTACTGGCAGACCTTCTCAACACCAGGAGGGACACAGTGGCACACCAACGGGACCCTGACACTAGCCTGGACGATGAACAGCCCTCCACCTCCGCCGGCGCTAGTGGACAGGAGGCACCGCTACAGGAACAACAGACCACCAGCACCCCACCCCCTGCAGAAGGAGAACAACCCCGCAAACGGTCCCTGAGATCCAGGAACAAGACAGAAAACATTGCCAAGACCCCCGCCAGGAAATAGGACCCCCCTGAATGTCACCCTTCTGTCCCACTTTGACACCCTGTCCACCTTAAACTGCCATTGCTCCACTTCCTATGCCCCATCGGACAATGCCCCTGTGAAACAAATAGACTGGACTCTGCCATGGACATTCCTCCACCATCACCCCAGCCCATTTTACAGCCCCCTCCACTTATTTGCACAGAAATAAACACACTTGAATCACAAAACAATCTGGAGTCAGCCTGTGCTTTCACAAATGTGTAATTGCAAAATCTCTGGAATATAGCAATGTCAATGTACTTGTTCACATACCAATGTAACACACCTGTAGGCCAGCAGTAAATATAGCAGAGGGCACAAAGTGGGACCCAGATCTGTGAAATGGAAAGGCAAAGTAACAAGTCAGTGTCCATACACTGATTGAAAATGACAGACTTATGCTAGCTCTAACAATAGTATGAGATGTGGGAAGCAGTTACATATTCTTACCTGTGTCTCACTGGAAGTATTGCATGATGATGTTGTTTCGGTTGTCGACATCTTCTTCTTCTACCTCCTCTTCTTCACTGTCCAAAGGCTCCACAGCTGCCACAAGACCACCACCTGGCCCATCCTCCTGCAGAAAAGGCACCTGGCGTCGCAAAGCCAGGTTGTGCAGCATACAGCAGGCCACGATTATCTGGCACACCTTCTTCAGTGAGTAGTATAGGGAGCCACCTGTCAGATGGAGGCACCGGAATCTGGCCTTCAGGAGGCCGAAGGTGCGTTCTATAATCCTCCTAGTTTGCCCATGTGCCTCATTGTAGCGTTCCTCTGCCCTTGTCCTGGGATTCCTCACTGGGGTCAGTAGCCATGACAGTTTGGGGTAACCAGAGTCACCTGCAAATGTCGAGGGACAACTGTTAGACACACACTACTCTTAGGGACAACCCCATACCCAGACACCTATGTCAACTGTGTTGGGACCTTGGCCTCACCTATTAGCTACACACGGTGCCTCAGGAGTTGCCCCATCACATAAGGGATGCTGCTATTCCTCAAAATGTAAGTGTCATGCACTGAGCCAGGATACTTGGCATTCACATGGGAGATGTACTGGTCTGCCAAACACATCATCTGCACATTCATCGAATGGTAGATTTTCCGGTTTCTGTACACCTGTTCATTCCTGCGGGGGGGGCAATGCCACATGTGTACCATCAATGGCACCAATGATGTTGGGGATATGTCCCAGGGCATAGAAGTCACCTTTTACTGTGGGCAAATCCTCCACCTGAGGGAAAACAATGTAGCTGTGCATGTGTTTCAGCAGGGCAGATAACACTCTGGACAACACGTTAGAGAACATTGGCTGGGGCATCCCTGATGCCATGGCCACTGTTGTTTGAAAAAGCCCACTGGCCAGGAAATGGAGTACAGACAGAACCTGCACTAGAGGGGGGATTCCTGTGGGATGGCGGATAGCTGAAATCAGGTCTGGCTTCCATTGTCGACAGGTCCACCAGGGGTCTGTACACCAGAGGATGCCGCCATCTCATCACCTGCCCTTGCACACGTGCCCTATGGAGGAGAACAGCGAGCAGAGGGTCATCCAACACTGAGGTATCACAATGTGTTATTTCCTGAAACGTTGGTAAATCGCAATGTGCCGATATCTGTCTGTATTCCCGGCCTAGATAGGTGTGACACAGTTTTTATTCTTCCCATGTGGTCCCCTGAAAAGGCGGCTGCCTGACCTGTAAGGTGGGACAAGGGGAAATGAGGTAACTGCGCTGGCGTTGTACACCGTATCGGTGGGCGGTCGAAGACCGCGGCGCAATTCAGCATTGGTTAACATTGGGCCCCATAGGTCCCAGGAGCCGGCGGTGACAGTACGCCCCGCCGTGGACGTGAGCGGCATTTTCTATCTGTTCACTCACTTGATACCTGACCTTCAACAGGAGAGGACCTACACTGCAAGTGCTGCTGTGACCTGTGTCTGGAAGCGACGATGGCTACAGTGTCTGGGGAAAGGGCCCCTGCCTTCACTTCGGAGGAGTTGGAAAAACTGGTTGATGGGGTCCTCCCCAGTACATGCAACTGTACGGTCCTCCAGAAAAACAGGTGAGTACACTGTGAGCATGCTGCATGGGCAATGCCTGTTTTGAGTGGTGTGGATGGAAGATACATGGGGGGGCTGAGGCCTGCATGTGAGGATGGTGAGTGTATGTGTGTCAGGGCATGGGTGGGAACTGGTGGGCAATGAGTATGACGGTCCGGACGGGTGAGTAATTCCCTTTCCTCCTGTACCTTTCCTCTAGGTCAGCACCCACCAGAAGAAGGGTATTTGGCTTGCCATCGCCAAGGACGCCCGGACCCTGGGGGTCTACCATAGATGGAGCACTCACTGCCGTAAAAGATGGGAGGACCTGCACCGCTGGAGCAAGAAGACGGCGGAGGCCCAGCTGGGGATGTCCTCCCAATGTGGAAGGGGTGCCCGTCGCACAATGATCCCCCTGATGTACCGGATCCTGGCGGTGGCCTATCCGGAGTTGGATGAGCGCTTAAGGGCTTCACAGCAGCCACAAGGGGGTGAGTACACTCTCATTCAGCTGACTCTGCGCGCATTACGAGGTGTCTGGGAGGGGGAGGTGGGCTGTGGGTTCCCCTAGGCCAGGGTGAACTTGGTATGCAAGGTCCCTTGTTAGGCAGGCTCTATGGCACCCCAACCCCACTAGTGGTAATAGCCATTTACACCTAGTCAGGCTCCTGTGACTTCCAGGTGTGCAGCAATTGGGCTTAGGCCTCGTACCCCATGGGCATGTGAATTTGCTAGGAACTGTTA
The DNA here is from genome assembly GCF_031143425.1 of Pleurodeles waltl. NCBI lineage: Eukaryota > Metazoa > Chordata > Amphibia > Caudata > Salamandridae > Pleurodeles > Pleurodeles waltl. The sequence goes on from NC_090444.1 coordinate 1,069,296,784, forward strand.
GTGCATGGCTTAGTGCATAGGGCTGCTCCCTGTGTGTTGTGTCCACCAATAGTAGTGGTGTTGCATGCACTGAACATGTTTTTCTTCTGTCTCCCCCCCCTTTTTGTTTTGTCTCCCTGTTCTTGTGTGCAATAGCATCATCTGGCAGAGGAGCAGTGGCACCGGAGCAGGAGGGAGCTGCAACCCACTTGGCCCTGGAGAGTGAAGCAACGGAGTCTGAAGCCACCAGTTGCATGGAGGGCGAGGGGAGCTCAACGACGGGGACAGGAGCCTACACCAGTGACAGCGACTCCTCCTCTGATGAGAGCTCCCTTGCGGTGGCGGGCACCTCTGTGCCTACCGCATTAACAGGTACAGCCGCCACCCCCCTACCAGCACCGCCCTTTCAGTAGCCCCTTAGCGTGTGTCCCATGCCCCCTCACCCAGGAGCGTGGGCATCTCCTTCACCCCAGGCACCTCAGCCCCTGCCCCAGTAAGCCCTGCTGCCCTCAGTAAGGAGGCTAGTGACCTCACTAGTGACCTCACTGTTGGGCAATCTACCATTTTGAATGCCATCCAGGGTGTTGAGAGGCATTTGCAACAAACAAATGCATACCTGGAGGGCATTCATTCTGGGCAGGCGGCCCAACAGAGAGAATTTCAGGCTCTGGCCTCAGCACTGATGGCAGCCATTGTCCCTGTGTCCAGCCTCCCCCCTCCAGCTTCCTCCACCTGACCCAATCCCCTGTACCTCAGCCTATCCCAAGCACACCATCAGACCAGCATGCACACTCATCAACACACAAGAGTGGACATGGCAAACATAAGCACCACACATCTCACAACCACCATATCCATGCAGACACAGCAACATCCACTGCCTCCACTGTGTCCCCCTCCTCCATGTCCTCCTCCTCCCTCCCTGTCTCATCTCCACTCACACCTGCATACACTACATCCTCAGCCACTACCTCCATCACCATCATGTCCATCACCACACATCGCTCATGTGCAATCACCACCCCCACAAACATGCACACATTCCCAGTGTCCTCTCCCAGTGTGTCTGTGAGCCCTCCTTCCAAAGTACACAAACGCAGGCACACATCCAGCCAAAAGCCATCCATCTCACAACAGCCTCCGGCCCATGCACCTTCACCCAAATTCAGCAAACGTACACCTCCTACAACCACTACCTCTTCCTCCAGTCCCAAACCCCCTCCATCCCGTCCCAGTGTGTCTAAAAAACTTTTCCTGGCAAACTTTGACCTCTTCCCTTCACCTCCCCCGTCCTTCCTCTAGGGCCAGGCTTTCCAGGTCCCAGCCCAGCACCTCAGCCACCAAATCCCCATGCACAGTGGTGCCAGCAACTGCGGGGTCATCGAGTGTGCCACCCATCAGGGCTGCCAGTGTGCCACGTAGCGAGGGCAAGGACATTCCGCCACTTGCCAAGGTGAACAAGGTGCCCACATCCCAGAGGGAGAAACAGCACCTACCAGCCACCAAGGGCTCCACCAAAACAAAAGGGGATAGTGGCAAGACACCTGCGGCACCATCAAAGGTGGGGAAGGGACAAAAACAGAAGAGCAGGTCAGGACAGGGCATGGTGGCACCGACTGAGGGACTAGTGTCACCCCTTCTGTCCACGACTACACCAACCTGTACGGCGGCGAACACTGCAACCTGCCCCGCCACCTGCCCCGCCACCAACACCGCCACCTGCACCGCCACCATCACCGCCGCCTGCACAGCCACCTGCACCGCCACCGGCACGTCTGCAGCCTCAGCAACAGTCCCCAAAATCATCCCCAGTGGACAGCCATCCGAGGCTGCAGGAGACATCCTGTTGTGTCCATCAACAAGTGCTGACCCATGCACCACTGCCAGCACCACCACCACAGACACCGCCGCAAGCACCGCCGCAAGCACCGCCACCAGCCCCACGTGGTGCTCGGACAGTGGCACCACCGCTGACATGGCTACCATCCCCAGTGGTCAGTCGTCCGAGGCTGGAGGAGACTTCCCAGACCATGCCCAGCTTCCATGAGGCATGACTTCCATCACTGTTTGCACCTGCAGGTGGAAGGCGAAGCCGCAGCAGTGTGGGGTATGTCTCTGCCTCCATGGCGTATCATGCTACCTTTTCCTAGGCAATCTCGTGGCACACATACCCAAGTGAGGGAATGGGACCGGCCACACTGCATGTGGAGCACTCTGGGCACAATGCCCCCTCCAGAACCAGTGGAGAATCACATCCACTACCTCAGTCCTTGGCAGGATGAAGCACTCTGGGTGCAATGCCCCCTCCAGAACCAGTGGAGAATCACATCCACTACCTCAGTCCTTGGCAGGATGAAGCACTCTGGGCACAATGCCCCCTCCAGAACCAGTGGAGAAAGGCATCTATTACCTCAGTCCTAGGCAGGATGAAGCACTCTGGGCACAATGCCCCCTCCAGAACCAGTGGAGAATCACATCCACTACCTCAGTCCTTGGCAGGATGAAGCACTCTGGGCACAAGGCCCTCTCCAGAACCAGTGGAGACTGTTATCCACTTGAGAGACTGTGGCTTTGCACTCCCCAGGATAAAGCAAAGGGCATGGAGCCCCCTCGTGCAGCAGTGGCGTTGTGCGTTCATTCGGCCGAGGTGCCCCCCCTTGCCTTCCCCCTGAGGTGCCTGTTTATTTTTTATGAGATGCCAATGCAGTGTTCTCTCCGTTTCGAGTCAGGTATCTTGTGTGGGCTTCACCCATGCATTTTGGGACCACTGGTCCACGGACAATGATTGGTACACTATCCGGACTTGTGTAGTTGGTGTACATATTTGTATATACTGAATTTTGAACTTTCACTATCAGATTTTTCATGATTACAATCGTTACAATCATTTCCTTTTGTCCTTGCGTTCTTCCAGGGGTTGAGGGGGCGTATATGTAAAGTTGCTGCATGTATTTGTGTGTATGGTGTTGTGGGTGAGGGAGGGGGTGGGGGTATTGCTTGTTGCGTGTGTGTGTCACTCTCTTTTCCCTTCCCCCTCCCCTGTGTTGTAGGTGCAGTACTCACCGTGGTCGTTGATGGCGTCTGTCCTGCTCCTGATAGAGCAGGAGGAAGACCAACATGGGCAGGACGTGTAGTTCGGGCTCCATGGCGTCGTGGTTCCTCGTTGGGTGTCGAGAGGTGAGAGTTTCCCTTCTGTGGTCTGTTTCAGTTGTGCTTTTGATGGTGTTGGTTCCACCCCGGAAAAGGTGGCGTATAGGCCTGTTGTGATACGGTGGGCGGTACTTTGTCCTCCGCCTGTCTGCTGGCGGTTACCGCCGCGGTGTTTGTTTCTACCGCCGTGGCGGTCGGAGTGTTGAAGGGGCTGTCTGTGTTGGCGGTTTCCGCCATGGTCGTGATTCAAGTTTTTTTTCCGTCGGCCTGTTGCCGATATTACCGCTGCTTTACCGTCGTCCGCCAGGGTTGTAATGAGGGCCCTAGTTTATTTTATAATACATGCGGGGTCTTGGCTTTCCTCTTGGCACACCGGCCTCGTAAGGTGGATGTGGTCGGCCTCAGCTGGGGTGTTGTTTTATATATATATAAATATATATTGTTCATAATGTTATTCCACAAATATATTCATAGAAAACCTTGAAAATTCACCTTTTAGATTTATCTCAAGTAATTATAACTCATGCCCTAAGGTAGCTATATCTTTAATGATATGTTAAACGTGCACAATAAAATATTTAACATTCACAATTTAAACTCTATTGATATAAAAAAACGATAGTTTTAGACAATATTAGTGTCAACAATATATGTATTTTCTGATATTTTTGTATTTGCCTTTATAAGTATAGGAGCACAATATTATGGTAAACAATATTTTTGACACTATTTTTCGTCAACTATATTGTTTACTACCATATTGTCATTGATCTGTAAACAAAACCAGTCTTCAGGATAATTAATTTGAAGCATGCATTGATAACATAGCCTACATGTAGCCGAGTTACGTTTGGAAAAGAGGTTGATTATGACCATTCTATATAGGCCTGGTATAATCCATGTATATTCACCATCGCTGTTAAAGTAAGAAATAATGAGAATATTTTGTAATTGAATGTGAGTAAAACTCAGAAGACATCTTAGGCAGTGTGTGAGCTGATAATACTGCCAGAAGTAGTGTTTCTCTAAGTCATATTTGGTACATAAAAATTTAAAACATTTAGAAGTCTCTTGAGCTGATTTGAGACTACTTCTTCATTTGAGCTCCCGTTCCCAATGAATTCAAAATACCAGCATGATATCACAGGGGTGCTGAAGAGTGAAAAAGGGTCAACTTTGAGCTGTTTATGGACAGATCTCCAAGCACTCAGCACACAGTTTTCAATATTCTAGAGAAAGGATTTGTATCATTAAAAGGGGACATGCACTTTTGTTTTTGGTTGTACCCCACCACAGAGGAACAGTTGGATATCTTTATTGATTTTAGAAAAAGTGGATTTACGAATCAGCAAATTCCACTACAATTTTCACAGCCTAGGTTCTGTCCTATAAAGAGTGATTGTGTGGCGACCATCTTTTAAAGCCATTCTGAATTTTCAATATTAAGGTGTTGACAGTTGACATTGTCATCTACCAGTTTCTAAAGACCCTTTTTGACTAAGACCTCTATTGACTGAGATACCAACATATTTCAAAGCTTTCAGGCCCATTTTATGTCATGTACACCCTGTGTCAAAAAACACTCCCTTGAACTCTTATTTGTTGCTGCAGCACGGATGTGAATCCTACTAATTCCTCACCTGTCCACAAGCACAGAGAATCCAAAGTACTATTGTTCTGAACAAGTCTTCCAGCAAGGTTAGGAGGATGGTTAGGGAGAGGCACAATGGATTTGATGATTTCCTTTTTTGTCCACTCGTCATAGGGGAGACCCCTTTAACTGGTCAATAGGCACATGCTTCTTTACTTCAAATACCAGCAGACACATGTTCTCCCTCAAAGCAGACAGAGCCGGAGGCTATCATGGGTGGGCTGGGTGCACTGTTCCCACAGAGTTGCGATTTTTGCGAGAGTGCCAATGGGTCATTGTGCTCTCAATCTAAACCTGCCCTTAGGCCACCGACCCACCAATCGTGTTCTGCACACTACTTTTTCTCTCCCTTGAGGGTCTCTGTCAGGAGAAACCATCGGCAGCTCCATACCTCCAGTCATTTCTCTCTCCCAAAAAACCTTGTGAGGATTTCCAAGGAATAATATTTTACTTAATTCAAGATGGTCGTCACAGTATTGAAGTCTGTAAATGTTTCCTAATCCAACACGTACACTTGGGTATTTCCTGTTACTGTGCCCTATAAAAGAAGGGAAATCGCTTTATACCTTCTGTCCCAATGCTTTGAGCAGAAGTGTCATCTTTTTCTTGTGCTTTTGATTGAATGGAAGTTCTCTCCTGGGGTTTTGTCATTCGTCTTCCTATCCTTCTTTCTTTTAAGTTATCCTACCACATCAGTCCTCTCATGGTTCCTCCTTGGAACTCTTCTAGAAGGATCTCTCCTTCCCTAGTGGTGTCTTCGGGCTCGAATCTTGGTCGGCATTGGTCAGCATTCCAGTCCAGTATTTCTGTGTCTGCTCTGTTATATTTTGCCTTTGGACATTTCCTCCATTAAGAACCTTTTCCCAGGAGGCACCATCTGCTTAGGCACTACATAACATGGGCAGGAATGTGACTATCGGAAAACATCACTCATAACTGTGACAGACTAAGACAGTGACCTTTGCCACTGGACCAAGCCGTAGCCAATGACTCCATCAGGCATCAGCTTCATGACAGTCTAAAACCAAAAATACTACTTTCACTTCCAATATATATTCTCATCATCACTACTAGATGGGAATTTCACTTGATTTTCAAAACACTAGCATTGTTTTTGCTCTATGGTGTCAAGAATTACCACATTCATCAATTATACATTCATTCTTTCAGGTTCCTCACAATTGCATCTTTTTAAATCATGTAACCGTGTATAACAAGTGATTCACTAAGTAAAGAGCTTTGTCCCAGAAATTCTTTGGTTTACCTTTTCGTTACAGTTTTCTGCACCAGCACATGTCAAACATTTTCTCAAGATTGTCATTGATTCCAATCATAAAAGTTGGTACACTAGCCTTTGTAATGATAGTACACTTACCTTTTATTCTTGCAGAAGCCCAATCTGCCACTGTGCTATGGACAAGAGAGATGATTTGGGTTCTGTATGTCACAAGCTCACCCCAAGTGGTTAAAACAAAGTCAAGTAGTGGGCAGCTGGGCATGACTTATGAAGACCTCACTCAAAGACAACTGCCATATCATCTAATTTTTAAAATCTTGTTTGCTCTCTCGCAACATGTAGAGCACATGTTTTTTCTGAAAGCAATGCTGTCTAAAGGAGCCTTACACAAGGATGAGGGAGAGAAACACCAAATGTATGATCAAAGAAGAGTCAATGGGGCATTTTGCAGAATGAGAAGTTCATGGAACAAAGCATGGGGGAACACATGAAAAATCCTAGAAATGGGGCCAGCTTGTAGGTTTCACTTATGCACATGGGGTAGGCCTCGACACCCAGACTGACTCAGGTGCTACTAAATAACACAGGCAGTACTTTGCATTTCCCCTGTTAAATTTATGACCTGAAAATTCTTAAAGGGTTGTATTGAGTACATTAATACTGATAATGAATATGATTGTAAATAGTTTGTTGTCTGCATAAATGGAAGTTTGTTCTGGAACTCTCGAGGTCAGCACCCACCTGATGCTACCAGAGTTTCTGATCACAGCTGCAAGGTGCTGCACAGCTTGCAGAAAGAGAAGGGAAGAGGGCAACCACCCTGGTGTGTTGCTTTCTCATTAAATAGGTCTGGTCTTATTATTAATTTCCGTACAGTTAATCTGCATAATGGGGTTTGTACAGAGCCATCACGCTTTATTTATAAATATACAGCCCAGTTCACTACTCTTGAGAATGTGGAAAACATAGTCTTACTTAAAACATTCAAATGCTTTCTCCGCAATAAGGGATATGACTGAAACCTCTTCTTGCCTTATTGGAAGTGGGGATTAGGGATCTAGTCTGTTCAGCATATTTAAATATACCACACAACACAGAGAAAAAGGAGCCTAGCTTATCATGTAAAAGTAGCCAAGAAATCCTTCTTCAAAAGGTGATTTGCAAATGGGAATGAGAGATATGACTCTCATCTGTCATTGGATAGATAGGATTCTCACATGTTGTTGTCTTGTCCTTCTGTAGCACTCTCCCCTCCTGCACTTCAGAGGGTATGTTTAGTTTTCTAAGGAAGCATTCTTCAGATACAAGATCCAAAACACTTCTGAAGTATATAGTTTCTCTAATTAGGAGGTAAAGGCTTCAAAAATGTCTGGAAAATGAGATCATTGTCATCCATGTGCAATAGATAAACAGCTATCTGTGACTAACTTTTACATAGATGAAAGCCTAAATGTGGAACTGTGGGCTTCCCTCATTCATAATGTCTCCATCTAATTTTTGAATAAGGTGTTTCTGCTTTGGTTGTGAATAGGGAACCAAAAGAAAAGGTATTTAAGTCCAGTTGGCACCGTACCTGCGCAGTACATACTGTAGAATCTCAGGAGGTAAGGGATCTAATTTTATCTCTTTATCTCTTGCTTTCTGCCCAACAAAGACTGAGGGCCTGATTTAGATCTTGAAGGAGGGGAATTCTCCATCACAAACGTGATGGATATCCCGTCCACTGTATTAAAATCCCATTATCTCCTATGGGGATCATAATATGGCGGATGGGATATCTGTCACATTTGTGACAGAGTATTCGACTGCCAAGTTCTAAATTAGGCCCGAGTCCTGTGTTAGGAGGCCCTGCAGGATCATCCTGTCCACTGCTGAGAGAACATTTCAGCAGAGGACACTAATATATAATTTTGTGATTTGTTCGAATGGACATGAAATGTAAGGAGGGACTTCTCTCTGGCAAGCCTGTATTTACCAGTTTAATACTCTGTAGAGCTGGGGGAATGGGTGTACAGCCAACACCAACATCTATTTGTATGAGAGAATGATTTGATATGCCAACCTCCAAAATATCACAAAAGCTGAACAAGGCCATTAGAGATCTACATATTAGTCAATGCAAAATTATATACCATGTACTAGTGAGAACAAGAAATAGTTTCCCTCATTCAAATGGGTCACATATCCTATGATCTACAATACCATCACAAAGCAGGCACCTGCTCTTTTTTTGTTTTATTTCACACTTTATATCCAACCTCTTCAGTCAAGGTACTTAGAGGTAGAAAACCTTTTTGGCTTATATTTTTATATTGAGAGAAGCCAGACAAAATGCAGATTAGTTGGCATTCATTAAAAAATAATGACCTTTTTCATGGATTATGTCAGTATCATCTTGACCTTTTGCTGTCTCAATAGACATTGGGCTATAGATGACGGTATTTTAGTAGAAGATTGAGCACAGGACCTAATGCAATGAGTCAGATTAAATTTTAAGGTTCCCAAAAATCCCAGGCCTATCAGGAGAGGAAGAAGCCCAGCAAGCCCTTGTTTTCTGCATTCTCTGCTGTTCCATATATTTGAACAGTGTGCTAACATGTGTGATCTTCCAAGCCCACCATTTTACATTTTGAAAGCCAATACTCTCAATACCACTCAGGCACTTTGTCAAGCTTATTTGCGATAATATCAAGCCTCTTTTCAGCAGATTTCGGAGTGTGTTGAAAGGGCACTAATTTCTGAAGGATAGATTTTACCTCCGTGGAACCCTCCATCACTTTGGTTTTTGTTGAAAACTAGGAGTTCTAAACAAATCCAATCCCCTCAGCTGAGAAAGTATGACTCTGAGAAATCCCGCATGGATTCTTTTCACACTCTTTAGGACCCCAGAGGTCAGAATATTGTCTTGCGGTATGTGATGTTCCAAGACCATTGTTATGTGTTTCAAAAGTCATATCTCTTGGCCTCAATCAGGCTCTTTGTACTGCTTACCTTTGATCTTTTCAATTGATTCCTACTTGTGTTGAAAGGATGCTAATTCCTGTGGAATGAAGTTCAGCTACATGGGTATCTCCATTACTGTGGTCTTCGAAAATCCATTTTGTTCCCATTGTTGATATTTCTTTCAATATTGTGGCTAGTGTGGTGTCAGTCATATTCTTCGTTGTCACTAGGGTCATTTATTTGATTCCAGATGTGACCTCTAAAATAACAAGCCATCAAATCACTCCCAAACACAACAAGTGAACTAGCATGGTGTTTGATGATGTTCAAGAAGAATAGGCAGAGCTATAAAGCAACATTAACTAATTGAAGCCTCTAAATGTAAAAAAACACTATCTTTCAGCTGAACACTTTGGGACCTATTTATCATTCTTTCATGCTGCGTAATGCAGGAAGCCACCTAGCAGCGCTGTGCTGCCTTGAAAGGAAAAAAGCACGAATGCACCATATTTAACATTATATGGCACATTCCTATCCTTTCCAGCAATGCCACACTTTTGGCTGCCTAGTGCCTACGCAGGCACCCTCGTGTCATTTTGCAAGGGTCCCTGCATTGTAGGCAGGATTGATTTTGTGCAAGAAGAGACACTTTCCTGCACAAAAAGAATCATGAGAGGCATTTTCCACTTTCTACGTGTGCTGCAGAAAGAGGGAAAAAAACAGGAGAAGTAAAGCTATTTCTCCTCATTAGACCACACCTGGGGAGGTGAAACATTTTGATGCATTCCCAGGTCTATTACTAATGGTAACTCTGGAATACACCAAAATCCATGGGTGGATGTGAGGAAACACCAACACTCCCCACATGGAAAGCCTCCCTGCCGCAGAGTAATGATTCATCCTGCCTTGCATCACTCTAGAGTTATCAAGCCATACAGTGCCACACAAGATGGCCTTGCATAGCTTAATAAAGTTCACTTTTTTTTGCATCACCTCTGCGTGCCTTTGCATGGTGCAAGGGCGATACAAAACCATGATAAATAAGCCTGTTCATATGAAAAGTCCAAGGAGCTGAATAGATGGCTGCAGGCTCATTAAGGCCCATATTTATACTTTTTGACGCAAAACTGCGCCGGCGCAGTTTTGCGTCAAAAATATTACCGCCGGCTAACGCCATTTCGGTGCGACGTGCCGGCTTCAAATTTATACTTTGATGCACGGCGGCGCAAACCACAGGTGTAAGTGGTGATTATTTTTTTTACGCACACCGCAGCGTCACGTCGTAAAGGAAAATGACGTTAACGCGGCGGACTGTGGGCCGATTTACGACACCATAAAACAGATATGTGGCGTTTTTTTGACGCAATAGCGGCAAAATTCCCTGCAAACACAGCCATTTCAGCAGAGGAGAGCCAAAATGGAGTCCAGATGCCTGTACAGACCCCAGGAAGATGACAATAGACCAGGAACCAGCCAGGAGGACCCACACAAGAACCAGGACAGGGAGAAGAAGAAAAGAAAGTGTCGCTTCAGTGCAGAGGAGCAGGAAATCCTGGTAAAAGAGGTGACGGAACACCAGCACCAACTGTTTGTCACCTCAAAGTTGCCAATCAGTAGGAGAGAGGCAATATGGCAACAAATTGTTGACAAGATTAACAGTGTGGCAGAAGTACGCAGAAAAGTCATCAAGTGCAAGAAACGCTGGCACGACTGCAAGTGCAGGACAAGGAAACGATGGCCAGGAACAGGAAGGCAGCACTGCAGACTGGAGGTGGGAGTCCAGCACACCAGGAGGCCGTGGACCACATGGAGGAGATGGTGGTAGCCGTCATCCCTGAGGAGATTGTCACAGGGATTCAAGGACAGGACAGCGCAGACTACCAGGAGACAACGCACATGCAGGGTAAGTCGCATGGGGAATTAAAATGCACTAATGTCAACTACAACCGGGGGGGATACCGACTTCAAAATGCATGGAAGACTTCATATACATGGAGTGGCATGGGTAAAGGGGTACGGCACGGGGGCATGGCCTGTACAGAGAAAAGCTGGAGCACACCATAACACAACACCAACAACAGTTCCATGGGGGTATGCTGCCATGCCAACGATGTAGCAAAGGTAAAGCCACGCCAGGAGGGAAGAGCACAACATCAAACTGACATCCTGTCACACGTCAGCCACTATACCCCCTACATTAACTAGGGCCCAATTAACAACCTCTAGCCATAGCGACAACTGGAATGTAACAGTGACAACAGTTGCCAATACCACCTCCGCTCTGTGTGCAGCTCAAGTAGCCAATGGCAGTAACGTCCCCATGAACCATACACACCTAAATTAGTGGGTTGAGGATGACAACTTTAACAATCCCCTGAAACTAGTCAACTGTTCCAGTCCTGTCAATTGTGAATGCCCATAGTTGCTGCAAACATCAGCCAATGTCGTCAACATTAGGAGCTACACAGCACTAAGGTCACACCCATTCAGCATATGCCAGGGTCCATCCTGTGCCTGGGTCACAATGCAACATCCCAAATGTCATACTGCTCAGACAACAGCATTGAGGGGGAGGACACATGTAAATGGTCACTGAAATACACTTGCACAGTCAGAGGAGGAAATAGGACACTGCTACGACTATCAGGGCAATCCAATCTCCACACATTCCCCAATGCTAACATCCATATTGTGCGATAACAATGCTATGCATAGTATACGCTACATTTCAACTACATATAAGTGGATGTGAAAGATCAGAGACTGGGGCAGGTCCAGATTGTTAAGTGTGGTGCTAGTGCCATCAGAGCACCCACAGCCTGTGAAAGGTCTCACCATGAGAATGGATGTAGACGGAGGGTTGAGTAGGACAAGAAGGTGTCAAATCACTATTTGGCCTAAACAAACACCTAGAGGAGATGATGCCGACAAGTCTAATAACTTACCACAATACATGTGACGTGCAGGTGGGGCATAGGCCTGGGAGAATGCCCATCTGAAAGACTGGAGCAATGAACAGGAAACAAGATCACAATGTGAAATCATCACAAGGCAGGCATGTCACATCACCAATGCCACAACACAGACACACTAATTGTACCCTATTTCATTGCAGAGGACGATGGATCTTCTGCGGATATGCCTGTCCAGGACTACCCTGATGACATGGACGACGAGCTGACAAACATCAGCCACCAGACCCTCCAAGATGTCCTTGGAACCCCCAGACCCCATTTTCAGTCACAAGGAAGAGCACAGAACAAGCAGCCATCACAGAGGACTCACCCACCACCCCAATTGTAAGACCTGCCAGCTCCAATACAGCTGAGGACTCAGATGACACAGGCACCAGCTTTGAGAGAACTGTAGTTGGAGTACATCGGGAGGTGGCCAAGGAGGTGCGGGTGGGGATGCAAACTATGGCAGCTAGCCTAGAGGGGGTGCGTTCGTGCATGATGTCATCTGCAGATCAGGCAGCAGCCATGCAAGCGCTAACATCCATCCTGCAAGGACTACAACAAACTGTAAAGGAATTCACCACTGCAGTAAGGGAGTTGCCACAACACCTCGCACCCCAAACCTTCCACTGCATGCACGAATGCAATCATGACCCCCACAGGGCCGACCTGGCTGCCTACCATCGTAATGTGGCTGCTATTCTTAAGAACCAGCAGATCCTCCTTGCAGCAGTACTTCCCTTAAGACCCTCACAGGTAGCAGCTACCAGGATGTCTGACTCCACGTCTTCAAACACTGAGGTGTGTGTTGCCCCTTCACAACCACCACCACCAAGGACAGAGGAGGCAACACACACATCAGAAGACATGGAACAGATCACCTTCAGACGTAAAAGTACCCGGAAGCACTAGTCCCTGACACATGGCCACCTCTTACCAAGGTCCTGCGCTTTGTAACATGCCAGTCTTACAACAACTGTACTCAATGACTGTTCTGCAAACCACTGTATATCTTGTCAGCCTGCCTTGTGATTGTCTCTCACTTACTCATTGGCAAATCCTGTCCCTCTGCACTGTCTGACACATCACCCCAGCATGTCAAATGCATTTTCCTTTACCACTTGTGTAGGATCACAATGGAAGATGTCACTATACCGGACTCACAATCATGGACAATGTACATATAGCACTACAGCACTTTTCAATAAATAGCACTTCCACAACCACTTTGTCTCTGTGTAATGTGACACATCAACCGTGTAGTAGACCACTGAATGTTGCCTCCTGTCAAATTACATAGCTTGTCAATACAACTGTCCTGAAATAATGTAGTCTGCTAACTATGCACAGTGGCCTGGATTCTACCATACTCTGCCCTTCCTGAGGGTAATATCTGATGAAAAGAGAAACCATACACCATAATGCTGTGTTGGACAGAATAATGCTTCCTCAATGGATATCTAAGCCATTAAATAGTGCCTGCAAAATGTTGCCTCCATGCAAAACTAACACATATAACATTGCCCACAAATCTAAGCAAACAGTCACCAAACTGTATGAATGAAGGTGTCTGAGTTTGCATCCAAATAAGTAATCATGCTGAACAGTGTCACAAATGATCTATGTGAGTCATGAACACGATACTACAAGAGGGCTTACTACCACTCAGCTTATAAGGGGTTCCTTGAACATCACACTGCAGTCAGACATAACACAGTGTCACCAATACCAAATCTGGAAGCACTGTAAGTGACATTGAAAACATACTTATTGAAAAAAACACGTTGGGATCCATAGTAACTGTGATTGGTGGTTGGAATGAATGGCCTAATCTTTGCAAGGTTGCTTTGGGGTAGCTGCCAATGTTACAGCTAATTTGGGATTTGTTTGTAGCATAGGACACAAATTGTAATATAAAAGAAATCATGTACAATCATGCCAAGGCCCTGATCTACAAGCATTTCACACATACTGTAAAGGGTTTACTACATATTTATTAAACTGTAAAAACAGAAGAGAAAACTCGGGGAAAAGCTTTACCTACCCTAATCTACCCTAACTACTCATTACCCACAACTGTCCCTAACTAACCTAAGCTAAACTTACTTATCACATGTAACGAAACGTTCTAAATATCACCCCCCCACCCCCCTTATGAGACGGGACACATGGAGGACAACAGATACTAACCTAAACACATACTATCCTATACTAAGCAAATATATATTGTTTTGTAATTTTTTATTTTTATATTTCTTATGATTTTTTTTTTTCAAAACACACAAGAACCCCAATATTGACCCTCACCCACCCACACACTAAAAAAGAAACAGTAGAAATAATCAGGATCCCCCACCCACTAACACTAACTAAACTAACAGCCTATACTAACCTAACACTAAGCCCCCTAAACCCACAAAGTATAAGAATAAGGAAAGAGGAGGGAGGAGGGAGGGGAGGGAATCATGTCCATGAAAATGTCTATAGGTTGGCCCTCCGGAGGGTCCGCTTAATGGACCGCACCCGCTGGTTTATATGGTGAACATCCTGCCGCAGGCGACTCATTCTTCGCAGGACACGGTCCAATTTACGCCTCATCTCAACAAAAGCAGCAGGGTCAATAGCTGCAGCTGGGGTGGTCTGGGTGCCAGCTGAGGAAGTGTGGGGCCGTGTAAGGGTCAATGTTTGTGGGCTGCCCTGCAGGTGGTGCTGTGCTAGGCCTTGGAGCACTTGCTGATGTTGTTGCCACAACGGTCCCAGCTGTTGGTGGTGCCACCTGGGTGGTAGTGGTGGTGGTGCTGGTGGTGGCTGTGGTGGGCAAAGAAGGGCTGCCTTGTGGGAATGCCCTTAAGGCTTCGGAGGCCCATTCGTTTCGGTATCTGCGGGCCATTCTTCGGTACCCCGACTCTACCTGTAGTATATGCTGGTACCTCATTGCCCGCCTTTGGAATTCCCGCACCTGGATGGGTGTTATATTTGCAGCTGTGAAGACAAATCAAAAAAATAACATTAGGAACTGCATTGTGTGAAATGGCACAAGAAGTAAATCAGACAATACATCTACTGTACTTGTAACAGCTCATATCATCATACTGATCATTGAATGTCCCTGAGGAAGTAAATGGCAGGCCAGCCTACAAAGGTCCTATCACACATAGCACATCCAAACCCTACAAGATGGGTAACAACTGGCATGTTTTGGCATCAGAGTTCTGCCAGTTGTCAGCTAACAATCATGCAGCACATCCTCCGCCAATGCCAGGGCTACAAATGTCATTGTACGGGATGGAAATCTAGGGCCACATGATCTGCAAGTTGTAAATGGACTTGCTAGAATAGTGCTCATGTGCGAAATATGAGTGTGTATACTAGGTTCACACAAAAGATTCACTGATTTACATGTCTGTGTACCAAACTTGTATCATCAGTCCTAGGTAAACTATTCACAAACCCATGCCTGTGTTTGAGGGTGGGGAGGTGGAGTAACAACTAACAATTTCAAACAACATGGACACTCAGGAAGCTTATGAAAGCTGGACATGTGTTTGGCTCTACACACACACCACAGGTGAGGCGTATCTACAAACAGGAGACAGCAAACCCTTGACCAATCCCAGCGCCACACATGTCTGGAAATGCAGACCTTTGTCCACATCATATACTTCCAGTAAGCCATGACTTACAACTAACACAGAGATGCAAGAACACCCCTGGCCATGATTTGCATGCACACCTAGGCCATTGCACTCAAGTGCTACATACTTGTAGGACTACATGTGGAGCTACATGCTGCTAGGAAGTTCAACCTACTGTTTAATAAGTACATTAGTGAATAGGGAAGCCGAAGTCTGTCGGTAAGCATTTAGCAGCCCCATTCTGGGAGAATGTGGGTCTGACAGGCTGACTAAATCACAGATTAGGTCCAGTGCGACTCTTGCTGATACAAGTGTCATCCACGTGACTCATCCCCATGCACATTGCGGGGCCTACAGGACTGACCTAGAATCCCTAAATAAGACAATAGGATAAGCATTGGCCAACTCTAAAATGGTGATAAAATGAAATCCCACTCATGGAACAAGACAAAAGATGGGCCAGCGCATCACACCTTGCTATGTGTTCAACACACAGGAGTCCATCACACATCACCAGCAAACACAATACATAACAGACATATCAACACCTACTGGAGTTGTCTGAGTCTGGCCTGCTTGTATGAATGTGAAGTCAATGTGTCCAAACCCTAGATGCAAGTCAGTGTGGAAGTCAATGCTCCATGAGGCTACACTCTTGTTCTGATAGTTAGAGATAAAGGTGAGCAAAAATGATTACCCAGACCATGATATGGTGATTATTATTGGTGTTTATTGACATATGTTGATACAGTGGTGATGGTGAGTTGTTTTAAAATAAATTGTTCACAATATGTTGGCACCTACGCAATCCAGCAGCTGTGTTTTGTTGTCTCCCCTCATGTTGCAGGCCAGCATCCTCCTCTTCCTCCTCTTCAGGCATTTGTGGCTCTGGTTCTAATAGGAGAATGTTCCTTCGTATACAAATGTTGTGGAGGATGGCACATGTTAAAATGATCTTACAGACCATTTCTGGTGAATATAGGAGGCTGCCACAAGTGATGTCGAGGCACCTGAATCTCGACTTGAGGATGCCGAAGGTCCTCTCGACTATGGTGCGTGTCCTCCTATGTGCCTCATTGTAGGCACGCTCTGCTGCAGTGCTTGGGTTGCCAGATGGTGTCATAATCCATGGCTGGATCCCATACCCCTGATCAGCTGAAAGAGAAAATGATTGGGATCATGTTGACGTATCTTGCCCCATTCATATCAACTTGCATGGCAGTAGTTGTCTTGTGTTGTCTGTGGCTCTTTTGTGTTATCGTGTTGATTCCTAGGCTTCTAGGATGTACCATCTGCATTGGGTTGTTTCCTTGGCTGAACGAGTGTTTGCCTGCTGACCGGTTGTCAGCAGTATGTTTTGGGATTTGCAGTACAGTGTGCATTCCCTAGCATTGTGGCTTGTGATACAGGTGTCCCTGTGTATTCACTGGGGCTGAGATGATACTTCCATACACAGATTCAATTTGACACTGGTGGTAACACGTTAGCATCTATGTACCCTGGACATCCCATACCTTTAGACATATGCAATGGATTAATTTAAACATCAGTGAGACGCTTACATTTTGAAAGGTGACAATTAGCCAAACCTCTCCATATGTTGTGATCATTGACGTCTTGACATTAGACTGTGCACTAATTTCAGATGTGTGACACTTTCACTGCAGACTTATCAAACATGGCTAGCGGTGTCACAACCTCAGTGTGTTCCTGTCCACATGTTGCTGTCATGGTGTATGTGTTGTGTGTCCTAAAGGCTTGCTGTGCAGTGTGTATGTAAGTAGGTTTCTGTACTTACCAACAAGTAGTCCATTTCCATATCGTTCATCCTGGAAGTGTTGATTGATGGTACAGTGACGGAAATGAATGAGTCATGGACACTCCCAGGATACTTTGCTAAAATATTGGTGATCAATCCTTGGTGATCCACAATGGCCTGCACATTGATGGAATGTGTGTGCTTCCTGTTGCGGTATAGGTGTTGAGTTGCAGCAGGTAGCACAAGGCGTACATGTGTGCAGTCAATGGCACCAAGGATGTGTGGGAATCCATTAATGAGGTAAAACCCCTGTTTTGTCTCCTGCTGCTTCTGCTGTGTGTTTGAGAAGCAGATGTGGTGGGGTGTGAGTCCAATGATGGCATCCAGTACTTTGGGCAAGAAGGCAGAGAATGATGGCTGTGATATCCCGGCAACCAGGCCGCCAGTAGTTTGAAAGGAGCCACTTGCCAACATGTGAAGTACAGCTTGCAGCTTGGTTTCTGTTGGGATGGTGCGGGGTGTCAGCACCACAGTTGGCACCTACCTTGCTATGTTGCGCAGCAGCTGCTGATTGGCTTGCCAATTCAACCTGTACTTCTGGATGATGTCATGTTTCCTGAGGCCATGAAGGGTTGTCCTGGTGCGGAATATCCTCTCCTGCCTTCTGAGTTGCCTTTGGGGTCCCTGCTGGTGTTGTGGTAGCTGCTGTTGTTGTTGCTGGGCTCTGCGTCTGCGTGCACGCTGGATGAGAAGCACCTCCATGTCTCCCTTTTGCTGCTCTGCCATTGCTTCTGTGTGTTCTGATTAAATACAGGTGTGTTTGCCCCATTTTAACGCCTGCCCTGACCCAGGTGTTAATTTTTGACGCAAATCGGGCTGTGCGTCATTTTCCGACTCCGCCTCCCGGCTGTGCGGGATTTTTGCCCGGAAGCATAAATACAACGCACGGGCGTTTAAGTGATTTTCTTGACGGGAACGCCTACCTTACATATGATTCACGCAAGGTGGTTTCCCGCATCCAGAAAATGACGCACATGCAGGGATTTTGACGTCCGTGGGCTCAGGCGTCAAAGTTTAAATATGGGGCCAGGTTTGCGCCGAATGTGCGTCAAAATTTTTGACGCACATTTGGCGCAGACGGAGTATAAATATGCCCCTAAGTGTATGAGCAGGCATAACTCATGTAGTTCCATGTAGCTTAATTACACGGAATTACCTGAGAATTCCGCAAGATCATGCTTGAATCACGAAGGAAGAGTCATTATGTGTTTAGAACTATTTCCTGGTGCAAATATATCTCCTTGGATACACAGTGGATGAGAGGATGCTTTTTTGGGCTAAGAAATGGCGGTACGTTCAATAGAACACAAATAGCAAGCCCAGGTTGGGGCTCATGCTTACTAGTTGTGCTCTTGGTTAGGAATTTCCTCCAAATTACTGCCGCATTTAGTCCTTTTTCATTAGCACAAAATGCACTCTTGCATCCAAAATGGAAGTGAGGATGCAATTTGCACCAAGAAAATGCAAATAAACACAAATAGCAAGCACCAGCTTGCGCTTCCCAAATGTGTTCTTGCAGTAGGATTTTTTCCCCAAAATTATTCTTATTGATGTAGGAGTCATTTTGTAGTTATCTGTAATTCTCCATCAAAAAGCAATGCAGATTTACCATAATTACTCTGATTACTCTGGCACAATCAAAATTCTGGCCAGGCCTAATTAAGAGGAACAAGGTTGGTAGTATCTCTGTGCTAGCTTTGCGATATCAGTGCTATTAATCTCCCCCAATTTGTAACTTGTGAATAAAGTATGAAATATTTCCTGCTATAACCCTATAGTTTCATATAAAGGCATGGAGATGAAAAGACAGATTTAGGGGTATATTTATACTCTGTTTGCACCAAATTAGTGTCATTTTTTAAACTCTAATTCAGTGCAAAACTAACTCCATATTTATACTTTGGTGCTAAACCCGTCTAGCGCCAAATTTATGGAGTTAAAGTCATTTTCTGGAAGTGGAGACCTACCTTGCCTTAATGAGATGCAAGGTATGCGTTCCCGTGCAAAAAATGACTCTTAGTTTTGGAAAAAAGAGAATAGAGAACTCTGGGTAGTTCCCAAGTTTAGGTGGAGAGCAGCTCTAGTAAGGAGCACCCTCCAACGCCAGCAACACTCTAGATTTGCTCACCTCAAATATCTGTTTATCTAGCAAAGTTTTTAAGCATAGGATCAGCACAGTGCAATCCACGCTGAGCTAGATAGTGACAAAGGCCCATATTTATACTTTTTGAAGCAAAACTGCGGCGACGCAGTTTTGCGGCAAAAATAGTACTGCCGGCTAACGCCATTTCTGTGCGCCGTGCGAGCGTCAAATTTATACTTTGACGCACAGCGGCGCAAACCACAGGTGTGAGTCATTTTCTTTGACGCACACCACAGCGTCACGTCGTAAAGGAAAACAACGTTAACGCAGCGGAAATGACTGTGAGCCGATTTACGACACCGCAAACCGGATATGCGGCGTTTTTTGACGCAATAGCGTCAAAACTCGCTGCAAACACAGCAATTTGTGCAGAGGAAGCCAAAATGGATCCCAGATGCTTTCACAGACCCCAGGAAGATGACAACAGACCAGGAACCAGCAAGGAGGACCCACACAAGACCCAGGACAGGGAGAAGAAGAAAAGAAAGTGTTGCTTCAGTGCAGAGGAGCAGGAAATTCTGGTTAAAGAGGTGACGGAACACCAGCACCAACTGTTTGTCCCCTCAAAGTTGCCAATCAGTAGAAGAGAGGCAATATGGCAACAAATTGTTGACAAGATTAACAGTGTTGCAGAAGTACGCAGAACAGTCATCGAGTGCAAGAAACGCTGGCATGACTGCAAGCGCAGGACCAAGAAAAAGATGGCCAGGAACAGGAAGGCAGCCCTGCAGACTGGAGGTGGGAGTCCAGCACCAAAGGAGGCCCTGGACCACATGGAGGAGATGGTTGCAGCCGTCATCCCTGAGGAGATCGTCACAGGGATCCAAGGACAGGACATCGCAGACTACCAGGAGGCAACGCACATGCAGGGTAAGTCACATGGGGAATTAAAATGCACAAATGTTAATTGCCAGTGGGGGGGGAATACCTCCTACACAATGCATGGAAGTCATTATACACATGGAGTGGCATGGGTAAAGGGGCACGGCACTGGGCCATGGCCCGTTCAGAGGAAACCTGGGGCACACCACTACACAACACCAACAACGTTTCCATGGGTGTATGCTGCCATGCCAATGATGTTGCAAAGGTAAAGCCAGGCCAGGAGGGAAGGGCACAACGTCAAACTGGCATCCCGTCACACGTCAGCCACTATATTCCTTACATTAACTGGGGCCCAATTAACAACCTCTAGCCATACCGACAACTGGAAAGTAACATTGACAACAGTTGCCACTACCACCTCCGCCGTGTGTGCTGGTCAAGTTGCTAATGGCAGTAACGTCCCCATGGATCAACCACACCCAAATTAGAGGGTTTAGGATGACAACGTTAACAATCCCCTGAAACAAGACAAATGTTCCAGTCCTGTCAAATGTGAATGTCCATAGTTGCCGCAAACATCAGCCAATGTCATCCACATTAGGAGGTACACAGCACTAATGTCATACCCATGCTGCATATGTGAGAGTCCATCCTGTGCCTGGGTCACAATGCAACATCCCAAATGTCATACTGCTCAGACAAACAGCATTGAGGGGGAGGACACATGTAACTGGTCAGAGAAGTACACCTGCAAAGTCAGAGGAGGAAATAGGACACTGCTACGACTATCAGGGCAATCCAATGTACCTCACATTCCCCAACATCAGAAGTACACATTACGAATGCTGACATCCATATAGTGCCATAACAATGATATACATAGTATACGCTACATTTCAACTACATATAGGTGGATGTGAAAGATCAGAGACTGGGGCAGGTCCAGATTGTTAAGTGTGCTGCTAGACCCATCAGAGCACCCATAGCCAGTGAAAGGCCTCACCATGAGAATGGAAGTAGACAGAGGGTTGAGTAGGACAAGAAGGTGGCAAATCACTATTTGGCCAGCACCAACACCTAGAGGAGATGATGCTGACAAGTCCACAAACTGACCACAATACATGTGACATGCAGGTGGGGCATAGGCCTGGGAGAATGCCCATCTGAAAGACAGGAGCAATGAACAGGAACCAAGATCACAATGTGTAAATCATCACAAGGCAGGCATGTCACATTACAAAGCCCACAACACTGACACACTATTTGTACTGTATTTCATTGCAGAGGACGATGGACCTCCTGCAGATATGCCTGTCCAGGACTACCCTGATGACATGGATGACGAGCTGACAAACTTCAGCCAGCAGACCCTCCAAGAGGTCCTTGAAACCCTTCAGTCACAAGGAGGAGCACAGATACAGCAGCCATCACAGAGGACCCACCCACCACCCCAATTGTACGACCTGCTCCAGTACAGCTGAGGACTCTGATGACACTGGCACCAGCTTTGAGAGAACTGTAGTCGGAGTACAGCAGGAGTTGGCCAAGGAGGTGTGGGTAGGGATGCGAAATTGGCAGCCAACCTAGAGGGGGTGCGTTCGTGCATGATGTCAACTAAAGAACAGGCAGCAACTATGCAAGGGCGAACAAGTATCTTGCAGGAAGTAGAAAAAAGGCTGAAGGAAATCAGCACAGCTGTAATACAGTTGACCCAACACTTACAACAGCAATCCTGTCAACTGTGCACAAATGCAACATTGAACCCCTCAGGGCCGACCTGGCTGCCTACCATTGTGATGTCGCTGCTATTCTTAAGAACCAGCAGATCCTCCTTGTAGCAGTACTGCCCTTAAGACCCCCACAGGTAGCAGCTACCGGGATGTCTGACTCCACGTCTACACACACTGAGGTGTGTGTTGCCCCTTCACAACCACCACCACCAAGGGCAGAGGAGGCAACACACGCATCAGAAGATGAAGACCAGGAACAGATCAACTTCATACGTAAGAGTACCCGGTAGCACTAGTCCCTGCCACATGGCCACTTATTACCAAGGTCCTGAGCTTTGTAACATGCCAGTCTTGCAACAACTGTACTCAAGCACTGTTCTGCAAACCACTGTTTATCTTGTCAGCCTGCCTTGTGATTGTCTCTCACTAACTCATTGGCAAGTCCTGTCCCTCTGCACTGTCTGACACTTCACCCCTGTTTGTCCAATGACATGTCGTTTTGCACTTGTGTAGGATCACAATGGAAGATGTCACTATAATGGACTCACAATCATGGACAATGTACATATAGCACTACAGCACTTTTAAATAAATAGCACTTACACAACCACTTTGTCTTTGTGTAATGTGACACATCAACCGTGCAGTAGATCAGTGAATTTTGCCTCCTGTCAATTTTCATAGATTGTCAATACAACTGTCCTGAAATAATGTGGGCTGATAACTATGCACAGTGGCCTGGATTCTACCATACTCTGCCCTTCCTGAGGGTTATTTCTGAGGAAAAGAGAAACTATACACCACAATGCTGTGTGGGACAGAATAACGCTTCCTCAAGGGATGCCAAAACCAGAAAATGGCGCCTTCAAATTGTTGCTTCAATGCAAAACTAACGTTTGTGACATTTCCCACAAATTTAAGCTAACACACACCAAACTGCATGAATGGAGGTGTATGAGTTTACATCCAAATAAGTAATCATGCTGAACAGTGTAACAAATGATTTATGTGAGTTATGTACACTATACTACAAGAGAGCTTACTACCACTCACCTTATAAGGATTTCCTTGGACATCAGACTGCAGTCAGACTTAACACAGTGTCCCCAATACTAAATGTGGAAGCACAGTATGTGACATTGAAAACATACATCATGAAAAAACCACACTTTGGGATCCATAGTAACTGTGATTGGGGGTTGCAATGAATGGCCGAATCTTAGCTAAGTAGCTTTGGGGTAGCTGCGAATGTTATAGCTCAGTTGGGATTTGTTTGCAGCATAGGACATAAATTGTAATACAAAATAAATAATATACACTCATGCCAAGGCCCTGATCTACAAGCATGTCACACATACTGTAAAGGGTTTACTACATATTTATTAAACTCTAAAAACAGAAGAGAAAACCCGGGGAAAAGCCTTACCTACCCTAATCTACCCTAACTACTCATTACCCACAACTGTCCCTAACTAACCTAAGCTAAACTTACTTATCACATTTAATGAAACGTTCTAAACATCAACGCCCCACCCCCCTTATGAGACGGGACACATGGAGGATAACAGATACTAACCTAAACACATACTATCCTATACTAAACAAATTTATATATATATATATATATATATATATATATATATATATATATATATATATTTTTACAAACACAAGAACCCCAACATTGCCCAACACCCACTAACACTAACTAAACTAACAGCCTATACTAACCTAACACAAAGCCTCCTAAACCCACAAAGTATAAGAACCAGGAAAGAGGAGGGAGGGGAGGGAATCATGTCCATCTACATGTCTATAGGTTAGCCCTCCGGAGAGTCTTCTTGATGGAATGCACCCGCCGGTTGACCTGTCGCACCTCCTGCCGCAGTCTGCTCATCTTTCTAAGGACACGGTCCAATTTCCATTGCATTTGTGAAAAAGCAGCAGGGTCAATAGCTGCAGCAGGGGTGGTCTGGGTGCCAGCCGAGGAAGTATGGGCCCGTGTTGTGGCAATGGTTGTAGGCTGCCCTGCAGGTGGTGCTGTGCTTGGTCCAGGAGCAGTTGCTATGGATGGTCCCGCAAAGATCCCAGCTGCGGGTGGTGCCACCTTGGTGGTAGTGGTGGTGGTGCTGGTGGTGGTTGTAGTAGGCAAAGAAGGGCCGCCTTGTGCAAATGCCCTCCAGGCTCCGGAGGCTCGTTCATGGCGATATCTGCGGGCCATGTTGTGGTACCCAGACTCGACATCAAGTATGTGGCGGTATCTCATTGCCCGTTGTTGAAACTCCCTCACCTGGCTGGGAGTCATATTTGCAGCTGTTAAGACAAATAGAAAATCTAACATTAGGTACTGCATTGTGTGAAATGGCACAAGAAGTAAATCAGACAATACATCTATTGTACTTGTAACAGCCCATATCATCATACAGATCATTGATTGTCCCTGAGGAAGTACATGGCAAGTCAGCCTACAAAGGTCCTATCACACATAGCACATCCAAACCCTACAAGATGGGTAACAACTGGCATGATTTTGGCATCATAGTTCTGCCAGTTGTCAGCTAACAATCATGCTCCACATCCTCCACCACTGCCAGGGCTACAAATGTCATTGGACTTGCCAGTATAGTAAGCATGTGCTAATCATGAGTGTGTATACTAGGTTCAGACAAGTGATTCACTGATTTACATGTCTCTATACCAAACTTGTATCATAAGTCCTAGGTACACTATTCACAACCCTATGCCTGTGTCTGAGGGGGGGATGGACTATCAACTAATAATTTCAACAACAAGGACACCCAGGAAGCTTAGGAAAGCTGGACATGGGTTTGGCCCAGCACACACACCACAGGTAAGGAGGATCTCCAAATAGGAGACAGCTAACCCTTGACCAATCCCATCGACACTCATGTTTGGAAATGCAGACCTTTGTCCTCATCATTTACTACCAGTAAGCCATGACTTACAACAAACAGAGAGATGCAAGAACACCTCTTGCCATGATTTGCATGCACACCTAGGCCATTGCACTCAAGTGCCACATACTCGTAGCACTACATGTGGAGCTATATGCTGCTAGGAAGTTTAACATACAGTTCAATAAGTACATTAGTGAATAGGGAAGCAGAAGTCTGTGGGTAAGCATTTGGCAACCCTATTCTGGGAGAATTCGGGTCTGACTGGCTGACTAATTCACTAATATGGTCCAGTGCGACTTTTTCTGAATCAAGTTTTATCCACATGATTCATCCCTATTCACATTGCCGTGCCTACAGGACTGACCTAGAATACCAAAATATGGCAATACGATAAGGATTGGCCAACTCAAAGATGGTGATAAAATGATATTCCACTCATGGAACAAAACAAATGATTGGCCAGCGCATCACACCTTGCTATGTGTCAAACACACAGGAGTCTATCACACATCACCTGCAAACACAACACAGAACAGACATATCAACACTAACTGGAGTTGTCTGGGTCCTCAAATCGAGCCACCTCTCCAACAGTGTAGGGTGCCGGTCCACCTGTAAGGCATGGAAGGGAGAAATGTGCTCAATGTCTGTGCACTGTACAACAATTCCAAAGACAAATACTATGTATAAGATTACATCAGAAAGTAAAGCCTCTCAGTCATGATGATACTGCATCCTACATACCACTGCAAACATGTACAGACCCAGGGACTCCAGTGAGTGATACACACATGTCTGCACACATGCAGTGGCCCTAACTATCATGTGGTGGCAAACATGCTCCTTCATTAGTGAGCAGACAAAATCATGGAGTGTATTTGTCTCATCATGTGTATACATGAGAGACATCCAAAGCCACTTTCCGTAAGGATTGCATTACCAGTCAACCAGCCATTGTGACTATGATAAATTTATGACACACAGGTACAATGTACAGAGGGCCAGGGAAAGTTGTTAGCCCTCATTTTGTTACAGTTTCTTCATTTGATGTGGCACAGCTATGATGAGTTGCACCAACCATAGAGATATGAACCCATGTGCATTCCTTTGGCCACCCATCCCTAATTGAAATGTGGCACTACAAACTCCAAATACCGGTCTAAGATGTTAGCTGAGCGCAGCTAGAACTTGTTACCTATGTGCCCAAATCCAGATCAGACATGTATCCGAAATGAAGGAGGGGCGCAATAATCCCTAAGATTTTCAGAATTTCCATTATCGGTTTCCTTACACACTCACCAAACACACATGAGACATATGTTTGCGCCACATTGCTATCATCAATTGACGTGAAGCCTGCACTAATTTTCAGCCTCCTGTTGTGTTTAGAAAGTCAGTCTAGCTATTGCATCAACAAATGACGGTAATGAGTTGGAAAATTCTATACCTCACAGGCAACTGTGGCCTATATCTATACACAATTGGCTCCTGATTTGTGTTGCTGTTTGACACAAAGGCGGCACTAACTTACATAATACAAATGCATTCAGTAAGTTTGCGGAGCTCTTGCTTCCAAACAGCTCGCAATTGTGGTCCTTAACAAAGTAGAAATATGACCCTGTATATTTCAGTAGCATTCCACACACTCAACAACATTGCCGGTAGATATTGTAAAAATCAGCTGATGTCACTACAGAGCATTTAAACGTGCACATTAACATGATTTGTACTCACCAACAGGGCAACCAATCACAATCCCCAGGTGGTCCAGCAGATCTTGCTCCCTGGAGACAAGGTCAGCCCAGCGGTGCTTCAGCTGGTGGTCGTTTCTGGGTGTGTTGTAAATCCTTTGCAGATGATGCAACACCTTTGCCCACCGGAGCCTCCATGCCTCAGTGTGTTATCCCTTTATCACACGCCCACCTCAATCATCAGGGGTAGGATATGGCACACCAGCCAAATAAACCCACCCAGCTCGTCCTCTCCCATCCTGCCAAGACGAGGCCTACCCAACATATTGGTACAAAAAGAGAAATAGGGGATAAAGAGGAACAAAGGAGAATAGGGTGAAAGTAGGACAGGAAAAATTCAAATAAACTACTAACACAGCCCAACTATACCCAAACTAACACTACCCACAACAGACTCCCAACCAAACAAAGACAATAGTTTACAACACAAATGACCACAAAAAACACTCAGACAGGATACTACAACAAGTTTTTAATCACAAAAAGACAATCAAAAGACCACACAGGAGACAAATTCACTAAATGCACAGAGACAAATTGAGACACAGCCACACAGTCAGGAAATATCACAGACTACAAAGTGAAAGTGAAAGTACACCCACTGTACCTATTCTGTAAACAGGATATCCTATTACATCTCTTCCTGCCTAAAATGGCGGGTGTTTTTATTGTCATGCGTCAAATTATTTTGAAGCATATAGTCTGCGTGTCATTTTTATCGACGCACAGGAGTAGATTCAAGCCTGCATCCATATGTTTCTAAATTGTTTCAAACGTAACCAATTTTTGGAGGTACAGTGTGGAAGATACCGCTCAGGGCCAATGGTTCTTTCAGGGCATTATGCGTTGTTTTTCAGCCATAAGCGTCATTTTTAGACGTATGTGCGTCATTTTTTGATGCGTATATGGCAAAATTTCAGGCATTAACTGAGTTTGGGTCATTTTACCATTTTAATGGTATATTACAGTTGTGACAATACTGAGATAGGCTGATTGCACCCACTTTGGGCATGACAGTGTATGGGCACATGTGACACATCATACTACTGTGGACCATGATCCGCTACTTCATGAACAGGATTTTCACTCTTGACTGACGCAATAGATGGCCAAACGTGTGGCCTACATATATGTATTACACAAATTGGGCATGTTTGGCGTCAGGAGAGGATAGCAAGGTGACGCACATAAGTAAAATACCTCAATGCCTAGGGCTCAATGTGTGTGCTTTGGCTACTAATATTGTTGTCGACCCACTGTGTGACCATCACAAGATGCATTATTGCAAAGATGCTTGTATGTATGTGGAGTCAATGTATCCCACCCTCAGATGCAAGTCAGTGTGGAAATGAGAGAGGACATGTGTTAGTCATACATGTAGCAACAACTGCTGTGTGCACTTTCTAGTTTTTGGGTAACATAAACACCACAAATGACAAAGCATGCACCGGATAGATAGCAGAAGGTTGTTAATCTCAATGGTCCAGAACTTGGCCATCACATGTTCTGCAATTTTGGATACTGCTTCCTAGGCACTTGTTGGTGAACCCACCATGAATCAGGCACATGTACATACTAAGTGGGTACCGTGTTTGTGACACGGAGAGCTGAAGATAAACCACATTTGTAATGTCACGCCACAGTTGAGGTCATGTAACTGAGCCACAACTCTCCTGTGGCAGTGGAGGACCAGCAGACCAAGCAGCACATGGCCACATATTTCCAGTGATCAATTGCACAGAGGTGTCTGGTTCATGTGTGTGGGCCAATGTTAATCCTGTATATTTTTAGGGGTCTATGTTGTCACAGTTACGTCCAGGTCTAGTCATGAGTCTGTGGCGGCTATTCCTGTATCTACTTAGTATCCTTCGGAGATCAATGGAAGTAAAGCCAATGAGGATTTGAGAACCCACATGGGGATGGTCCTACCCTGTCACTGCAGACGTGTTAGGAGACTGTCAACAGGGCAACCTTGGTGTGCTGAGTAAGATCATATCTCAGGATTCTTGTACCAGCAGGTGTCATCACAACATTTGTACACAGGTTGGCCTCTAAAATTCCCACTTCATCTGGGAACATCATAGCCTCTGTGCTGATTATTCTCGCAGCTATTCACCACGCACGGCCCATCAATATGTTGTGAGCAATGTGAATCAGCGTGTGAACTGTCAGGGTCCTAACATGTGCGGACTTTTCATGCACATTATCTGACGTTGCTGTTTCTGCTGGAGGCACCATACCCAATCCCTGCATATGGCCATGGTACACTGTCACAATTTGTCGCTCATGCATACATGAGACCCAGACAAGGGATAGGCCATGATTTGGGTATTTGGAGACAAGTTTCCAACAATGGTACGATAAATAAGCAGATTATGCTACACAATGTATTTGAGTATGCATTGAAGAACCACCTGACAAAATACCCCAGTAGGAATGTGAGGGTTGGGAAAGCAACTATGATACATATGTAGCCACAAGTAACCTTTAGGGTAACGCACAGACAGGTGCCAGTCAGGCTAACAGGATGCAGGGTCAATCAGGATCCAGCAATTTCACAAGGTACATTCTCAGTGGTCTGACTGAGACTGGTCGGAGGAGGAACAAGACAGTTGACATGGAAAACTGTGTTTGTCCTGTGCTTTGGAAGGTGACACATTAATCCAAGGGCTGTGCTACTCAGCTGATTTTTATGGCAATGCATAACAGTGTAATCAATAAAATGGCAGTTCTATGCTGTCCCAAGCATCTGCAAGGGCAGTGCATGTTCAAATGGCTGGTCTGCATGGAGGTGTCACAGGTGTGTGCTGCATCAGTCTCTCACAAGTCCTGTAGGTGAGATTCTAGTTCAAATGGCCAACAGTACCTTTCACATGGGAAGCAATCTACAGGTGATAACCGGGCTTAGAGACTACAAGCCAGTGCATTTTTCAACCTGACGTCCATGCAGACAGATGTACAATGACTATGGCATACCATACTAAAGGGTGAAGCACACTGGATTAAAATTGTTAGTCTGTGTGTGTGTAGAGGAGGGGATATCTGGGTACACATATTACCATTCCAGGGACCTCTTAAGACGGGTGGGGTGAGACCGGGAACATGGGTGTGTCAGGACTTAGGACATGGGCTGACGTACATGGAATGTCATGTGCGCAATGCTTGTCATAGGTGTAGCACTTGAGCTATCTATGTTCTGCTTATATGGAATTCTAGTCACACATGGTCCTTGCAAAGATAGGTGATGTAAATAGTTACTGCTGTCAAGGGTGTGGGCATACATCAATGTTACTGTCGCAATTGCACATCCACTGCCTCATGTATGATGCTTTTTGTTCCATTATTGACTGATGGTGTCTGAGTTGTGTGCCATATGCTGCAAAGAATCATGTTGCCAACATGTATGTGTGAAATAGGTGTGGTCCTCTGCTATTGCCCTTCAAAGGTGAAATGTACAGGATATATGTCATTTACAGTGTGTGTGAATGTGACTGTTGATTAATACGCATCACAATTGCTTTGGAAATTTCTGTTCCTGATTGGTATCTCAGCAATGCTCCATGAGGCTACACTCTTATTCTGATGGTTAGAGATAAAGGTGAGCAAAAATGATTACCCAGATCATGATATGGTGATTATTATAGGTGTTTATTTACATATGTTAATACAGTGGTGATGGTGAGTTGGTTGAAAAGAAATTGTTGACAATATGTTGGCGCCTACGCAATCCTGCAGCTGTGTTTGGTTGGTCCCCCTCATGTTGATGGCCAGCATCCTCCTCTTCAGGCATTTGTGGCTCTGGTTTTAATAGGGGAATGCTCCGTCGTACACAAATGTTAAAATGATCTTGCAGACCATTTCTGGTGAGTATAGGAGGCTGCCTCCAGTGATGTCGAGGCACCTGAATCTCGACTTCAGGATGCCAAAGGTCCTCTCAACTATGGTGCGTGTCCTCCTATGTGCCTCATTGTAGGCACGTTCTGCTGCAGTGCTTGGGTTGGCAAATGGGGTCATAATCCATGGCTGGATCCCATACCTCTGATCAGCTGAAAGAGAAAATTATTGTGATCATGTTGTTGTAGCTTGCCCCATTAATATCACCTTGCATGGCAGTAGTTCTCTTGTGTTGTCTGTGACTCATTTGTGTTTGTGTTATTGTGTCGATTCCTAGGCTTCTAGGATGTACCATCAGCTTTGGGTTGTTTCCTTGGCTGAACGAGTGTTTGGCTGCTGACCGGTTGTCAGCAGTATATTTTGAGAGTTGCAGTACAGTGTGTACTCCCTTGCATCGTGACTTGTGATACAGGTGTCCCTGTGTCTTCACTGGGGGTGAGATGATAGTTCCATACACAGAATCAATTCGACAGTGCTGGTAACACGTTTGCATCTATGTACCCTGGACATCCCATACATTTTGACATATGCAATAGATTAAATTAACCATCAGTGAGACGCTTACATTTTGCAAGGTGACAATTAGCCAAACTTCTCCATACGTTGTGATCATGGACTTCTTAACGTTTGACTGTACCTAATTTCACGTGTGACAAGTTCACTGCAGACCTATTTCTCTGTCCTTGGCAAGTTGACTCAGGTTGTAACGTCTACCTAGACTACTGCACATGGTCTAGTTCAGCTATCTAACTAGGTTGTGAGATTGTTGTTTTGAGTT
The DNA here is from genome assembly GCF_031143425.1 of Pleurodeles waltl. NCBI lineage: Eukaryota > Metazoa > Chordata > Amphibia > Caudata > Salamandridae > Pleurodeles > Pleurodeles waltl. The sequence goes on from NC_090444.1 coordinate 1,069,328,194, forward strand.
TCAGAAGGTCCGTATGGCAGTACATCTGTTGTGTGTGTGTTAATTTGTCACAATGCGTATGTGTAGGAATGTGCACCTTCCATATAGTACCATCAAGATGTGTTCTTCGCACAGTCCACTTGCCTCTTGGTAGTGGGCAATGTGAGAGCAGGAGTGATGTGAGATATTGGAATGGCCTCAATGATCGCATGTGACCTTTAGACCTGTAGTCATCATAATGCTATGTGAGTCTGCAGAAAATTACATTCCACACCCCTTACACAGTACGTATTGGTTGGAAAGGTGTTTGTTTGGGTGTTATTGATGTGTTATTGCAGTTTTATCTTCGCAGATGTAATGCCAGTTGGCACCATGTGTTTGTCATTGTGTTGTTTTACATTTTCCCCTTGTGTCTGTGGAGTGGCATCAGTTTTTATTTGGAACAATCAATCAATCAATCAATCAATCACAATATTTATAGAGCGCACTACGTACCCGTGAGGGTTTCAAGGCGCTGGGGGTGGGGGGGCTGCTGCTACTGGTCGAAGAGCCAGGTCTTGAGGAGTCTCCTGAAGGTGAGAAGGTCCTGTGTCTGTCGCAGGGCGGTCGGGAGGGCATTCCAGGTCTTTGCGGCGAGATAGGAGAAGAATCTGCAGCCAGAGGTCTTGCGTTGGAAGCGGGGAATGATGGTGAGGGCGAGGTAGGCGGAGCGGAGTTGGCGGGAGGGGACGTAGAAGTTGAGTCGGTTGTTCAGGTAGACTGGTCCGGCGTTGTGGAGTGCCTTGTAAGCGTGGGTGAGGAGCTTGAAGGTGATCCTCTTGTCCACGGGGAGCCAGTGGAGGTCTTTCAGGTGGTGGGAGATATGGCATCGGCGGGGTACGTCGAGAACCAGTCGGGCGGAGGCGTTTTGGATGCATTGGAGGCGTCGGATGTCTTTTGCTGGGATGCCTGTGTAGAGTGCGTTGCCGTAGTCTAGTCTACTGCTGACGAGGGCCTGGGTCACCGTTTTTCTGGTTTCCGTCGGGATCCATTTGTAGATTCTACGGAGCATGCGGAGGGTGTTGTAGCAGGAGGAGGAAACTGCGTTGACCTGCTTGGACATGGTGAGGGCGGAGTCGAGGATGAAGCCCAGGTTGCGTGCGTGGTTGGTTGGTGTTGGAGGGGGTCCCAGTGCGGTGGGCCACCAGGAGTCGTCCCAGGCCGAGGGGGTGCGTCCGAGGATGAGGACCTCCGTCTTGTCGGAGTTCAATTTCAGGCGGCTTTTTCTCATCCATTCGGCGATGGACTTCATTCCCTCATGGAGGTTGGCTTTGGCGGTGTGTGGGTCTTTGGTGAGGGAGAGGATGAGCTGGGTGTCATCGGCGTAGGAGAGAATGTTGAGGTTGTGCTGACGGGCCAGTTGTGCGAGGGGGGCCATGTAGACGTTGAACAGCGTCGGGCTTAGGGAGGAGCCTTGGGGTACGCCGCAGATGATGTTGGTGGCTTCGGAGCGGAAGGGAGGGAGTCAGACTCTCTAGGTTCTGCCGGAGAGGAAGGAGGAGATCCAGTTGAGGGCTTTTTCTTGTATTCCGGCTTTGTGGAGGCGTGTTAGTAGGGTGTGGTGGCAAACCGTGTCGAAGGCTGCGGAGAGGTCCAGGAGGATGAGGGCTGATGTTTCGCCATTGTCCATATGCTGTCTGATGTCGTCTGTAGCGGCGAGGAGAGCAGTCTCGGTGCTGTGGTTGCGTCTGAAACCAGACTGGGAGCGGTCCACAATGGAGTTGTCCTCGAGGTGGTGGGTGAGCTGAGCGTTGACGATCTTCTCGATGACCTTCGCCGGGAAGGGGAGGAGGGAGATCGGGCGGAAGTTTTTGAGGTCGTTGGGGTCTGCCTTGGGTTTCTTGAGGAGGGCGTGGATTTCAGCGTGCTTCCAGCTTTCCGGGAAGGTTGCGGTTTCGAAGGATAAGTTGATGATCTTTCGAAGTTGGGGGGCGATGGTAGAGTCGGCTTTGTTGTAGATGTGGTGGGGGCATGGGTCTGAAGGGGATCCTGAGTGGATGGAGTTCATAATCTACTCATGATTCAGGAACAGTACTTTGTCCCTAGGTGTGTCTCCCATTGGGTGAGGATATCAAACATGCCTAGCGGTGTCACAACCTCGGTGTGTTCCTGTCCACATGTCGCTGTCATGGTGTATGTGTTGTTTGTCCTAGAGGGTTGCTGTGCAGTGTGTCTATAAGTAGGTTTCTGTACTTACCAACAAGTAGTCCATTTCCGTATCGTCCATCCTGGAAGTGTTGATTGATGGTACAGTGACAGAAGATGAATGAATCATGTACACTCCCAGGATACTTTGCCACAATGTTGGTGATCAATCCCTGGTGATGCACAATGGCCTGCACATTGATGGAGTGTGTGTGCTTCATTTGCGCGGGATAGATGTTCAGTTGCAGCAGGTGGCATAAGGCTTACATGTGTGCAGTCAATGCCACCAAGGACGTGTGGAAATCCATTAATGAGGTCAAACCCATGTTTCGTCTCCTGCTGCTTCTGCTGTGTGTTGGGGAAGCAGATGTGGCGGGGTGTGAGTGTGATGATGGCATCCAGTACCTTGGACAGGAAGGCGGAGAATGATGGCTGTGAGATCCCAGCAACCAGGGCGCCAGTGGTTTGAAAGGAGCCACTTGCCAAGATGTGTAGTACAGCTAGCAGCTTGGTTTCTGGTGGGATGGTGCGAGGTCTCTGCAAGCTGGGTGCCAACTGTGGCTCAATGTTGCACAGCAGCTACTGAATGGCTTGCCAGTTCAACCTGTACCTCTGGATGATGTCATGTTCCCTGAGGCCATGAAGGGTTGTCCTGGTGCGGAATATCCTCTCCTGCCTTCTGCGTTGCCTTTGGGGTCCCTGCTGGTGTTGTGGAAGCTGCTGTTGCTGGTCCTGTGCTCTGCGTCTGCGTGCACGCTGGATGAAAAGCACCTCCATGTCTTCCTTTTGGAGCTCTGCTGTTGCTTCTGTGTGTTTTCATTAAATACATGTGTGTTTGCCCCATTTTAACGCCTGCCCTGACCCAGGCGTTAATTTTTGACGCAAATCGGGCTGTGCGTCATTTTCCGACTCTGCCTCCCGCCGTGCGGGATTTTTGTGCGGTAGCATAAATAAGGTGCACGGGTGTTTGTGTCATTTTTTGGACGGGAATGCCTACCTTGCACATCATTAACGCAAGGCGGTTTCCCGCATCCAGAAAATGACTCACACGGCGGGATTTTGACGTCCGCGGGAGTCAAAGTGTAAATATGGTGCACGGTTTGCGCTGAATGTGCGTCAACATTTTTGATACACATTCGGTGCAGATGGAGTATAAATATGCCCCAAAGTCTTTTGCCATTTCTACAGCAAAGGCTTTAAGCATAGGTTTGACACAGTGTCACCCTTGCCGAGCTGTAAATGACAAAGCCATATACCACTCCAGGCACAGTATTACAGCTTTGGACTGGTAAAATACCGTCCAAGCCAACCTGGAATGAGCAACCCCTGACACGTGTTTCGCTCTCATTAGAGCTCATCAGAGAAGTACAGCTTTGTCCAGACACAAGGGTGCACCCAGTATAAGTCAAAACAAATCCCTTTCAGGGTTAGAATGACGCATAAATTATGCAAAAAAGAGAATAGAGAACTCTGGGTAGTTCCCAAGTTTAGGTGGAGAGCAGCTCTAGTAAGGAGCACCCTGCAACACCAGCGACACGCTAGGTTTGCTCACCTATATATATATATATATATATATATATATATTCACAGAAAAAAAACTAAGGTTACAGGGACGTTATACTTAGGAAATAGAATTAAAAAAAGCATAGAAATTCGCTGAAAAAAAACAAAGGTTACAAAGATGTTATAGTTAGGTTCTGAATTTACTCGTACAAAACCATAGAAATTCAGAAGTTATAGTTATCTGTGCCTACTATAACTTACGCTCCTGTAATATACTGCTTATGACATTACATATTACATCATTCGCCCCAGGGAGATGGAGGTGCCCTGGGCTTATTAAAACCCAAGGAGGGAAGCCCCATGCACCCCCTTCTCTATAATGCCCCCGGGACCTGCCCCACCTGGGAGCAATTAAAAAAAAGAGCATTCTTTTTAAATCTCTGAAAAACCCACAGATCCATCTGCTTATTTGTCCGTTTTTTTTTTTTAATGCCTTTTAGTCATGGTGGGGTCCCTTAGAAACCCCAGCACCATGGCTTTTCTTCTTTTTTTTTGTCTGTTTTTTGTTTTCTTTCTGGGACTCGGCTGAAGCTGAGTCCCAAGATGGTTGCCAATACTTCCTTGGTGAAGTGTTGGCAGCCAATCAGATATCAGCAAGGGGACAGTTGGATCCGCAGAGGATCCGAGGAGGATCCACGTCCCTACATATCTATATTCTTTGGCCATAACTTTCTCTGACACTACTGATCGGATTTGCAGCAAATCACAAAAAGCGTGACTTGTGTAACAGAACCTAGCTTTGTGGCAAATTTGATGTAATTCCATTCAGTGGCTCAGGCTGTAGGCGTGTCTAAGGGTCCTATGAAAAATGAATGGGGAAAATGTGTTTTGGGACCACCCATTTTTCTCGGCCCTCGTTTGACAGATTACCCCAAAACTTTCAGGACAGAAGCTGAACCTAGCAAAGTGTAAGTTTTGAAACTTTCTAGAAGATTCATCAAGAGGAGCCAAAGTTATAGGGAAAACGAAAAACGCTCTTTCTATAGAACCTATGTCCTAACTATAACTACCTAATGACAACTGACATTAGGTGGTATATATATATATGTATTATATATATCAGCCTCCAGCCTTACCCTGGGTCAAGTCACAAAGAATAATGGCGGCACCACCAAGTCAGAAGTTGAAGAATTACATTTATTTCACTACTTTAAAGTACGAGGTGCTAAACAGAAAAAATGTCTATGTATATGCATACATCATAATGGATGCTGCAAGACTCCCAACCTCCGGACCGGGGGCTCTTCGGCGGGCATCAACGCTGTATGTATTTTTCTGCTTCAAAACAGCCACCACCATTAAGAAAAAGGAGCTATACCAATGATGTCTGGTCATTCATTTACTTAGCAAACAGGATAAACAACGCATTTCATCCATACTACTGTCTTGCTCACATGACTGTAGCAACCTTTCATCACCCATTAAAAAACTACAGCCCTAATAACAATAGAAACAATGCAGTTTACCCAATCGTACCACATCATCAAATAAATTTAACAATAGTTTCGCAATACATCACAATACATTTTGAAAATTGACGGATATTATTGTGGGTAATTCAATCTAATATATTAGTAGTTTATAATTGTCCAACCTGGTGCATTGTGAACAATCCAACCAAATTGCTATTTTGTTTTCTTATTTACCAATGCAGCTCCCAAGACAAGCATCATTATCCATAATTTAGTAGACCAGTACAGGTTATATATTCTGTTTCTAATCCCTACTGTCCTAGTTCACAGTTGTATTCCAAACCTGCTACTGTTGAGTATGGTTTATCACCAAATTCATAGATGTTGGAATAATGCTCCAACTCCTGAAATACTGTATTCCTATTTTGTAACCTGTTCACATTTTTTATAATGACCAATCACAGCTGCATATTGTTAACTGTATTATTCCACCTACCAGCAGGTTGACTCTGTTCACAATTTTCCAGTGCTGCTTCTACTTTCAAACGTCAAAACGTACTAGTCTATATTAGCCAATGAGACAGGTCAGTAATTTTTACAGAAAGAGGGGTCCTTCTATTCTTCATGAATTAACGATATTATAGCTTCTTGGAAAGTACCTGAAATAGAGTGTGAACCAATTAAAATGTTCAACAGGTTTAATAAGCGTGGAATGAGAATATTAGATATGTATAGAACAATTCTCCTGTAAAACGAGCTGGCCCCATTGTTTTCCCTTTTTTAATGAGCTTAGAGCTTGGGAGATCTCATTGGATGTAAGATTTATCTCCAGAGAAGCGGTCTAGTTGAATTGATATAGAGGTACGTGGGTGTGACTCAAACAGTCATCAATAAGTGTATGTTGTACTGAAGTTCCAGGAGTATATATTATTTTGTAGAAATTATTAAGTTCATTTAAAATGTCTTCCTGCGTATTGTGAATTGAACGTATCTATGATAAATCATTGTTTTCTCACTTTAAGATAACTGGCCAGCAATTTACCAGCTTTGTTTCTCCCTTTATATTAGCAGGCATTGCTTTTCAATAAAATAGAAGAGGCATCATTAGTCGAGATAGTGTTAAAATAATTAGCGTTTAGTAAATGTTGAATATCAGTATTTAATTTAGAAGAATAGTTCCTTTGTTCAAGAATCTCAATGGTGGAGAATAGAGAATGGTACTCTTTAATGCGAGTTCTGTTTTTCTTGGATGCATAATCCTTGATAAAACCTCGACCAGCAGGCTCAAATGTGTCTGATAATAGCAGAGGGGGAGAGGAGGGGGATTCATTCATGGAGAAAAACTCAGAGGCAAATGAGCTAAAGGATGCAGAGAAGTGTGCGTCCTTCAACAATTAATTATTAAAGCTCTATCTATGAGAATCAGGTTGAGGTGGAACCAGATCCAAATCTGTAACAACCATGGCATGCACTGACAGCACTGTTGGGCTAATTGAGTACTGAATTATTTATTGTGGCAAAGGTTTAGAGACAAAAATATAATCTAATCATGTAACAGAAACATGAGAAGCAGAATAAAATGTGTGGTCCCGGGAGGTATGATTGGAGAGTCACAAGGAGTCAACCAAAGCACTCTGAGATATAGTAGAAAGAAATTGTTTACACGTTTTAGTAGGATGAAATTGTTTTGAGTGCTGTCTGTCTAAAAAGGGGTCTATAACCTGTTAAGAATCACCACCTTAACAAAAGTAACGATCATTATATTGAAGGTAATGTGTGTGATTGCGTGCCAAAAAGTGTAAATAGTTGTGTCTGGGCATAAAGACTGAAAACAGTTAAAGGAATTTTGTTAATTAAATGTTTGACAATAATCCATCTCTGCTTGTCATTGATTTTTTGTGATACTATAGTAAGATTTAAAGTCTTTCCACATAAAATTACAACTCCATTCTTTTTATTAGAAGTTGGAGAAACAAACACTGAGACCACCCAACCATGCTTGCGTTTTGAAGCTTCAGATTCAATCAGGTGAGTGTCTTGAAGAAAGGCTAAGGCCCGTATTTATACTTTTTGACGCTAAACTGCGCTAACGCAGTTTAGCGTCAAAAAATTTTGCGCCGGCTAACGCCATTCTGAAGCGCCATGAGGGCGCCGTATTTATTGAATGGCGTTAGCCGGCGCAAGCAGACCGGCGCTGCCTGGTGTGCGTGGAAAAAAACCACGTACACCAGGCAGCGCCGGCGTAGGGAAAAATGGCGTTAGGGCGTCTTAAAAATGGCGCAAGTCAGGTTGACGCTAAAAAATCGTCTTAACCCGATTTGCGCCATTTTAAACGACGCCCAGACGCCATTTACATGACTCCTGTCTTAGTAAAGACAGGAGTCATGCCCCCTTGCCCAATGGCCATGCCCAGGGGACTTCTGTCCCCTGGGCATGGTCATTGGGCATTGTGGCATGTAGGGGGGCACAAATCAGGCCCCCCTATGCCACCCAAAAAAAAAAGAAATTTATACTTACCTGAACTTACCTGAATGTCCCTGGGATGGGTCCCTCCATCCTTGGGTGTCCTCCTGGGGTGGGCAAGGGTGGCAGGGGGGGTCCCTGGGGGCAGGGGAGGGCACCTGTGGGCTCATTTTGAGCCCACAGGCCCCTTAACGCCTACCCTGACCCAGGCGTTAAAAAGTGGCGCAAATGCGGGGTTTTTTGACCGGACCACTCCCGGGCGTGATTTTTGCCCGGGAGTATAAATACGACGCATTTGCGTCGCCGTCATTTTTTTAGACGGGAACGCCTTCCTTGCATCTCATTAACGCAAGGAAGGCGTTCACGCAAAAAAATGACGCTATTTGCCCATACTTTGGCGCTAGACCCGTCTAACACCAAAGTATAAATATGGCGCTAGTTTTGCGCCGAATTTGCGTCGAAAAAAACGACGCACATTCGGCGCAAACGGAGTATAAATATGCCCCTAAATCTGAAGAGGATTTGGTCAAGTAAGGTAACATTCTCTATCATTTGACAGGGCTAAAAAAATCCTTTTATATTCCATTTGACTACTCTGAGTGGTATAACAGTAACAAAATATATAAAAAGTGATGACTAACTGATAACTGATGCATTTAAAACAGTGATGTAGAGCAATGTGAAGAAGATAAAGATATGAAAAGGGAAACAGGGTATTACAAAAGGAATACAAAAAAAAGAAGGAAGAAAGATGGAAGAAAGAAAAGAAGAAAAGATACAAAAAGGAGACAGTACGTGTCAAGACCGTATGACTGAAAGCACATACCTGAATACTGGGTAAAAACCAGGTTGGAGTGGTGACAACACAGATGATGAA